>NW_020884872.1:82641536-83103946 GCF_003945725.1 Corapipo altera | reverse complement strand
AGTCTACACCCTGGCTGAATTCACTCTATCAATAACATAATAATATGGATTTAATGTGATGCTCAAGTGTTATCTCTTGGGAATTATGCTGCTACTGTCCCATAAAACAAAGTCTGGATGGCAGGAATAGCCCATGGCAGTGTCCACTTTGTCTCAGGAACTACACTTGTTGAAAACCTCTAAAACCTTACACTTACAGCCCAAATCACAGAATCATAGAATTGTTTGGGTTGGGAAGGTACCTTGAAGATCATCTAGTTCCAACCCACCTGCCCTGGGCAGGGACACCTTCCACTAGACCGGGTTGCTTAGAGCCCCATCAAACCTGGCCTTGAACAGTTCCAGGGATGGGGCATCCACAGTTTCCCTGGGCGACCTGTTCCAGTGCCTCACCACCCCCACAGTAAAGAATATTTCCTAATATCTAATCTAAAACTGCTCTCTTTCAGTTTGAATCTGTTCTCCCTTGTCCTGTCAGTATGTGTTCTTGCTAATAGTCTTGCCCCATCTTTCCTGTGAGTTCCCTTCAGGTACTGGAAGGCCACAATTGTGTCCTTCTCTTTTCTGGGCTGAACAATCCCAATTCTCTCAATCTTTCCTCATAGGAGAGGTACTACATCTCTCTGATCAGCTTGGTGGCCCTCCTCTGATACCGGTCCAACAGACCATTCTGTCAGGACATAATGGTGTTATGGTGTTAAACACCGTCAAAGAAGGAAGTTCCCAAAAGATAAGTCACTACATGGGAACTTAAGTGCAGATGGTAAAACCAGGAAGATACCAGGCCTCGTAAGGCAGATCTGGGTAACCTATCTGGACAAAAAGTTCCCACTGTGCCAAACTGTGAGACAGGGAGCTGTTAATTCCAGGCCTCAATGGAGGTGAAGGTTTGGAATTAGCACAATGGATAAAACTTCACTCTACAGGCCGTGGGAAAGAAAATAACTGTTTATATTCATGCCAGCCCAAGTTTTGGCATATACACCCTGTGGATACCTGGGACTTGGCCCAGGTATAAAACTGGTACCTCCAGAAGAACACTCTGGGACCCACACCACTGAGAAGACAAGAAGAGGGCCAAGGGGATGGCACCGGAATCCACGTGGTGGTGATATCTTTATCTTCTTACTTAATCTGTGTCTCTCTCACTGTCTTTCATACCCACCTCTCTCTTTCTTCTTATTTCTTTCTATCTCTCTACCTTACATTTACTGTTAAATAAAATCCAGATTATTGACTTTGGCATGTAGTCTCGTTTGAACCTTAATTCAGGCAGAGGCATCTCTTCATAATTGGATCCTAACACCTTCCTATGTTGCAGATACCAGAGGTGGATGCAGATGGAGTCTCACCAGAGCAGAGTACAGGGACAGAATCACTTCCCTTGACCTGCTGGCCACGCTGCTTTTGATGCAGCCCAGGATGCAGTTGGCTTTCTGGGCTGCAAGCACACATTGAAAGCTCATGTCCAGCCTTTCATGCACCAGAACCCCAGGTCCTTCCTGGCAGGACTGCTCTCAGATCAGTTCACGGCCCAGCTTGTATTGATACTGAGGGCTGCCCCAACACAGGTGCAGCACTTGGTCTTGTTAAACTGCATGAGATTCCCACTTCTCAAGCCTGTCTAGGTCCCTGGGATGGCATCTCATCGTTTAAGAATGTGTCAATAGTCTTAAAAAGGCATGGGTTACTGGCTGAGGGTGTAATTTTGCCCTTATGGTAATGGATCTGTTTCTATGGTTAGAGATCTCACAAGGCCAGTCCTCAAGAAAAGATAGGGCTCAGGACAGAGAGAAAGGGATAACACAGGAAAAGAGATTCCAAATGTTAACAGCCCATGTGTGCATGAATTGTTGTATTAAAACAGTGAGAGTTCGTGGCTCTCTCACAATTACAAACTCTTAGTCTGATAAAGGGACCCAGCTTGGCTATTTACTGCACATTCCAACATACCTTCCATACCTATCAGACCTGCATGAGCACAGGCAGTGCTCAGATGCAAACACATGATTCTATTCCATCAGACTTAAAAATTAATAATAATTTTATGTAATTCCCTCTCTCAAGGATGATTTTTTTTATATAGATCCATAGAGCTTTATAAAATGCAGGCTAAGGTTTATCCTTTGGAGCCTGCAGAAAAATCTTAGATGGGTTGCACTGCATTTTACACCAAGTGTATTTGAGCAGTCACCTGGGAATACATGAACACACTGCAACTTGAAAAGCAATAAGGGGAAGGATCAGAACGTCTGCCAAGGGTAAAATCTAATAACAGCGGGTCAGTAATACTCTGGAAACAGTAAAATGGCTTATCCCTGAGGCCAGACAGCAGTGAAAGCATCATACAGATTTAGTCTGAAATGTGCCAGTTCCAAAGGAACATAGTTGTATCTCAGATTCACTCACTGAGGCTGCACACTCATTGCAGGAATGCTACTATGGAGCTACCAAGAAAAGCCTGGATCATACTGACAGGGAAGCAGTTTTAAGTGTCTTCAGGTACTGAAAATTATTTGTATTATGAAAATCAAATAGTTACAGTAGGTATGTCTAGGTTAAGACAGAATGTTACTGATAATCAGTATTATGCCCCTCTCATAAGGGTCCATATGAAACCCTCATAGCAGGAGCTTAGAGACTAGTCTACCCTCTCCTCCACATGGAAAATTTCCTTTAAGAGCAGGGCTGAATCACATCATGATTCAAAAGTGAAACTTTTGTCCAATTCATATAGATTTAAGTCTGATTCTTGAAGACTATCAAGAATCTGGTGCTCACCCAGAACAACCAACTTCTTGTACAGGAACATTTGTAAGAATAAATCCTAAATTAACATGCATTGGCTTAAATAATTTCCCTTGAAACTGCAAATTTAAACCATGGAACAAACCAACACAAGATGCTACCTTTACCTGATAAAAGTTCATCAGCAGTATAATTTGTTAGTTGTATTCATTGTAACTTAAAATATCACAAAACCACTGAGGTGGGAAACTATTTCTGGAGATAACAGCGTCCAACATGCTCCCCACCCAGCTGAACTGTTCCAGCTCTCATGGCCTTTCTTTGATGTTCCAAGCCCTTATTTATCTTTGTATTCCTTTGCTTGACTCAGTTCTCCACATCTCTTGTACCAGGAAGTCCAGCATTGAACACAGCGCTCAAGTCATATCTCATCAGTGCTAATCAGAGACAAAAGATCACCTCCCTCAACCTCTTGGGGATGCTCTGCCTAACACAGATCAGGAGAATGTCTGCCTTCTTTGCTATAAAGCTCAGGTTCAGCTTTCATCATGACCCCCAGGCCCTTTTCTGCAAAGGTCTTTTCAGCTGGCTGGCCCCCAATGTGCACTGATGCTTAAGGTTATTCCTCTCCAGCTACAAGATTTGACTATTTCCCTTGCAGAACTTTGTGAGAGTCATCTCTGCACAGTTCTCTAACCGGTCAAAGTCCCTCTGAATGGCAGTCCACACATCTGGTGTAGCAGTCACTTTGTATCATCTACAAACTTGCTGAGGGTGCAGCCTGTCCCCTTGTTTAGGTTATTAATGAAGATATTGTACAGTGTTGTCTCCAGTATTGATCCCAGGGGAACCACTCTAGTCACTGGACTCTAGCTAGGCTTTGTACAGCTAATCCCAATCCTCTGAGCCTGGTAGTTAAGATAGTTTTCAACCCACCTCATTCCTGATTCATTTAACCCATACTTCATCAGCTTGTGTATTAAGTTATGGGAGAAAGTGTCAAAAGCCTTGCACATCATCTTGGGATCCAGGTAATGCTTACCAGACTGTAGTTCCTGGACTCTCCTTCTTTCCCTTCTTGAAGATAACAGTAATATTTGCTTTCTTCAGTCCTCAGGAAACTCTCCTGCTCACCATGACCTCCCACAAATAATCCAGAGTGGTCTCACAATGACATCAGCCAGCTCCTTTGGTATTTATGGCAGCATCTCTGCAGGCTAAGACAGTGAGTTTATATCCATCCCCAGTCATCTGTCCCTGCTTCCATCTTTTTACGTTCCTTTTTTATGTTTGAGTTTCATCAGGAGCATCTTGTTCATCCATGCAGGCCTCCTGCTTCCTTTGCTCAATTTCCTATGTGTTGAGATGAAACATTCTTGAGCTTGGAGGGAGTGATTCTTAAAAATCAATCAACTCTTCTTGACCCCTCTTCTGTGTAGGGCCTCCCAGAGGATTTTTGCAAGCAGATCCCTGAACAGGCTGACACTGCTCTTCTGAAATCAAGGCTTGCAACCCTGATTTTTGCCTTTTTCCCTCTTCTCAGGATTCTGAACTCCACCTGTCATGGTTGTCAGCCAAAGCTGTCCCCAGTTTTCACATGCATCAATAGTACTTCCATGTTTGTAAGTATGTGTTCCAGCACAGCATCTTCCCTCATCAGCTTCTGATTTATGTGTGCCAGGAAGTTGTCATCAATGCACTCCAGAAACCTCCCAAGTTGCTTGTCCCCTGATGTGCTGTCCCTGAAGCAGATAATCAGGATGACTGAAGTCCCCTACAAAGACCTGAAGCTTCTTCCAGATGTGTGGGGATGTTCTTAACATGTAAGAGTATTTCTAATACCAGTGAAAACAAAGACATTCAGGAATAGAATCAGTTTAAGGAACAGGTCCGTCTAAGTCATTTTGATCATAATGGATGAGGAGCCCACCATCTTCTTGCAGCACAGGCTCACATTCCTTTTCTCTTAGAGTAACTTTCTGAGCTTTCACTGCTCTCAGCAACCTTCATGTAGACTCCTTGTGATACCAAGAAAAGACCTATTCTTGCTATCCTCTGAGGGTGGCTGTACCTGCTGTGTTTTGCCCTTTTGATCACTTTCCCCTCATCTTCCAGGCTCTCCTTTTGCTGCTTCTCCTTCCAGAGTTCTCCCCTTGCCCACCATCCTCACTCATAGTCCAGTGAAGGAACAACTACTTTGGGAAACCACTTGTCCCCAAAAAAGCAGTGAAGAGGCCCCTTTTCTTCCTGATGCCCAGAGACAAGATTTTGAAAAGGAACTAAGACACAATAAAAGTGCTTAATAAAGACAGTGCTGAGCTTGGGTTCCTTCCACATTTTATTGCTTGTTATTCAGCCTGCTATCAGAGTAGTGCTTCAGGGCTCAACAAGAAAGGCTCCTGCATGCTGAATGCTGCTGCGACCCTGGATGGTGGCCAGGCCTGGTCCTGGAAGCCTTATCTCAACAGGCAAGAAAAATATAAAATAGAGATAAGAGGGATAAGTAACACTAGTGAATCTTAGTCTATCAGGTGAAAGGTTTCCAGATTGTGATGTTTGTCAGTGTTCTCAGCTGTAAGAAAAGAGAGAAAAAAGTCCTTTCTGCTTGTGTATATATACATACACACAATATATTCCATCTATATATATAAAAGGAATGCCGGGGCATGTTACCAAGCAGTTGAAACTTCTCAATCAAATCTTCCCTTTTTCTAGCTTTTTTATAAACACATTACAGAACAAGAAAAAAAATCCTGGACTGTTTAGCTTGTTTCACATTTTTTGGTCACTTTTGTTTTGGTTTTAGCACCCTTTTCAAACAAGCAAAAAAATCCCTAACCTATTCTGGAAGACATTTCAGCAGTGAGACAGCTGCCCTTTCAACTGGGAACCATCTGCCCTTTCAACTGAAAACCAGTCCCCCAGCTATGATTTTTTTACCTGATCCATAACCTAAATAAGAGGGCCATCACCTGTCCTGGCAGAGCCAGTATTTTTATTCTTTGTAAAAGTGGAATTGCATAGAAGGGTGTAAACAAATCAGAGGGTAAACAAGAGCTTTGCCATATGTGATTGTTCGTGGGTTCAAAACACCACACAAATTAAAACTGAGGAAGGGAACTGTACTTGGAGACCTGTAGTTGAACTCTTAAGCCAGCGATTTTGTAGTAATTAACATTGCTTCTCTCTAGCACCAGCACAGCAAAACTCAATGAAACACCTATAGGAGGGGAAAGTAATTCTATTTTAAACCATATAGCAACACTAACACCCACCTTCTTAAAAGTGCCATGCTTTATGTTAAAATATCCTGCTTACCTATACCCACGTTTTCTTGCAGCTATCGAGCCTCCATTACCTCCTCATCCCTAGGTTAGCCCTCAGTTGCTGGTTTTGGATGAGTCTTGTACTGCTTCATATCTGAAAACGGTCGTGATCTTGCCTCTCCATTCTGTTCCACTTCCATGAAGCATTAGGTTTTGTTTATTAAAGTATTTAGTCTTTTTACATGGAAGCTGTTGAAAAGGATTTGTCCTTTTCTTCTTACCATCACCTCTTATTATCATAGGTAGGTGATCTGTCCTTTTATTTTTTTTTTTATTTATTTTTTGATCAATGCCTCTATGTCCAGGTGGAGGCCAATGATGAGTGGTGTCCCTCAAGGCTCTGTCTTGGGCCCAGTGCTCTTCAGGATCTTCATCAATGACAAAGACAGTGGGATCAAGTGCACTCTCAGCAAGTTTGCAGATGACACGAAGCGGAGTGGTGCAGTTGACACAACAGAAGGAAGGGATGCCATCCAGAGGGACCTGGTCAAACTTTAGTAGTGGGTCCACAAGGACCTCATGAAGTTCAACAAATCAAAAGGCAAGGTGCTGCACCTGTGTCAGGGCGATCAGAGACTTGAGTACAGACTGGGAGAATAACTCATTGAAAGCAGCTCTGTGGAGAAGGACTCGTGTATGAAAAGCTAGATATAACCTGGTAATGTGTGCTCACAGCCCAGAAAGCCAACCATATTCTGGGCTACATCAAAACCAGTGTGGTCAGCAGGTCGAGCGAGGGGATTCTCCGCCTCTGCTCTGCTGTCATGGGAGCCCATCTGGAGCACTGTGTTGCGCTCTGGAGTCCTCAACACAAGAAAGATTTGGACCTGTAAGCAAGCCCAGAGGGGGCTCAAAGATGATTAGGGGGAGCACCTCTCTTATGAAGACATTCTGAGAGTGAGGGGGTCGTTCAGCCTGGAGAAGAGAAAGCTTTGGGGAGACCTTATTGTGGCCTTGCAGTACTTAAGCAAGGCTTATTAAGAGGGACAGTGACTTTTTAGATGGGTAGATAGCGACAGGACAAGGGGGAACAGTTTCAAATTAAGAGTGACTTAGATTAGATATTAGGAAGAAATTCTTTACTGTGAGGGTAGTGAGGCAGTGGCCCAGGTTGCTCAGAGAAGTTGTGAATGCCCCATCACTGGAATTGCACAAGGCCATGCTGGATGGAGCCCTGAGTAACCTGGTCTAGTGGGTGGCATATATGCTTATGAAGGGAGGGGAAGGAGTTGAATATTTAAGGTCTCTTCCAACCCAAACCATTTAATGATTTTTATTCTTTTTCCTTTGAATTGTCTGGTTTTTTAGGATGTCCCTTGCTTTAGGTTACCCTGTGTTACCTGTTCTGAATGTCCTGATGTACTTCATGCAGATGTGATGGGAACTTAATATGCTGTAAACCCAGGTCTCAGCAGCACCTGCCCTTCTTATAGCTCATCTCCTGCTATCTTTCCTGGGTTTTCCACACCCTGATGATCCATTCATTTTCCATTTGGAGAAGTTTCAATGCTGCTATTAAAAAGCTCCAGAATCCTAAATGATAAGATACAGCTCGAGTTCTGGTTTGCCAGACTCTTTAATTAAAAATGCTACAACTTAAAAATCAGCCCCCAGCAATCAGGAAGATGCAATCATCTTATTTCTAGTTTTTCTCAAGGCAGTAGACACAGAAAATAGATACGTCCTGTGAAAAGAAGCATTTAATTGCTTATATTTTATCATCCCACTGCTGAGTTTTATGTATTTGATTTTGCCTTTTAGTTCATTTCTTGTAATTAATTTTTCCCCTCCCACAACTGGAAGCAGTTTCTTGCAGTTATTTTCCTGCTGAAATTTAAACTTGTGCATATAATCCCAAGGTTAATAGAGGGCTTCAGAAAAGGAGGAAGAAATGTAAGTGACAAAACTTACAGCCTCAGCAGTCTTACTAATGTATGAGATTTAGAAGAAAATCTTCATGCAAAGCGAAGTATAGTCCAGACTGCAGACTTAGTCACCCAAATGTCAAGCTTTTGGAGTATTCCTGTTTATGCCTAGACACCTACAGGGTGAAGTAAGAAGGTCCTGAAATAGGATCAGGATTTTAAGTGGGCTCAAGATATTAATGAACTGTGATGCAGAAATAGGTCTGGGAGCAAGAAGTGGTACAGTCAGACCAAGAGCAGAGTAGTGAGTCAAAAGTCAGGAGACGGTTTGGGTATCCCCATTTCTAGGTGAAGTAATGGCCTCCCAGAGGTCCTGGCTTGTGTGCTTTCAGGAAGATTTATCTTCTGAGACACTCAATTTCCTTCAGTCATCAATGCTAATGAGAAGAAAAACCTTAGGAAATCCCATGTACAGTCCAAACCAAAAATCCTATTTATTCTGGCTAAACACTAAACAGAACAATAGAAGAGGTTGTCATTTTATATTATAGTACTGTTACAAGTGTTAAATAAGAGAGTAATAGAAAAGGTAATTAAATGAAATTAAAAAAAAATCCACATGCTGTATGTTTTATGTTTGCTTTGTTAAATACAATAATAAGGACTCTGTACAGTTAGTTAATGTTTTTGGAAATTTTTCCCACCTTATATGAAGGGCATCAGGGTTGGAACTGCTGGACATTTAAGAATGCATAAAGTTTTTCAAGATTCTTAAATCCTCCTAGGGCAAAGACATCCCTTTCCAATATCTTTGGTGATTATGACTACTTAAAAATTATTGTCTTATTGCTAAAGTCATATCAGCCCTTCTACACAGCCCTTAAAAATATTCTCTATTAAATGAGGTTAAGTCAGAGGTCCCAAGGATCACTTCAAGCATAAACTTGCATATATATATCTTTAAGTGTAAATAGCAAAATGTGCTTGTAAGAGAGCGAACTAAACTATCAGCCTAGTGAATGTTACCGTGAGAGAGAAAGTTTAATTTAGCTTGTGCATCTCACGCTAAATAGCATCTGCTGAAGCAAACCAATGGATCCAAATGAAACAATTAGGAATAACTGGTAGAAGTACATGTCAGAGCCTTTCCTAATTACAGATATAGAAAACTGCATACTCACATGTCTGTTTCTCCCCAGCCTTCACAGCAAGGCTTCAACCTCTCCTCCTCCTGCCCCACCTGTCATTCAGAGGGAACTATAAAAACTGATGCTCTGTTAATGTCCAGCACCTGACCAACTCTTAAAGTTGCAGGTTATTAATAACTTTCTAGCTGCCATTAAATGCTTCTTATTTTCTGTGAAACCTAAACACACCGATACACATGCTCACATGCTGCTTCAGCCTACAGCACATCCAGAAGCCATAGCAACCAGCAGAGAAATCTCAGCCTGCTTGGGCTGCGCTCCCCAACACCTTCTCCTCAGCACATAAGATACTCTGGCTCTGTGTCAAACAGCGTGCGAGACGATTCACTTAAAACTCACTGTTCAGAAGGGGTAGTCAAGTATATTGCATTATTTCATGCTGTAGTCAAAGTTTCCACCATTTCTTTGGTTATAGCACGGTACACATACCATTCAGGATATGGAAAGGGGTTGTGTTTTCTTTTAAGTATGCTTAGGTTCACCTTCAAAATTTCAAATTCAAAGTTCAGTAGAGATCAATTTTTTTTTTAAAGTAGCTACATCTATGTGTATAATGGACTGTAGTGAGGGAAACCACTGTTAGCCATGAATAACTCTGGGGACAAGAGTGTTTGCACTCACAGGCTTTCAGACCTCACTAATACACTTTATTTTACAATCCAAGTGCTATTTTGCTCTCATGCAAATAGGGGCATTAGTAAGGTAGTGCTGTGAGACACATGGTGAGGACAGACACCTCCTCACAGCAGGTCCACCTGCAACCTGAATCCCCCACAGACATTCCTGCCTTACTCCTGCAATGCCCTGGAGCTCCCACAGTCACTGGCAGATCTGGGAACAGACTCCCTCCAAAACCTCCCTCCTCATCTGGTGCTGCATCACATCCCTGAGAGAATCCTGGCATTACACCATGCTCTTCACCACATTCTGGAGAGCACACCATTTCCTACATTATTGCAATCCAAAGTGGGACAGTTCCAGTGACATTAGGCAGCTCTATCCCTGCAGCCTGTCTAAAGCAGAGTTAAGTAAGTCCCATCCACTGAGGTGAAAGTAAAATCAGTGATGGCTTTGATGTTTTAATGGGATATTTAACACATGCCAGAAATGTCTTTTCTGAAGAAATTAATGATTTGGTGCGGGGAAAAAAACATGCTGATTTTTTTTTCCTGAAAAGGAAGAATGAAAAACTGAAAATCTTGATAAAAGATGCTCTTTTGTAGACTGAAACCACTGAAAAAAAACCTTCCTTACACCCTCTTCCTTTTTGCCTTCTAAAGTAAATAAAAAACCTCCACAGCACTTGTCCCTTTTAAAATACAAAAATTGAGGAAAAAATGCTTTTCAAAATTCTCCATTTGATATCGTTGCAAGTGTTCAATTAACAACATCTACAGTGCTGTTTAAATCACATCTTGATCAAAGTAGTTGAGAAACACAGCTTAATATTTTCAGAGGTCATACGAAGTTTGATGTCAGCAGAACCTTTAAAAGTGGCCCAATGTTCTTAACTGCATTTTACAAACTAGTTTTAGGCCTCCAGCAATGGACAGTAAAGCAATAGTAAAGTGTACGTAATTTAAAAAAAAAGGCAACTTATAATATTCTCCTGAACTCGACAATTTAGTAAACTCCATTGGTGCAAACTTGTTTTTCCTGTCTTCCCAAGACCCCTGGACTAACACAACTCTAATCAGTCCTAATTTCAGCATTTTGAACAACACTAGGAAAAAAAAAAATCTCTGCTGTTGCTTTATATGAATTTTATGCTGCAAAGTTAGACTGATGACTTTGGATGTTAAATGTCACCCCGTGTTTCAAGTTCTCAGCTCACAGAGCTGGAAAGAGTCATGATGATCCAGCCACGTCTCCTTCATAAGCCAACTGTAGGATTCCTTGAGCAATTCTGTTGTCAGGGGCAGTGCTCAAACTGGGAAATCCCCCCACTCCAGTGACAGAGACTCCACCACAGCCCTTCATCGTTTTTAAGGAATTATTACACTCCCTTTTAAAGAGTTATAGCTTATTTATCCTCTGTATGTATTAATTTTCAAAACATTAAACTTTTAAAATCTCTGTTTGCTAGGCTGATGATCAGCTCTGTTTCCCTTGTAAGTATTTATCAGCCATGACATAAACTTATCATGGAAGCTTTTAAGATAAATATATTGGGTCTCTACTTCTTCACTTCAAGATACATTTGCCAACTCTCCAAGTATTCTCCTGAGCCATAGCATCTTTCCCATTTTTAAGTTACTTCAGCTAACACATCATTTACAGGTAGAAGCCATATAAACAAACTATAACTCTTAGAAAAAAGCAAAGTTGCAGAAAACCACATTTCCATTTTGTTGGCAGCAGTTAGTTTCCAGTCTTCTGTACTCCTAAGCCAAGCTTAGTCCCACTCTGCAACTTCTGAGGAGCTGAAAGGATATTAGTGAGTGAAGCTGTGTCACAGTCTGCACCACCACAAAGTAGAGTGTGGTACCTCCTCACTCCTAAGGTTTATCAGCTCCTGCAATTGCATCCCTTTTGGCCTGTAGGAAGGAAATGCTCTGGCTGATCTTCAGCCTGTGGTCCCTGATTGTACATTCTGTACTTGACCCACAGTCCCAAATAAAAGTCGAGAATCCAAGTATGTCATGTTGGCTACATACCAGCTCCATCAGGCTGACTGACATTCCTCTGAGCAACTCTGGAATACAGAAAACAAGGATGTTCCCATAACTGCAGTCAGCCGGAGGCAAACAAGTATGTCTGATGACAGTCGCTGGGGGCAGTGACAGTGACAGACCACTCTAGGAACCCTCCCATCTTCACAATAGCAGCTGCCACACACATGCAATGACAGACAGAGGTAAGAATGGCTAAGAAAATAACATACAGTATTATTCAAAACACATGTAGCTAACATGACATAACGCATGGTGAATAGTAAGCGCTTTTACATTCGCACTGTGCCATAGGTGTCAGCAACAGTTTTATGATAATGAGTTGATTTCCTAATGGCTAAAAGACAGTAGAAATAAACATCTACCTTTTGTATCCTTATTCTCAAGCTAATCTCATGTGCTATTAAAGAAATCCAAGAACCTAGCACAAACAAAGCCATAACTTCATGAAAATACCTGCTTATTAAAAACTGACACTTCCAAATGCACAGGATATTCAAAATGGATTATCTGTGTAGTGAAACCACAGCGACCCCACAGGTAGTAGGACAAACCTGCAGGTCACCTACACAAAGACAACAGTCTTCTGCAAGGAATTTACTTCTCAATGGGCCCCTCAGTTTTCCAGTAACACCAAATAATCCAAGTGGGAAAGAACAAGTGCCCTGGTCTTCCCATGCCCCCCAATTCCCTCAGCTAAAACAATTCAATGCAGAACATGAGCTATTTTGGAAGTCCTTGTTCCAATTCTGGAAAAACACAAGTTCTAAATTTCCAATATTGACTTGATATTTTTTGGCAGGGGGTTGAAGAAAGCCAAGCCTATGAAGCTATCCTTCCCCTGCCCCTCAATTTGAGCAAACTAGAGTCACAGAGTTCCCGTGAAATTCTGCTACTGAAGTAAAAGGGAGTTTTCCCCTGTAAGTTAAATGAGATATTTTGATTACAGATGACTTTTCCATTTTTCTGTATTTTATAAACTTCCCTACACCTAAAAAAACCCACTTATAAGACTGTATGTTGCATAGAAATGCTTTGGTCACATTTTAACAGGTTACTAAAGAAATCAACTTCTACCCATGAAACAGGGGGTTTATGCCACTCTTTACTCAAGTGGAGAACAGCAAAGAGCAGTGTTGTGTTAACCAAGTACTGTGTTGCAGCTCAGAAATGGTTAATTCCAAGTGTTGCAATTCTCCCCCTCAACTCTATTTTTCTACCTTGCGTATTTGAAAGAAATAGGGCAAGAGATTAACAGAAAAGTCTAAAGCAGGATTACTGGGGAATTAGCAAATTTACTCAATGAATCGTCCCATATCCACAGCCTGGACAACTTGCTCGATGCTGTTGTGGTATCTCAGCTTCAGCTGTAAGATTAATAGTTCCTCTCCTCTCTCATCCTCCTTTCCCATCAGTTTATATCCTGCTGAAGCAAAAAGTTCTTGACAAGAAGCTTACAGAGACAAGTCACCAAAGAAGCAATTGCTTCCACAAAAACTAACTCCTATAGGAGTGGGGTAATTTTTATTGAACTCAGAAATGATCAATTGCAAAGCACAGCAATAAAATCCAGAACTGGAACATTCAGTAACAGCCTGAAACATAGAATTGATTTCTATTGTCATAAGGGTTTGACATGCAGTTTTTACAGGACACTTAAAGCTTTAAAATTTCCTTTTAATCAGTGTAATTGCCCATTCCCTCCCCAATCCACACATTTGTTCTAAATTGCAGTGACTTCCTGATTTCTGAGAAGTAAGGCACTACAGTGTCCTTTCAAAGCAGTTACAGATTACCACAGCAGACGCTTCCCTCTGAGCTCTGAAGGTCAAGATTGCCCATGGAAAAAAATGCAACTCGTAACTGAAAATGTATATCTGGTGATGAATAACTAATTACCACTGCTACCAAAACAGCCATTCTATGTCATCTACCATCAGACTCAAGAGGAAGCCTTCAGTGCATAGAGCAGAATTAACAGTGTTCATCCTCTCATATAGGGAAATGGCTCTGTTCTGGAAAAATTCATTAAAGCTGTCCTGTTCAAGCTAGGGGACAGATTTTAACCATAGTCTTCAACAATTGGTATGTTCATATGGCTCAGGACAAGGCACTGCATGAAGACCTCTACATTTATAATTTTGCAATAGGAGTTGCAGCCACTGCAATGCTTTCAATTGCACATTCATCAGTGCCACGGCGGATTCTGAAGTAACCATCTTCTCCCCATGAGGTGCCCCAGCTGTTCTTCACAATCCAGAATTTCTCACCACTTTCTGGGTCTGCACCATAGCCCACCAGCAAGACGGCATGATTGGTCAATTCAAAAGGATTTGAGTCATCTTGCAGCCCAGTATGATGGTAGATCCCCTCTTTATAAAGCATGAAATCATTATAAACCTCAAAGGCAACAGCCATTGGCCCATGCTGAACAAGCTCAAGTTTCATCAGGGCTTCATTGCAGCCTCCATAGAAACCACCAACGTAGTGGTACTCCGAAGTGTAGTAGTGGTAACAGCTGCGTTTGAAAAGGCATGGAGAATCTTGGCCTGTGTAAGGGAAGCAGTCCTCTTCCACCACACCGAAGTCTTGGACATACTTTCCAGCAATGAGATATGGGAAGCCACCATCACAACCTAAACAAAAAAAATATGGGCTTATTACCCTGGAGAGTTATTTGAGGTGGGAGCCTCTCCTACTTATATCTTTTGGAATACTTTCAGATATACTACTGAACATGCACTGCAGAGACCCAGACAATCCTAATATTCTAGTTAGCTGTAGCTAGCTTTCTGTAACACACAAGGCAAAATTCCCATTTGTGGGAACTATACTGGGAACATTAATACATAGACCCCGTTCTCAATCAATTGCTCCTGACAATCCCCATCAGGAAGAGCAATTAGTTACATGCAGTACAAAGACCTGACTAATAAGCATACAGTCCTCCAGAAAGCTTGAGTCATTGCTTTTGCTCATCTCCTCCTCCTAATATGCTCCTCCTCCCTCTAAATATGCTACTGGAAGAATATTTAGTTCCATTCTTTCTAGGAATGCATTGCAATTTAGCTACATTTTGAGCTCTACTCCTTAGATACTCCCCACGTCACAGGTAGATCTACCTAAAATCCAGTAACATCCCAAGCATGAGGCCACCTGCTCCTGATTCAATCCCATCATCCATCCCACAAAGAGGTAGACTGACAACTCTGGAATTTTTTCCTGCAATCTTTAAAAAAAATAAAAAAGTACTATAAAGTATAGCCTGCCAAAAACTTTACGAAAAAACTAAATTGTGTGTGATGGAGAAGGCACAGAAGTTTTTAATATACACTCTCCTTCTGCAGCATTATCAAAACTTGAAAGCTGTCATTGTAAATACCAGCATGCTTACCCTGAGAATACTGGCTGCAAGACACAACCTGCTGCGGACTAAAGATCGGTTTCTGAGTATTGTTTGTAAGGATGCGTATTCTTGCTTCCAGCATGCCCATGGAGGAAAACGCATAACAGCTGCCACATGAGCCTAAGAAGGGAAGAAAACGGAACCATGAAGAGCAGTCAGTAACACAAACAAAGGTTAGTCACCTACAGTCAGGTACAACTAATTCCTAGAGTCCACTGAGTCAAAACCTACCAGATGTGATTAGAATTTATAAACCAATGGAGCAGAAACTTTATATCTACATTTAGCTTTTAAGCACGCAACTAAAAAAACCCACTTCTAACAACTTCTGAAGGAACACAGAGCTTATGCAAGAATAAGAGACAGCATACTGCTCTTCAGTGTTTTTTCAGCAGTACCTTTTAAGAGCTATCCTATTATGCTATTCCTTCAGAATGAACCTACAGGGACCGCATTACCAGGGCAGAGAAGTCTCAGTCTACTGCCTCAGACAACAACCCTTTATGGAGTACATATGCTATGTGGCAAGGAACTATTTGAAGTGAATGCTGAAATTATTGTTCTTATTTCAACCTACCAATGGATTTAGTCCTGTAATCTCCAGTTGAAAAAATATTCCACCTCTCCAGCTACCCCTAAAACAACCAACTTTTAGAGACTAGTAGTATAAATAGCAAGTTTGATATAGAGAATTCATCCCAGCTCCCCTTGCTTTCCAAGGGTAGGTAATTGTACGCTGGCTTTTCAGAGGCACCTTAACTTCCCTTTGGTTTCCCGGTAGAGAGTTAAGTCTCCTTACTTTTGCATCAAAATTTAGTATTGCTTGTAGCTTTAGGCCTCTTCACTTCCTAGGACCTTCCTTTCACATATAAAAACCTTTAGAAGTGGAATGACAAGCATCACAGGGAAGAACAATTACTTGGATGGGGTCCTATTTTATCTACTGATTGTCACCAAGGTCCATGATTTCCTTTTGTTTCCTGACAGCAGGAAAGTCAAATATTGCAGAGCTATGAAAACAAGGGAGGCCTGAGGAACAAAACAAAATACTTTCTCTTGAACTGTGTAGGTGTATAAAAGCAGAACTATTACAAAAGCAAGATTTTGTGAAACTGCACCTTCACTCAGATGTATCTCTGAAGAGAAGGGGTAAAATCAGCCTGAACATGAACACTCCTTTGCCCAGTAGGGCAAAGTGAAGCAGTGAAAGATGCCACCCACTCACTGTACAGTCACAGCATCTTAGATGGGCCACACTGAACACTTTGTTGCATCTTGTGTGCAATAATGTAAAAAATACAATTCACACAACCATTTCAGTCCATTGGATTTGCTGCTAAATTTCTCTCCTGCTAGCCCAGTGGCATTTATGAGGCTCACAGACTAACCTCTTTTGGAGGTTTTGTTTGTGTGGGGTTTTTTTGTTTGTTTATTTTTCTTTTTAAAGCCTGAAAGCTAAAATACTAATTTGATAGAGTAGAATGGATATTCCACAGACATTTAACATACTCAGCATGGACTTTTAGATTACAGGAAAAGTGTAGGAAGCTTTATTATTGGAAACAACAGAGTAGCTCTCATTTAGAGAAACTCTGAAGCAACATACTGGAGAAAGGGTAAGTTTGGAACTAAGCGTTCAATTGTCTGGCAGCTAAAAGAGCCTTTGGTATATTCACAGTTCACACCAGGAGAAAGCAGAGGACTCACACCTACACAG
Source organism: Corapipo altera (assembly GCF_003945725.1). Taxonomy (NCBI): domain Eukaryota; kingdom Metazoa; phylum Chordata; class Aves; order Passeriformes; family Pipridae; genus Corapipo; species Corapipo altera. Next base: position 83,087,004 of record NW_020884872.1, on the reverse strand, counting down.
GACCGTATAATTTCCTGTTGCCATCTTCCAGTGATGCAATGTATCAGCTTGCAAGCTAGAACTCCCACAAGCCTTCCTATGCTTCTTCTGCTACCAGGAGCCCAGCTGGTAGAACAACTAACCCATAAATGAGGGATCAGTGATTTAAGTAACTGCTTCCCCACCATGCTAATGTTATGTTCCCTTCCCCAAAAAGTTTTCACTAGATAACTACCAGAAGATGCAAGTTTATTTGGAAATGGTAGTTCAGGCAAGGGACACATTAACTGAGTCCACTTCTGGCTTCCATTAATTCAGGTCTAACCATCTAATTCAGGTCTCTCACACCACAGTGCTATAAAAGCACTTCCTAGAGAATACACATATACCAGCATGGTATCCTTTTTATTCTACTTTAAGCTAAACAATTCCCTATCATAGGGCAAAGAAAAAAAAATAGTTTTATCAGTATTCTATATTTATCAGTGTCCACAATTTTCACAGAGACTAATGCCTCCTCTTGCAACTAACCATTTAAGTAACTCCTAAATTTATCAGGGTGGCAAGACTTGGAGGAAATATAAGCAATTTTCATGGGTTTATTCATTAAAGCTGCATGATAATTTGCCATCAGCAAGAATTAGGGAAAGAGTCGGATGTATATCAGTTCGGTGAGTGTACAGAAAACTGTGGTTGAGATGGATTGGACAAAACTTGAGAGCTATCTTTATACAGGGTTCTGTGGTAATTGGCCTTCACTCCAGCAAGCTACACTTCTGTCTGGATAAGCCAGTACCATCACCTATTTCAGTAGTGTTGGTAGCCAGGACTCCAACCAGTTTCCACAGGTTATTCACAGTAAAGGTGCAATCTGTCAACTGGAAGACACTAGACAAATCCTTCTTGCTAACAGCAAATTATGAAGTACATCAAAAGAGCACTAGAGCATTTAATTCAGAGCTTTTATTCATTTTTACCTTGATTCCGAATAGGGCTGACATAATTGACACCATTCACATTTCTCCAGTCCCAGGATTCTGGCAAGCTTGAAACTTTTTTTAGTAATTCAGGTGTTAGAGGTGCAGGCTTTGGTCTAAAGAGGAGAAAATGATTTTGAGAAACATACCATGCTCTAGACAAGGAAACAACTACATAACACTCAGTTTTCATCTTTTGGCTTCTACTAGTTGGACTTACTTCACACTATGCAATTTGAAATAGTCTCCATCTAAACTGAGTGGGTGTCAATCTGAAGAGATTAGTTTCAGTAGGATGCAAGACCTACTCAAATATGCTCCCTGACGGAACTATGTTATGAACTATCCACTACTGAAGAATACACATTCAGTACAGGAAGCTCAGTTTGCAAGCTGCAGTGCCAGCTGCAGATTGAATTCTGAGTGGCCTAGATGAGAGGCTGTGAACTACTGACCCTTTGCATAACCAAGGGCCTGGGGACCTGCGGCCAAGCCACACCGGACACTCAGAGACACGGCAGGAGCTGAGGAGTCCAGATTTTCACCGCTTAGCCTGTGAGTGGATAAAAGCCTCAGGGTTTCTTTGTTTGGGGCCCCTCCACAGAAGTACCAGCTTGAGCTGTTATTTTGTTATTTAGTTATTGCATCAAGTTTAAATTATTTTATGTATCTGGACATCTGAGACTCCACTATGGGAAACCTGGTCTGACTGTGTGAGTGTGGGGTCTGTAGCTGCAAAGGGCCCTCAGTTCCAGCTCAGGTGCTGTGAGAGTGACTGCCAGAGTGGCTTCTGGATGGTCAAACAGGGACGTTTCCTTAACATCTACAAGCTGCTGAAGTCAAATACATATGTGCTCATCTGAAGTGCTGAGGGTCACTGCAACACAGTTCTGCAGCAGATATTTTACACCTCTGTCATCACGAGGTATGTAGAATATCTGACTGCAGAAGGCACCTTGTCTTGGCAGCATGCACTGACAGCAGCTACAGACTGTTTAACTGCAGACAGACATGGCTTACATCATCACTTCACTAGATGTAGTACCACTTGTCTCAGAAGCTTCTCTGGAGCAAGTTTTTACTGTGACTATTGAAGAAGTATTGAATGTTACTTTCCTCATTTACCACTTGCAGCCAAGTGATGCTCATACATCAGCAAGCCAAGAGCTTTCTGCATTCAGCTTTCACATAATCCAATGCTTGTCCTTAGGTGCCATTCACAAATACCAGACACTGGAATCTGTTCTGAAAGCAGGAGAGGGCCAACCAAGTACCATCATGGCACAGTATGGGTGCAACAGGTTATTGTTACCAAGTAGTTTACTGTATTTGAAGATGATCTACAAGGTGAGTTCTGTCTATATGATGAAACCATGATAATCTGCATAATTATTCCACACAAATCAGCAGTTTTATTGTAGAGCAGGACCTTCTTCTACAACACACAATTGCCACAGTTTGGAAAACTAAGTAGCATTCCTACTCACAGGAATACCAAGAGTGAAAAAAGCAAAAATGCCAAGAAGGTAGAAAGCTGTAAAGAAGAGAATCTTTAGATCAAAGAACTCTAGTTTGCAAATTAATCTAGAGGATGATGTACAAATCCCCATTACTGCTCTCTGCTCAGTGATCTGCAAGACCCTGAAGGCATTCTTGGGGCTGCTTTCATGCTTCTTCAGTGAGACACTACTCCTGTTAGAGCATCCTGTTGAAGGCACGGCAAATTATCAAAGTAACCAGGGAATTCCCTCAGAAATCTTTAATATTTATGTTTAATGGCAGAATGCAGTTCACTGCTTTTTAATTGCAATTATGAACTAGCAGAACCAGGACAAAGTACAAGCAGAAACTCCTGACTGTGGCAAGCAGCTGATGAGCAGACACAAGAGTGAGATGACAACTGAGATTGTCCCACTTCTTCCCTGCACATATGAATTCAGCAGCAAGCTACTGGGCAGGATTAAAGGGTAGGTTACTCTATTTGTCTCAACTGCTTGAGATGATAGATGCTCAGAATAATCATTCAAATGAAAACTATGTTGGCACCCCATGACTATGAGCTGGAAGGCCCTAAAACTTGATTAAACATCTGACCTACAAGCCAAAACACAGCTAGAAAGCACCAGGACAAATATAAGCAGAGTCTTGGCAGTAGCAAGGTTTATGGCAAAACAAAAGGTTTTGTTTTGTTTCAACTACCTTGAAGCTCTGGAATAGAGACCCCCAGCTCTTCTAGTTAGTTCTTCCAGGGCAAAATGCTCATACTCCTTGTATCTTGCCGCTCTCCACGACTTCTGGTGAGCATTGATAGCATTTACGAAATCTGAGTTGTGCACATAACGCCTGCCTGAAAGTCTGCAAACAAAAGCAACCAAATAAAACAGTAAGAAAAGGACAGATTAAAAAATAAAGGTGTTCTCTAAACTCAATATGTAAAAGACTAACTCTGGAAGTGTCTTGTGGTAGGTACTGATAAAGAAACATGGAAATATTGGATCAAGGCAAGGTTCCTTAAACTTGAGACTGATTAGATATAATCATCTTGTTTAGACATGTTAGTTTTGTAACTGAGCTTCGCCACAGGAGAAACTCTGATGTGACAGGCACACGCTCTGTTTTACTGCATTCAGGTTTTATTTCCAACATTATAACTGGTATTAACTTTGCCCTCAGTAACAGAATTGGTCCTTATGGTTTTAGCTAAAACCCGATGGACAGTTATGAAACATTTTATTCCAGTAAAAGCTCACTTATCTGTTGCTTACCTTCCCCTGGGCTTCTGGAGAGGCAGCTCGTTTATGTGAACATCTGAAGGAGATGAAGTAATCTTCTGTCCAATGAAACAAGCCCAATTGTGGCCAAGTACATCATGTACCCATCCTGGTAGAGTCTCATTACAGTAGCTGGTTACATTCTGGCCTTCCTTTTTGTACTGTAAGGTGAAGAAGTTATGCCGGTGTTGAGCAGATGCATTTGTTAGCCTAACAGCAGTTCCCCACCCACTCAGCTGCTTCTTGCCTGTCTTTCAGAGGAAGTGACCAAACATATATTCAAGAGGTTAAGTAGATAAATGAAACTGATACTTATCAAATCACTGCAGAAGACAATCAGGTTGTGACTTGCACTATTAGCAACAAAGCATGCATTAATATCAGTATCAACTAACAGGTGCTAGTTGTTTGGGTTCAACAATTACTTTCTCAGTAAGATGCAAAAGACCTCTTAGTACTTACCCTTCTCTTCAAGGCCCTGAGGTTTGTTGCTCCACATATGTGACTAGTCAAGCTAACTCTGGACTACTTCAGAAGTTTGAGAAACTAGGACTCAAACACAGGAAGGATAGCAAGTTTCTCTCATCCAGTAACCTCTCAGGGAAACATGTACTATTTCTGTATTTATTTGTGTGTAATTTATGTACTGTTTTTTGTTTTACAAGTCAGAAAAAGAGATGAGACTTCCTGCAACTGCTTAAAGCTTGAGCTGTGATGGTACAGCATAGAGAAACAACTTCACATGAACTATCAAAATGAAACAGTATGAAATGATGATCCATTGAGAACAACTCATTTAAAGTTGGCAGTGAGGAGAGCGTTACTAAGGTCTCAAGTCCTGAGTCCTAACACTTCCCTGTTCACACAAGTCTTCATTTACTAAAATGAAGAGTAATAATGTTACATATTCAGTAAAATGTGTCTTCATACAACAGTTAGCACTAACACTTTACCCAGCTATGTAAGTTTTCTGAAGCAATTCTTTGACAGCAGAATGTCTCAGGATGGGGCAGGGGCCGTGTGGTTCTTTACTCATTACTCATCTCTTAAGGTTAGAGCCTGTTTTGTATTAAACTACAAAGGAGCCTGAAAATCCCATGCAACAAAAGCTTTAACTTTACTCTTCTAATCGCAAAAATAGAATCCAAGTTTTCTAGTCCAGAAATACTTCCTTAAATCTCACTGGAGTTGCACATGCACAACAGTACAGGGATTTTGGAACTATGTTTCAACAAAATGCTTGCTCAGCTTCTTTACTGAAGGAAGTGGTGGGTTTTGGTGAAAGAAATGCCCCAAGATGGAAATGAGTAATTAAAGAGACAGGGGGATTGTGACTCTGTACAGGTTTTGTGGGAAATCTGAAGGAGAACATGTAGTGAAATAATTAAATTTATCGATCAAAGGAATAAAATTAAAGGCTAATTCTCTGCTTTAGAACAGGAATTTGCTTTGTCCCCAGTCTGGAGGTTGCACAGGCTTCATATCTACATTCCTGCTTGTCTAGCAAGGCAAGCAAGTTTGCTGACTGGAGCAGCATGGGGGTACTAGGAAGCTGAGCTGTCACCTTGCTCTATTCAGCCTCTCTTACTGTTCAAGATCGTGCAATATAGGATATAACTACACTTGGCCACATAGCAAGGGCAAGGTCCAGAGACGATTTGAGAAATACCCTCTTCACAGCAGGAGTGCTAGAAATCCAGACACCCAAAAGTAACAGGTTAGTGACTTTACATCTATAATTTACCATGAGATCACTTTATTTGGCTCTACACAACAGTATTAAATTAATACCTGTCTTTTTTATGTAAAAGCTGCCACAGATTATAACAAGACCAAGTACAGCTATTCTCGATAAACAAAGGCCTTCAATCTAAATACGTGAAGATTACAGGAACAGGCCTGCTTCCTGCAACAATCAGACACAGATCCCTGCCTCGTATACAGTTATACTGAATTAAATTAAAATTAAATTAGATTTAGGACTTAACTCGTTGCCTTTTTTTTCATGAAGACATCTGCTAACTAGCAAATGAAAACAACAAAATGCCTTTTTTTTCCTGTTTTGTTTTTCTCTCCTAAAAATCCCTGTCCTTTTCCAGGAGATTAAATTAATTGCTTTTTAAAAGATGTAGATAAACCAGAATAACATTCACAACATTTATGCAACTTATCTTTTGGGAAAGTGAATTTAGCAAGTTTCTTACATTGTTCTTTCAGTTCATACATATCAGCAAAACTAGGAAGGGGGTAAGAGGACAGTCAGTGGCAACGCCTCAAGACACAAAAGCCAATTTCAGACAGTCTGTGTAGAAGCCTAAAATTAGGCAATTCAAATCCTCTGTAGCTAACTTTTTGTAGACTGGCCAACTATAAGATACTACTGAACTGACTTTAAAAAGGGGACACGGAGACTTTGAGACCATAGCATATCAAATGATACCTGGATAAAGAGAATTTAACCTCAAAGAAGCACAGTCAGCTAGGAAATGAAAATATACCCAAAAAGTCCCAATTTGCTTTTCCCCCTCTGACTTGTAATTGAGAGCCACTGACCCAGTGAAGTGACAGAGAAACCTTTAAAAAAACTCCAATATTTATGCTTCATTTCTACAAGCCAGTTAATTACCCACTGAGCCACACGTTAGAAGAAATAAAATGGGGTAGCATCGTCATAGGTGCCATGACAATGACACCCACTGCTTACTACCAGAAGGTACACCACCAAATCAGTACATCATTTCTAAAACCACAGGCAGCATTTCTTACTGCTACCAGCGAAGGTTGAGAGATTTGATCTGCCAAATCTGACTGTACCATTGTAATGGTTTTAGAGGACTGACTATGAGTATGCCTGTCCAAATAACAATCATACAGGGACACGGCACCATTGCATGAACAACAGCTGACTCAAGTGGATGTGAATTTTAACATCAGACCCCAAAGAAGCTGCCAGTACAGCACCTAAAACATCCACAGAACCCATCCTATAACAGCATCCTTCATGGAGGACAACAGCCACACAGCTCTGATCACCAGCAACTGCTGGACAACTGCTGCATGCATTTTCTCTACAGACCTAAGATGATGGCTTTCATTCTGAGTTATTGAGACCACTGCAACCATGCCACATGGTAACTCCATCAGCCAATGCTCACATCCGCAGCATTAAGTAAACTGCATCCAGTGATCTGACCAGTCTAGGACAACTCCTGTAAAAAGGCACCAAATATATTCAACAGTTCCAATTCTGAGGTTTAAGCTTTAATTCTATTTCAAATGCATATTTTTCTCAAGCCTGACAACTCACGCAACTTTGCCTAATGCCAGAATTTAGCCAAGCCACTCCAACAACATTACCCTTAAAAAGCTTCATGCAACTAGACTTCAAAGACTGCTGTCAGATACCTGAACCCCAGGTAAAGTTTTTGGTGCAATATAGTTTTAATAGCATCTTTTCTGTGTTGGTCATCATGACAATCTATCTGCATATTCACTTCTAGTCCCGGTAAAGAAACATAATTGTTTAAAGTTTTCTTTAAATCTTTAATCTCACTAAGGGGAAAGCACAAAAGGATGGAGACCTTATTGGAAACGTTATTTTAACAGGGATTCAGCAGTGCTACAAACACAGGCTGCCCGCCCATCCCCTTTTACATCTAATGTTCTCAACTTAAGCAGTGCTTGGGCAAAAAGCCAACTTGAGTTCCAGGGGCAGGACTACCCTATACACTTAGAGGACTGGGCAATCACCAACCATAGGAAGTTCAACAAGGGGGAAGTGCCAGATTCTGCACCTGGGACAGGGTAACCTTGGATGTACGTACAGACTGGGGAATGAGATGCTGGAAAGCAGTGCCACAGAAAGGGAGCTGGGGGTCCTGGTTGATGGCAAGTTGAATATGAGTCAGCAGAGCCCTGGCAGCCAGGAGGGCCAACCGTGTCCTGGGGGCATCAGGCAGAGCACTGCCAGCCAGTTGAGGGAGGGAATTGTCCCACTCTGCTCCACACTGTGGTGGCCTCACCTTGAATATTGTGTGCAGGTTTTGGGCACCACAATATAGGAAAGATATTAAGTTCTTAGAGCATCCCATCCAAAGGAGGGCAATGAATATGGTGAAGGGCCTTGAGGGGAAGTTGTATGAGGAGTGGCTGAGGTCACTTGGTCTGTTCATCATGGAGAAGAGGAGACTGAGAGGAGGCCTCATTGCAGGTCTCATGTACAACTTCCTCATGAGGGGAAGAGGAGAGGCAGGCACTGATCTCTTCTCTCTGGTGACCAGGGACAGGACCCAAGGGAATGGCCTGAATTTGTGACAGGGGAGGTTTAGGTTGGATATTAGAGAAAGGTTCTTCACCCAGAGGGTCATTGGACACTGGAATAGGCTCCCCAGGGAAGTGGTCACAGCACCATGCCTGACAATTCAACAATCATTTGGACAGTACTCTCGGGCACATGGTGTGACTCTTTGGGATGGTCCTGTGCAGGGCCAAGATTTGGACTCGATGATCCTTGTGGGTACCTTCCAACTTGGCATATTCTGTCAAGAGTCAGTAGAGTAAATTCATATCCAAGTTCAGTATAAGGATGTTTCAGCAGCACATATTAAGCAAGAGCATTCATGTAAAACAAACAAGTTACTCTGTGCTGCAAACAAACAGCAAGAAGAATAACTATGACTTGTCAGAAGCAGAATGCAAGAATACAGTAGGATGCTGCATTTAACTTGGAAAACTGGAGAGAACAGGAATACAACAATAGTTAGAAATAAAACACTGTTAGAGTTTCTTTACTTAAGATACTAAAGCAAACTGAGGAAAAAATGCATAGATAAGCTCACTCAATCCACTCCCTTGGTGTATATAATCATTTCCCCACAGGCCCCAAGCCAAAGAACAACTAGTAATGGTAGTGAGGCCCCACAAAAGTCTTAGTAGATGTCTGTTTAGCAAGCCACAGGAACAAAAAGCTTAAAAACTCACTGATGCATGCATCATCCAACAGGTTCTGTCTATATATACACAGTACAGTAGCTCTGATAAAGCCACCACTTAAGGCAAGCTCACAGCATTCTGGTCAGTAATTAATAGCTTAATTTTTTAACATGAAGCAGAAATACACCAGAAGTTCAATTAGCACCAGTGGTACTTCTATGTCTGAAACACACAGACGACACTAACGGCTTAAATACTGCTCTTCATTGTGCCAAGCAACTCCATCATTCTTCAATGTCAGAACAGGAGCATTACAGAATACAAGTTACAGGACCATAGCATATAAAAAGGACGTTTCTTCTGCCCTGTCACCATGATGAGGTTTTAGTCACATAACTTTAGTGAAACATAAAAAGAATTTGAAACTGATGAGCAGCCTTTAAGCAATACACACTTTCTTGACAAGCTCAAATCCACTACTATGGAAAGAGATACGCAAGGCCTTCTGTATTATGGCTGTTCCAATACCACAACCCGCTCCATGAACCAATAAATTATTCCACAATCAAGCAGTAACTCCAGAACCATGTTCACACTCTAAGGTTAATTCAGAGTGAATTAAGTACTTTTACCAAGTAGCAAAAACAACAGCAAATTACTCCATATTAAACATATTAGTTCTGTACCTTCTGGTTGTAGAGCAAGAGACTACCAGCAAAGAAAATTCTTCCCTTCCACGAATTCCAAAGGGACTTTGTCTTATGACTTTTCAAATACTCAACAGTGATCAAGGTTAAGCAATATACTATGAGATTGCTTTTACGCTTTCCTCTTATTGCATTTCCAGGGAGGAAGGCCCTTGCCAGTCAGTGTTCTAGTTTACCCTTTTTTACTCCGAAGGCTTCTCAAGTATGACCAACACTAAGCAAATGAAGTCTGCTATGTTTATGTTACTTTCAGGTACAAATGGTAGGAGTATTTTAAACAACAGGCAAACATTGTTCAAAAAACTCTGAAGCCTGCATTGAATGGAATATATTACTTATTCCCTAGAAACTTCAGGGTAGAAGACGACGAAAATGGTCTTACAACAGAATTAGTTGCATTTGAAAGATAAAACCACATTTCTAGTTTCTACTAGGACTAGACATTTTGTATTTCTATTTCATATGTAATGCAGTATTTACTGGATTAAAAGTAAACAGATATACACAGCTAAATATGTCACAAAGTCAAACAGTTTGTAAGGAACCACTTCCTCCCTCCAAGTCCCCACTGATGGTTGTGAAGTAAGAATTTTGGAGATAGACAGCATTGCATGTTGTTGCCCAATAACATCAAGTAGTTATCTGCAGCAAAAAAATGCAATTACTAAGTGTTGTGCTATTTCCTCAGCCTTCTCAGACATTTTACATGCATCTTGGTAATCTATTGTTTCCTTTAGAGCAGGAAAACTAATAGACGGTAACCGAATTTGGCTCTAATCCTCTCTATAATGTCTAAGAAAACAAGTCTTTAAATTAAAGATGTCTTGCTGATAAATTCCCAACTACTGAACAATGAGCCAAACAAGTTTGCCATTTCTCAATACCAAAGGTGACTGTAAAACTAACAATTAATGCATTTGCTCACAAATGGCTAAGACACATACATGATTTGACTGGCCTTGTTTTGAGCAACAAGGTGAATCAGATGACCACCAGAAGTTCCTTCCAACATAAATTATTCTATAAAAGTTTTGGTATATTGTTTTAAGATTACTCTTGCGAACAATGCAATACAAGAAATCAACACTTATCGGTCACTTGACTTAGTACTTGTTCTGGGATGTATTTCACAAGGTACATCACAAGTAGAAGCAGAGCCTTCTCTGACTCTCAACTGTCTTCAAGTTGGCTCCTAACAGATCTATTTATGTTCCAGAGCAGGCCACAGTTTCTACGATTGCATTGCTCACATACAAGAACTAATTTGATAATCAGCACCTGTTTCACCGCTCAGCATACTGGCTTGTAAAGTCACTGTATTTCAGTGTAAAATATCAGCCTAAGGATTCCCAGTCTGGTAGTTCAACTATATTCTCCTCAAATGAGTTCAACGACTGCTGAATTCTACCTGCCAGACACGACACCTCAAGCTTGAGTTCATGGAAATACTATAGCATAGTGTTCCACTGTCCTCACAGAGGCAGTAATTCCTGCTACCTTTGAGGGAGGCCCTTCCATTGTAGGTAGCCTCATAGATGTGTCCCTGCCTAAGAAGTTTCAGAACAATTCTGCCCAATTAGACTACCTTTCAGTGTCCATACAGTTTTTGGTGTATCACCTGCCAAAGCTATAAGAAGTGCACATAGCAGCAATTTAGTTTCACTGTCTTATACAGATGAGAATGTCAATCACGTATTTTTCTCTCACACAAGACCCTGTCTTATTTTTAAAAACTGCATTCTTATTTTAAAAATTTACAGTTATAAGAGTGCACTAGTTTTGACAGTTATTTATAGTGGCTGATATAGTGCCACATTTTTAATTTGTGAAGAAAACAGTGTTGATAATTCAGAGGTGTTTTAGTTATTGCTGAGCAGCACTTACACAGCACCGAGGCCTCACCTGCTCCTCAGAGAGCCCTGCCAGCAAGTAGGTTGGGGGTGTACAAGAAACTGGGAGGGGACACAGCCTGGACAGCTGACCCCAACTGACCAAAGGGATATTCCATGCCGTACAATATCATGTGGAGAAATAACAGTTGAGGAAAGAAGGAAAAAAGAGGAACATTCAGAATCAAGACATCTGCCTTCTTGTGTAACAGTCACGCATGATGAAGACCCACTTCATGGAAATTGCTAAAGACCTGCTTACTGGTGACAAGTAGTGAATGAACTCCTTATTGTGCTTTGCTTGCCTACACAGCTTTTGTTTTACCTGTTAAAGTACCTTTATCTCAATCCATGAGTTTTTGCACTTCTATCCCTCCAATTCTCTCCCCTGTCCCACTGAGGGGGAACAAGCAAGCGGCTGATTGGAGCTTTGCTACTTATCAGGGTAACCCCTATCTACACACTAGGGTTAACCTACAACGAGCATGTAAATAACTCCCCATTAGTTATGTTAAACAGCCTACACAGTCCTTTACCTTACATGAGCTCAAACTGGCACACAGGAAGCTGCAAGGAACTTGTAGTTAAATTCAAGCCTTATACATCATTTCTGTTCAGTAAGGATTACAATTCTCCTGGGAGAGCAGATTATCACTTTTCTTAACATCTGAAAACACTGACTTTAAAATAGCTGCTGTAAAATAAACCATCTATGATGGTGCCTAGAAAGACCATGTAAAGTAAAAGTAATTTCTTCACCCTCCTTCTACTAGTGAAGGTTCATTGATTTTGTGCTTGGAAAAGGCCTAGGTGTTTACTGCTGACTCATCTGAAGCCAGACACAAGATCATGCTTCCTGAGAAAACCAAGAAACATGTTCACTGTTCCTGCCCAGGACTGCATTCACCAACTATTGTAAAACATATCTGTCTCCCAGGTAGCAAAGTTATCCTGCAGAGATTACTTCAAACCACCCTTCAGATTCACAATGCCACTCACTGGGACAGCAGCAGAGCACTCCTTTAACAACAGAGTTTTCTCCTGTCTACCCCCTGCCTGCCATCACTTTTTCCAGCTTGGTATGAAGTCATTAACAGGGACTGGAGAAAACAGTATTACTCCAAATGAATAATTATAGATAACATAAAGGTTCCTGAGATATTAAAGCAGTATTCTGAAATAAAATTTAAGGAAAATTTAAATCCTTCAGCAAGGAGAACAGAAGGCTCCAAAATTACCATGTATTAGAGAACATCTTTAAGGAAAGATAAAAGGAATGGTGTTTGCTATTTCACTTGGGTCCACAGTGTCAAGAAAAGTTTAAAAAAAAAAAAAAATTCTGGCTACTAAGAGAGTTAGCTTCATGAAGGCCTACAATTGTTTCAAGCATGCCAAGAAAGGAAAGCAGCAGCATCTGTAATTTTTTTCAGATAGTGCCCAATATGGGTATGATCTTCCCTCCATCAACTCCCTACCCAGCCACTGATAACTACTTCCTTATGTTAAAAAAATTCTTTGTTTAGTAATCTAGGCAAACCTTAGAACCAAACATAATAAGCATCCCAACTGACCCACCATGCCACTCATGGACTGAAGCCTAACTAAAGCCATTTTAGCAACAGCCAGTGATCTAGTACACACCAAGTTAACTCACCTTAAAAAATGCAAACCACTTGTAGTCATTTATCACAATTTCAAAGCCTTGATTGTAAATCAAAGTGAAGAAACCATAGTTGCCCAGACTATCTTGAGCCACATCTAACTTCTGAAGATTGACAAGCACCTTTTTATCCACAGGCCCTAAAAGAAATACAACCATTACAGCACGATTACTGTGTGGAAGAGATTAAAAGTAACTCCCCGCTACTATTATCTCCTCGCGGGTATTTCCACGGGGCGCGGTATTTCCACCTCTCCGGATGCTGTCAGGCTCCCCCGACAGCCAGTTCTGGCAGCCGGTGGCTTCCAAGGAGGTGCCTAGGTGTGTCGCCCAGCACAGCCACGCTCTCCTCCTGGTCATAGCCACTGCCCGGGCAGGCTGAGCTGGGCAGGAAGGCATCTGTGAGGGGCAGTGAGCAGGCAAGAGCCGGTGGGGCTCATCAAGAGGCCTAGTCGAGCCCTAACCGAAACAAACAGAAGTGGTCAGACGCACTTCCCAGGCAGGAACCCGCCTCCTGTGCCGGCTCTGGGCTCTCCCGGCACGGAGCCGCCGCTGCCCCCCCCCACATCTCCTCGGGCTCTCCGGAACACCCTCTCCCCCTCCCGGACCGGCTGCGGGCACCCGAGGCTCCGCGGGGAAGGGTAACTGGCCAGGGCCGCCGCGGTCTCACCCGCCTGCGAGCAGTTGCCGTGGCGGCCGCCGGCCCGCCAGACGCGGAGCTCCCAGGTGCCCAGCAGGTCGGCGAAGGAGCAGTTGGCCGGCGTGTCGGCCACCACGGCCGCGGGCGGCGCCGCCAGCAGCACCAGCGCCACGGCCCCCAGCGCCCACCCCGCCATCGCACCGCGCCCGCCGCCTCCGCCGAAGTGGGCCCGGACGCCACCACCTCCCCGCCCCGCCACCTCCCCGCCCCCGGGGCCGGGCCCGCCCCGGGCCGGCTGCGCTCCGCCGGGAGGGGCAGGGCCTCCTCCACCCCGGAGGGTGTTCTTTCCAAACGGCGTTCTCTGCTGCGAAGGGCGCCCACGTCTCCAAAGGGCATCCTGCCTCGCAATGGGCATTCTCGTCACCGAAAAACGTCCCCCGCCCCAAAAGTTGTCCTCTCCAACGGGAGTCCTCCTGCCCAAAGGGCATCTTCTTCCCCAAAGCCTATCTACCTCCCCGAAAGACATCCTTCCCTCAAAGGGCAGCCTCCTGCCCAGATCCCCTGTCCCGCTCCCCAGCCTCAAGCCTGGGCACTCGCGAGGTTCCCCGGAGAGGGACAGCCGGACGAGGCTGGTCCCCAGGGTCACTGCAGGTCTTGCTGCTGTGGAGGATGAGGCTTCTTGTTCGCCATGGGTTTAGCGGCACAAAGTCACCCAGAGTTTCTGAAACAGCCTCACGTCATAGCCTGGAAGCCACGCGGCAGCAGTCCTGCTCGGGATGTAACCCAAAAATCTGCACCATCTTTGAGACCCTTTGTACACAGCAGCAGTCAACAAAAAGCATGGAAAATCCCCCCTGAAAGTGGAAGTTTCGGTGATCTGCAAAATCCTGCACATCCAACAACCAGAATGTTTGCAGGGGACAGGTGTTGTCTAAGGCAGAGATGTCTCCACCAAACTGTGAGACAGTGTAGCCTCCGAGTGCACAGCTGGGTGTGCAGGGAAGTGGTTCTTCTGCTGTTGTCTCTCCAGATGCAAAATGTGCCTACTTTCACATCCCCAAAGATATATGTGCAATCAAGAAATCTAAAATACTTGCTGATGAGTAAACATATCCTAATTTAAAAAAAAAAAAGAATTATATAAAAAAAACCCCTTTCCAGGGAACAATAAATGCATATAGTATGAAAATGTTGGCTACGAAAATTATGCTTTAGCTTAACTACGGATATAAATTTAAAACAAATTTTGTTAAACTGGTATAAATCTACATGTAGGTGCTCATCACAGATTTCAACAGTGCAGCTATAAATAACTCACTTATGAGCTAAACTAGGTTTAAACTATGTGTCCATTTTTTTTAATTGATTTAAATCAGGGGATTAGGAATTATATCAGTAAATTTTAACTGGTTTAAGTAATACATTATTTTACCACAGTTGCTTTGCTTTTATTCTGTCTTCTCAACCTTTTGGGGAAGGATTAATTTGACACTTTGCTGTTGACTCTTAGAGCAACCAGCTAATAGATGTTCTTATTCAGACTAGTGAAGAGATAAAAAACACACTGCACTTGTTTTGGGACAGTTTTTTAAGGACCCTAAAGCACTGACTTGGTTGGGAAAGCAGAATTTCCTCCATTTTACAGACAAGAAAGTAAACACTGTTTCAATTCACTAAGACTGTGTTGTCTAATAGGGTTATGGTATTAAAAACCAGAGCTCTAGGTTGTTTTTTTACACAGGCAGCTACATTTTGCTGGACATGCCATAGAAGTGCATGTGCCTTGCCATTACTGATCAAGCCTCTCTAATGAAATGCAGCTATGCAGCATCCGCCTTTTCAGAGAGCAACCCAAATATTTCCAATGACCTTAGAAGAAGGAGGTCTGTGTTACAGTTCTTCCTGTTTTATTTGCAAGAGCAGAAAAGGTCTGTGGTATCTCCATCTCATCCCCATGACACTGGTTGGATGATCCTGCCTCTTTGCATTTTGCAATGCTTTGAGGCTCAATTTTCAGTTTCAATTTGTAGCCACTGCAGACTGTCATTTTGCAGAAACATATGGGTTTCTCTAATTGCCTTGGAGTCACAATAGATAATTGAAAATAGAGGTGTATTTTACATAATGAGGTTGTACAATGGTCACTGAGAACAGGCAGAGATGGTTCAGTGGGGCCTATTGAGTTCACTCCAACTCTGGTCCTTAGCTGTAATTTATTTTACCTATGTAAAATAAAGGCAGTCCCTGTGCTTTCTCTCCAATAGTAATTCTGAGCTAACTACTTCAATGGAAAAAAAAAAAGTCTTCCCAGCTCACAAACAATGACATACCTGGATTTGTCAGTGAAATACAACCTTAAATTAATATTGCTCTTCTTGTGAGACTCGTAGGACATCTTCTGTGTTTGGTGACAGACTTGCCCTTTACTGTTATGCTCAGGTAAGCTGTTACCTGCTCTCTTGAAGCCAAATTGTTATCAAAAAGCTTATAAGACCTCCCCTGAAATTGTAGTTTATCAGTGTTTTACAAGGTTCCTGAGACTGAGGAGAGTCAGGCAAGGAGGGACCAAGTCAGTGTGGTGGTTTATTGTCCCCAAGGGGAGTGGTTGGTGTAGTAACCTCCCGATAGCTATGGTACGTACTGATCTCTTTTGTAAGGTAACTGAAATCACTGTCATAAGGGGGAAATTCCCTCAAAAATAAACCATGAAAATTCTCCAGAAGATGAATAGCTTTCTGCTGGGTTGGTGAGCTGAATCAGTTCAGCGAAGGATTCAGGGCTCGTTGCTCACAGGGTTTGGCATAGCCAGCAAGAATTGCACGGGGGAAAAGGCAGATTTTCCTTCGGTGACAGCAGATGTGAGGATAAGCTCACCATGAGTTGAATGCTTATAAACAAAATTTTGGCAAATATTGGCAAATAAAGCCTGTCCCTTTGACTGGCTGTCAATCCTGGTCCCTTTGACTTGTCGCTGTTCAAGTGGAAGTGGTGTGTGACTGTATGGTGTAGTGATGTGAGGAAATGAACTGGCTGAAAATAATCTTAGGAGCAAAAATCCCAGGGGTGCTTGTTATTCAGTCAAGTCAGTTGCCTAGTTTAGGAGCTAACCATGACCTGGGTGGTAATCAGCCATCCACTGTGCAGGCAAGAACATAAAGATTACATGCCTGGAGTGCTTCACAAAGAACTAATTCTAGAATCCTGGTGCACAAAAGCTACACACTTATTTCAGCTGTATCTGTCTAATAAAAAATATCTCCTTAACCCTGCTGCACTTTCATCAGCGTATCATCATCCCTACCACTGATGAAGCTGTTAGCGCAGTATAATTGGACTAATTTTAAAAAATAACTGAGGACTGCCTTTTCCCTTGCTTGTTTTGGAAAGGTGCAAGAATATGAGCATTTTCATGATCCTGTGTAGGCTCTGAAATTACCTCCTTACCTCTGCTGTTCTGCAGATGGCTTTGCAAGAGCAAAGTCCTAATTGCTTGCTTTTAGAAAGTGAAAAACTGTACTCAAAGGCTTATTTTTCAGAGCATTATTTCATACATGAGCGTTATCTCACTATAAAATTTGATAATTTTTTTTTTTTACTGCAAGAGTACTTAAGCCAGTTTAGCACTACATACCTCTGTGCATGATTGAATGCATCCTGTTTACTTCACAGTGAAACTGCTTCTGGTGGTTTTTAGGAGGTGGATAGATAATATGTATTCATTTGTTGCAACTATAAACTTGAGGTTTTTTAAGGTAAGACACTTGATACATGGAACAATTCAAAGGGTTTCTAGCAATTATGTGAGTTAATTTTGTGAACAGAGTGAGAAGGATGTGTATGTACAACTTGATGTACAGTGCTTTGTCTTGAAAGTAGGGGAAAAGAAGCCCTGTTCACTGCAATTGCTGTGGAAGCACCCAAATTTTAGAAGGACATCAGTGGCATCCGTTTTTTCCCACAGCATACTGCAAGGTTGGAAATCATAATGAAATGCGATTCCATAAGTTAAACATAAATATCACCTTTCAGTTATTTTGCCTGGCTTTTGTCCACTGACAACTTATTTTTTCTGCCAACTTTCTCTGAAAGATGATACACAGAATACTTGTCTGCGTAGCCTGGGTGTGTGCAGGAAAAACATGTTATAATTTAAATGGTGTGGAACTTGTTCTTCTATTTAAAAACTTAAAAAAAAAAAAATTGGTGAAAGCTTCCTGGAAAGTATTACTTTGATTATTGTAATGATTATTAAATGTAATTTTTATTAAAATAACAATACTAATTCCATGGTGATTAAGACACTATTAAAATATCCAGATAATGTTCCAATTAGAGTAGAATAACAGGAAATTAAACAGGTAATTAAAAGCAACATGAAAATTCTATTATCTTCATAGCTCCATAATTTTTAGTATAGAGAAACTTGACTTTAAAATCTCTTTCTTTCAGGTATTTAAATCTGTAGAACATTACAGCACCAAGGAATCGAGAAGGTGTCAGTTGAATGATTTGGTCCAATTTGGAGTAGCCACTCCCAGAAAGATATGGGTGAGCTGCTAGAGTCCACAAACATTGCCCCATAGCACATCCAACCTGTACTGGAAGATATAAGCTGGTACTGAATGGATGGTGACCTCTTGGAGAGCTCTTCAGCCCTGTAAGTCATTGAAAGAAGGTGAAGAAGATAAAAAATTTTAAGTGACCTTCTCAGAGTTGTCTTCGCTGCAAGAAACGCCATTATTCAGAAGCATCAGATCTTGTATACCAACAGCTTTTCTGTCTGAGTGCTTGGTACATGTGAGCATTTTAATATTCAAAGGGTAAAGGATTTTACAAACCTGAAATAATTCAGTATCTACACATCACACAGCTAAATATTAATATTTCCACTGTTAGGAACTGGCAAAAAAAAAAAAAGCCAGAGAAGTTGAGTTCATCTAGTGTCCTGAAAGTTGATGTTACAATGTGTAGGTCAGGTGAGAAACTGGATGCCCATAAAAAATAGAAATCCTGATAGTAATACAGCTCTATCAGGTTGAAATAAAATATGAAAATCCATTATATTTAAATTCCCAATCAACTTTCAAATGGGCAAACAGTTAAAATGATAACTCATTTCCCTTTCCTGGTGTTTGTTTGTAGTTTGATGTTCTGCTTTAGCTTGTATAATTACAGGCTGCCTCCTCTACCTCTTCCTTTTCTCCCTTTTCCACCAGGCACAGCAGGTGCTTTTGTGGCATCAAAGCCAGAGATTAAGCTGTCACAGGTGAGCAAGGTGATCAGACAAAAAAAACCTAGCATGTCCACACACTGAAGCTGTGTCTAGACAGTCCCTGGGTCCTCCCTGGAGTGGAGGGTGGAGACAACAGCATCTCTTTCACTACAGCAACATCAGTGGACTTGAATTGCCCTCCATATTAGGACTAATCCATTCATGATCTAAACTTTTTCTCCCAGGATTCTGGTAGGTTTTCTTATTCTGAGATGCAAGTCTGCTAAAAACACTGATTTGCACATGATTCTGCCTATTCTAGGCAAAAAGATTATCTATCCACTACTCTTTTGAGGTGGGGTTTAGAACTCCAGTGGTGCTCTGCTGCCCACCTCAAAACCAAATCAGCTTCATGCCGTGCAGTTGAGTGCTGCCTCAATTATGGTGATCCAAAGTGTGGCCGTAGCATACGCAGCTCCTCTGTGCATGGTCCCAGAAGGGACCAGAAGGCTGTTACTGGTGCTTGCCCTGCCTGGCTGAGCTCCCTCAGAAATTAATGACGAAGACGTGTCGGTGCAGCAAGGTCTGTGGAGCATGTGTACTTGGCAGGAAAAAAGGTATTTACAATGAACCACAGACTCTTACTGCTTGGTAGAAGCTGGGAAACTAAAGACAGCCATAAGTCATTCCTGTGCTTTATCAGCTGCTGAAGTGGGATGAAATGAGGTAAACTCCCCCTCAAATACTGGCTGTTCTCCATTTATTGCTATGTATTGCTACCTGCAGGCCAGGAGAAACTTTCCAGGAGTGTATCAGGTATGGTCCTGTTTGAGAAAGGATGAAAAAAAAGATATTTGCAATTAGAAGTGCTTAGCTGTCTTTCTTTCTATTATTGCTGTTTATAACTCAGATGAAGTCCTGCCTAGTTTTAAAATGGAGTTGTAGAAAGTGAATACACATATGCAGCTGTGTGGTGTGACCTCAAAGCCAAATGCCAGTTAAACTTTGTGTGTACCAAAGAACCCTGTGCATATGATGAATATTCGATATTACTTTTCTACCGTGAGTTTTGAAAACAAACACTGGATTCTTTTCCTTTTTTTTTTTTTCTTTTATTTCTTTCCTTTGTACTCCAAGATGCCTGGGGATTATACAACCAGTGCATTTTAAAGTGTGTCAAGGGCTTGTCAGATTGTAGCACTTTTTCTGAAATGCTGCCAACCCAACACATTCCATTTTTCGATCAAACATGAAAGTTGTCAGGAAAAAAAATAAGGTCTTCTCTCAGAAAACTTTCTGTAATTGCTTCCTCTTTACTGCTAACTTAATTTTCTAATTGTTTTTTACTCCTTTGATACCAGGGCCACAGAAAAATGGAGTCTGTCTTGAACTCTCTTTCACCTTGTTTTTACATATGAAATTAAAAAGCCTTTTATCTGAGGCTGTTCCTTAGCTCTTTTGAGACACAGATGCAATCGAACTTCAATCCAAATCGCAGGTTTTGCAAGTGCCCTTTGCTTGTCTCCATTTACAGAAGATAAAAGAGTTTATTATCAGCTCTGCCATTCACTCCTTGCATCCAAGCAATTGCAAAATGCAGGACACACCATTGCTGGCTGTTACGGCACTGGAGGAGGTGACACCAGAGCCAAGGGCATGTGTAACCTGAAGCCAAATGACTGCTCTCAGAGCAGCAGATGGGCACATACTGGCTAGGTCAAAATTCAGAAGGTGGCTCCTAACCTGGAAGCTGCTGGGTTATCCCAAAGAAAGGGTAAGAATTTGGGAGTGTCCTGTTTTAGGAAGATTACAGGAGGCCTGTTTGCCACAGCCCAGATTGAGCTCAGTGACCCTGAGGCACATCTCCAGGCCTACAATTCTGCAAGTGGGCATGTATATAAAACATATGAAGAGTAAATAGCCTAATTTAGACTCCTGTTTTGAATTACCCTTTGAAAGAGCCTCTTTCTTTTCGTTCTCACTGTTTCCCACACTGGGAATGTAAAGAATCAGACCAACTTATGCCACAGGGTTTAAAATTACCTATTTTTTGAATAATGCTGAGAAAACACTAGGCTGTTCATTTCTTTTATTCAATAGCTGACCATTTTCTTCTTTAAAGAGACAAAATTTTCTCTTTGGGAAAGATCTTAACTGAATTAGCGTAGGTTTTAATAGAATAAATTGAGTGTAAGAAGCTGCTGCCTCTGTTTTCAATCTATAAAGCCACTGAGTTAGTTGTCTTGAGTCTATCTCATTGTTAAACGTGAGACCTTTAGATACAAATACAATAACATTTGAGAAACTTGCAGAAGCCATTCAGTGCATATTGATTCATTTTTCTTACAAAAAAGGAAATGGTCCCATAATTTCTAAATATATTTTCTAAAATATCAACAAAAATGTTATGTTCAAGATGGATAAAAGAATTTACACCTATTTTGAGATGCCTTAATATATGGCAACGCTCTGAAATTGTGCCACAGCAGTCTTTGGAACATCAGCACCCACAAGATTTTGACAATTGCTACACAAAGTTTTGGATATCATCCATATGAATGGGTGTGCTTTGACTTCTATAAATGCAAAATTACAAGAAGGAGTTGATTTGTGAGACTCTGAATGGGCAGACCTGCATTGTATGGTGTGAGGTAACTGACAGGCATCAAAGGTGATTTGCTGTGAAGTCATCATAAACATAAAATATAGCACACAAGCACAAAAAGCCAGTCTGTTAAAATCGACAATGTTAATTAGTCAAGGAAGGAGGAGGTAACGATGGAGCAGAAGAGGCTCCAACACTCCAAATTTGAACCTGTTTTCCAGATCATGTCAAGTGTGAGCCAGTCCATGAGGTGGAAATCATACCATGTCAAAAGCAGAGGGATATGCCACAAATCTTCACTTATCTGTAGTGCAGCAGATACATGTTAATCACCACAAAACTGGTGTACCACCTGAAATAGGCCTTTGCCTTTTTTTCATTCACCTTTTTAGATAAAAAGCAAAAATTATGGATTTTACGTATAATTTTCTGCCAGCAGTTGGAGTCACATGTCACAGCATCATCTGAGCCTTAAAAATTATAAAGCTACCATCTCTATCTTTCTGCCTCCTCTGCCTTGTGTATTTTGTTTTCTGTTTTGTTTGGGGTTTGTTGTTTTGAGTTTGGGTTTTTCATTTTGCTGTTCTAGTTTTACCCTTCTAATTTCTGCTTCGGTTCTCCTTGGATTATTCCCTCTTGCAAGCAATTTTTGCTTTATTGGAAGCAATATCAGACCTATTACAGAGCTGCAGGGCTTGCTTGCATTAACCTTAGGATTGCTTCACACCACTTTGGGTAAGAAGATGAGGGATAATTTCTCACTATGTCTTTGTACTCCCCATCTATTGTCTCTAGTTATTGTCTTGTCTAGAGCATGAAAAATCACGGGGGAGTAGAGCCCAAAGATTAGGAGTTCTCACTTTATTTTGGTTTTGCACAGGGCCTACCCCAATAGATTCCGACAACTCCTAGGTGCTGTTGCAATATAAACAATGCATTATTTAATGTATTTGGTCTATTGTATAACATGTAGGTTTGCAAATTCCAAAACAGCAAAAGGAGGCTTCTGTAATAGTGAAAATCCATGTCTTCTCCAGCTTTTAGACCTGCAGATCTGGTTGCTTTCATAGTGATAATATTCCTGCACTGATCCACATTCAAGAGAGACTTCACAAGGCATCCCACAGTGGAAACCCCTCTGGAGACATGTGCAGTGATGATCTTGTAGAGAGTTTACATTTATTTACACTAGTCCAATTTTCTCAAACAGCAGTGTTGAGATGGGAGAAGAGAAATGAGTCCTGAAGTATTGAGCCACACCCTGCTACATTTTCTTTACATCTGATCTCAATTTTACATGAATATGAAGAGATTTATGAATCTACAATCAGGACCAGGGTCTGGCCCATCTGTTTAAGAGACTGTATAAATCCATCTTTTCACTCTGCCTCACAGTACACAGATGCTTTGCATGAGAAGTTAAAAATGCAGAGTACATTAATGCAATCCTGAAGTATTTCTCATCCCAGAAACCTGTGAAAAGCACTGGAGGAGTCATCTTTCAGGCTTACATCAAATATCACTTGATTCATGGTTACCCAAAATGATGATGACTTCACTATGGTAATTCCAAGACCATGACCAGTTTTAGCGCTCATGAGTACAGTGGTGGAATAGGTCCCTTTCTGAACACTGACACTGTTTTATGGAGCATAGGGATTTTTGTTTTGATTAAACTAAGCCTTAATTAAATGATATGGACCTCATTTCTGATTTTACATTGTGTACATTAAAATGCTCCTCTGTTTTCCTTGTCACCAAACTGGTAAGGAATCAGACATTCTCCTCATGTAGTCCACAATTTTGCTGAAAAATTCTACCCAGAGAACATGAAAACAACTTTCTTTTGTGTGCTGAATACCTCTTGCAAGGGCACTTCAGATTTTGATGTTATTTGGAATAATTTGGAATTAAGGTAACACTCCTCAGATTAAGAGAGAAAACCTCCTCTGACCTGCTAAGTACTCCTTAGCACCTGCTCAAAGTGGTATTAATGCCTATTCAAGGACATACCAACAAACCAGTGTTTCACATAATAGTAACAATACTCAGCGTTGCAGAGCTCTGGGATATGCAGCCTGAACTGTCACCTTCTTGGTCTCCTTCTGCTCAACAGCAGCCACAAGCCAGCACACAGGAACGGCACATGCACGCAGGACACACACACAGGAAACACGGGCTGGCCTAGGCACAGGACTTGCAATCACACTACTCAGCTCTGCAGCAGCTGAAGGATGACCTTTTGCCTCTGCTCTCGTGATCTTACTGCAGTTATCTAATCTTTCTTTTAAAACCAGGTGTCTGTCATTTTTCAGTACAACAGAAATGTGGCCATGGGCCAATCTTTTCTAGACGGGGTAGAAACGCTGAATGTCCTTAGAAGACGGACAGGCTACCTGATGGTCCTATTCAAGGCAATTACTAGAATAGGACAATTACATCCAACCAATGTAATTTCTCACTTAAAGTAATGCAATGCGTGATAGGATGTATTTCAGAAATGGCTCTTTGAAGCTTTATTTGGGTTTTCCTCACTGGGTTTTGCACTGCTTTGATGCAATAGTTTATGGATAAGATAATTGTAAAGAACGGTCAAGCTGTTCTCAGAAACCATATACATACAAGAAAGTGCTTGCTAAACACCTCAGAGCAATACTTGCATTCTCATTTGTGTAAGGATGCATTTGTGCCTTTTGTAGTTGTAGCCCAAAGTCCTTACTATGTGTGGGAGCAGTGAGCCTCTTTCTACAGAAACACAAAAAGCAAGGAGAGGTTATATTTTCTTCTCCTAACTTCTGCTGAATTCACTGGTTCTAGGGGTTGTGATGATTTGGACTAAGTTGGCTTCTCCTTGTTCTCCTTTCCTTCCCAGATATATCAGACAAAATAAACCTCTGCTTTCTGCTTCAACAGTATGATTACCTCAACGTTCTTCAGATAAAGAGGAAAATCTCTGGCAATATGCTCCTGTGGGAGCAGGAGACCAAGTCCATGCACAGTGAAGCTTGTCTTTCTGAGCAATAGCATGCAGCAGGGAGATTACAGTCTTCAATGAACAGCACTCAGGGACTTCTCTTCCATTCTCCTGGAAAATAAGAGGTTCAAAGTGTGTAGGATCATAGGATGATTCAGGTTGGGAAGGACTTTGGGCATCTTCACTCCCAAAAACTTGGCCAAAGCAGGATCATCTCTGAACAACGTGAGGTTGCTTAGAGTCTTATCCAGTTGGGTCTTGAAAGCCGTCAAGGACAGGGAGTGCAGAAACTCTGGGCCTCTGTCCTACTGCCTGACTGTCCTCATGGTGAAAAAGCTGTTCCTAATATTCAATACGAACATCTGTTTTTTTGCCATTCTCCTACTATACACCCCTATGAGGACCTTGGCTCTGTTTTTATGAGGACACCACAGGAAAAGCCTTGCCCAACATCTTTCTGCAATGCTGAAAGGAGCAATGAAACCAGCAAATGCATGGAGCCTATGATTCCTTCTTGATTTAGAAATGCGGTCATCTCTTTACCTGTGGTAGAGGGGTAGGTTAAATGCAGACAGGGACTGTAAGAGGTAGCTCTCCTTCACTTTTTTCATCCTGTGGACAGGGGAGTGCTTTCTCCAGTGTTGGGAATGGAAAGAGCAGACACCCTGACATACACCTGAACTTCTGGCACTGCTCTCAAGCTCCTAGGCAGCAAGGAGTCCAGCTGACTTCTGAAACACAGCTCTCTGGAGTTTTTCTAGTATGTCCTGTCAGCCTGGTGGGATTATCCTGTGTGTGATGCTTTGCTTTTTGGTTGGTATGAGGCCTTGGGGTGGAGGGAACATTGTAAGGTCCATACTGCAAGAATTTTCTGTGTGACAGTGAGTGCAGCTTTGTGCAGTTGAGAATGGAAGGGTTAATCCTCCACGTGATACAATTGTAAAGGGAAGAAAGAAACCTCAGCTGGGAGGTTTGTGCTGAGATTAGCAGTGTTGATGACTGTGAATCTGCAGTGGTTTTGCAAACAGATCTCTGTCAGCTCAGGGCGATATTTCTGCTACGAGGTTGTCCTCCCCCATTCACAGGAGAGACAAAGTGCGGTCCCTGCTCTGGGATCTCCAAAGGCTCTTTTAAATCAGAAGGCGGTAAATCCGTCTACTTCATTTTTACAAAAATATATGACACTTCTGTCCAAATAAATGCCAGATCAAGTGATCTTATTGCTTTTTTTGCTTAACTAAGGCAAAAGGAGCAAGGCTTCTCTTTTGCAGTGTGACATACCTGATTATTGCTCTTCATGCTCATTCTTGTTTTCATACTTGTTTCTCCTGAGTTCTCAATCTCTCACTTAGATCCTCTTCTCTTCTAGGTAATCACCTCCTTGCCTGCGGAAGAACTGCTGAACACAGACTGCAAAGAACCTTCTTTGCTGAGTGTGCTATGAAATCAAGTCCTACTGGAAGCTGGAAGTCAGCATAGGTACCCAAAAATATGGGATGTGTGTGTGATGTGTTAAAATATTTAAGCAGTCAGGCTTGCTTTTACAATCCTCTGACTACCCCTTACCTAGTAGGAAGTATTTGTTAATCATTGGCATTAAAAACTAAAATCTGTGAAATCCAGCACATGCCCTCATTGTAGGAAGATCATAATGAAATTTTTAACCAGTTTGATACATACTTATTGAGCAAGAGTCTGTCTAGAAAAACATGCATATTGCAGATTACGGGCTTTCTCACTAGTTTTGCAATATATTTCATTTATGTTCTCCAGGATGACATTCACTTCAGTGTTTCTCCTTCGCTTATTTTGCAGTAGCTGGTTTTGTTCTGAGTTTTGTTTTTAAGGAAGCATGAAAAAACAAAATCAGAAGCCATGTACATGTGCTATCAACACTAGATCAATTTCTTCTTTACTGGTCATCTATAGTTTAGCTGGCTGTTATCTTTCAGTTGAGGCTTTGGGGTTGTGCCCGTGCAGAGAGCTCGCTACATGTGGGGAAGGTAGAGCCACAAAGTTAAGGTCTAACTGGTTTCATGAGGTACAAAGTAAAGAAAAACAGGAAATTCCGTAAGGGGAGAACAAGTAAGACCAGCATTTTGTTTTTAGACATAGCCCTCAAAGAAGTTTGAAGAGTGATTATTAACATCTTGACAGAATCTGGAGGCTCGATATGCCTGGATACCTCATTACCTAAAAAGACACTTGGGACTAATAACAGGTGGGAAAAGAAAGGAAAAAGGTATAACTTAGGGTTCTGACAGATCTCACCGGTGTTAATGTTGCTATCTCAGCTAGCTGGCAGCTACCCACACTTAGAACAGGCTTGCTAGACCACAGCCTGGCATATGAGCTCAGGCTGAGGCTGGAGGGGCAGGGGTGGTTACCCATGGCATAAAGTTTGCCACAGGCATCTGGGAAAGTGGCTGTAGGTCCATGCTCATGAGCATGAACCATAGTGCTCTGATAATCCAACTGTATATTAAAACTTGCAATTTCTCATCCTTTGGGAATAGCTTTAAGCTTCCAGACAGATGTGAACCCAAGCATGTTTCCATGTATTTAATGTTCAGTATAACTCTCCTTCTCAAGAAGGGGGTGCATTGCTATGCCATGCTATGCATTTTTCTCCCTGAAATATTATGTAGCACTAAAATGCCAAAGTGATACTGAATGATACTAATGATACTTGATATCTGAATTCCTGAGTTTTCCTGGCACATTACTGAGCAGCCCTTGAGAAGCACACTGATATTTATGAGAGCAGAGAATTCCCTCTGGCTCCAGCTGAAGAGATATTCTCCCTGCCTGATCTGAGTTGAGCACTCCTGTTGCTCCCTCCCTTGCAAGGAAAGCCTGGCACATGAAACACAAAAACAGAGTACAGTGCCAAATATTGTTCCCAAACCTCAGCCAAAGCAGAGTACATGGGGCTTTAAATACCATCCTGTGGTCATGCAGAGAGCTGCTACTGAAAGGGACTAAGCAGCAATTAATCCATTGACACCCACTTATTTTGTGTTCTTGGCTGGCAAGAAGCAGCTGTAGTACCCACCAGCCTGGCTGGACAAAGTCTATTAGGTTAACATGACGTTAACATTCACTTTCTGTGTGGGCAGAAGCACAGGGGCTTGGAATCACTCATTAACAGAGAGTAAAAGATCTCACTATAAGGACTAAGCTTGAAAGCTTTTTCTTTTTTCTTTTTGCATGCAGAAAAAAATAATTCTGAAGTAATCTTAATTTTAAGAACTTCTGAATTGATTTTGTGCAATCTTGCAAAATGGTTTTCTACTCAAATGAATTTTGGCAGGATGTTTGATAGAATACAACCCAGAAATGAAGCATATAAAGAAGAATCTGGGCTATTTATATTAGAATAGCTGAACTCTTTCAAGTAGTACATGAAAGCACATAATTAACCTCTTTCCTGAATTGTTATTTCTCTTCCTAGAGATTCCCCTTCATGAAAGTTAACATGGATGATTGTTTTGATAGTGTGTTTTTTCATTTATTTTATAGATAAAAATAGTACTACAAAGTAAAACTCCCTTGGTCTGGATGTTCCTATGCTTTTTTCATTCACCAGTACAGAAAGAATATGAAACCCCAATACACTGAGATTTTACATTCCTATTGCTCAATAGCAGAAGCAAAAGACAACATGGCAACTGGTGCAAACAATTAGGTGTGAAGTTTCCTGTTGCTGCCCCGCTTACTGCCATCTCATTTTGGGACGAGTCGGAGGGCTGCGTGGTTGTACAGTTCATGGATCTTGCTGATAAAGTCTCAGTGTCCTGTTTGCTACTGGATCTTTGTCTCATGGATCTTGAATCATATCACATTTATGGGTCTTGCTGACTTTTAGGGTACGAAGAACATGGTCCCAGGATACAACTGGGAAAGATTGTTTTCCGTTAAAATATGGGTTGGAAAAGACCTTCAATATAATCTAGTTTCAACCCTCCTGCTGTGGACAGGGACATCTTTCAATGGACCAGATTGCTCAGAGCTCCATCCAGTCTACCCTTGAACACTTTCAGGGGCATCCACAACTTCTCTGGGTAACTGGTTCCAGTGCCTCACCACCCACACAGTGAAAAATTTCTTCCTAATGCCTAATCTAAACCTATTTTCTTTCAACTTGAATCCATTCCTCCTTTTTGTGTCACTAAAAAGTGTAGTGTAAAAAGTCCCTCTCCATCTTTCTTGTGGGTTCTCTTCAGGTACTGGCAAGCTGCAACTAGGTCAGCCTGGAGCTTTCTCTTTTTCAGGCTGAACAGCCCCAATTCTGTCAGCTTTTCCTTATAGAAGAGGTGCTCTATCCCACTAATGATCTTGATGACCCTCCTCTGGACTCGTTCCAACTGGTCGATGTCCATCCTGTGCTGGGGACATGATTGGTTTTATCTCAAAAAATTAAAATGAACATATGTTTTTCTAAAGAATGAGCTGCCAGCCAAGACCTTAATGACAAAATGATCTAGTTTCCTGATAAAATGTGCAGTGATGAAGCACAGAGACAGTCATTTATGTTTTGAAAAACAAGTTGGAGTAACAACCTCAGGGGATTTCATCTTCCTTTGAAGTGCTCATGCAATTCTCATTCACAATAGTGAAAGCTACGCACACCTGGCACGTGTTTAGCAGAGCACAGCTTCTATGGCAACTTCATATGTAGTGAAGTCACCTAATTTGTTTGGATGGAGGAAGTGCATGTGGGAGTCCGGCTAAGCCAAAAAATCCACACGTGACTTTGTACCACTAATATATTAACATGCAAGTTCACCATATGGGGAGCTGGGCATTGCTTTAACATTTTGATTCATCAAGGGGAAAACTAGACATATTCTTGTAGATGGTCCCAAACAGGGAAAAATGGTAGAGGAATGTGATCTCCACCTGTTACTTGAGAGCCAAAGTCTTCCTCAAAGATGTATATTTATCAAAAGCATAGTGATGTGGCTGCAGCCCAATCCATTACCTTCCCCTCGCAGAGACAATACCCAGCATTTATTGTGAGAGTCAAAGGACCAAACTGCATGAATTCACAGCATTTCCACTAGCCAGCTCTGTTCAATACTGTTCATAGATTTTCCTGACCTGTTGCCTATTGTTTTTCCAGCAGCATCCATCTGTTTTCTGACTGTGATAGTGTAAAAGATAATGAAATTTATTTATTCACTAGTGCTTCATGGATATATACAAGCCTAGCTGCAAATAAAATGTTTCTTGGAACCCAACAACTGGCTTCATATGCTGATGATAATTGTGGTATAATAACAGAAACCAGAAAAAGGAGCAAGTGGTAAGTTTTAAGTAGTAAATACAGAGCAGAACTCTATGAAAGTAGCTTTGCAAAATGAGGGTTTAGTAATGAACCGGGAAAAGAGGAAAGACAACTGTAACCAGAGAGCAAACATAATAAATACGCTAGTATTTCTTTTTCAGATAGTTTTGTACATTTTGTCAAAAAAAAAAAAGTGAGGCACGCTTCATACAAACCCTTCATTTATGATTAAAAGATCTAATTACATAAACTCTTCCTCCTCAAGTTAAATGACTTCAAAGTAGGCAAAGACACTAAGCTAACTAACAGCCAGGTTTCAGAAAAGATCTCTGAGCATCTGTGCTGAGGCATTCAAACCACAGCTTGTGGTTTAAGTCAGTCACAATGCCTTGTGACTGACTTAAGGAGGATGATTAACTCTTGATTCATGGTTCTGGGAACAACAGTCAGCAACCACTTCCTCTGGAACAGTGCTGTTCACTGTGCAGCGCAGTTCACTGCCTTTGAGAAGAAAGTGCCTCTTACATGATTTCACAGAAATATTGCAAGTGCTTTCTACTGCCTCTTGCACTGGTTTTGCTCATGCACTCAGACTGAAGAGTTTCTTATGCTTATCACAAGACACAAAACTTGTGTAACACTGCTGGCAGCTGTTTGTGTGTTTGCTCTAGGGAATTTGCTGCCTTTAATTTTGATGAACATCCATTAGCTAATTGGGGAGATGATATTTATACTTTATTTTTTTTTGCCAGTGTATTATTAACAACATGATAAATGCCAATTATGTGCTTAAATGAGGTATGTAGATTTGTTGAATAAAGTGCCATAAGAAGGTTAAAAATTCACTGTAGTACAAGACAAGTAAAAGAACTTATGAAAAATGAGGGAATAACCAAATCTGAAGGAACCAAGAGCCATGACCCAAGAAGTAAGAACAGGAGGACATTATAAATCAAATTACAAAACCAAAGAACGACTTTACTTGAACTTCTTGCTCATTAGCTCAGTAAAATACCCGCTGATAGGCTGATTGCCCCTTACTCATGTAACCTCCTTCCCCTTAGACAATGCATAGTAAAATCGTTGTCCACAATATCTTTATCTTTAAACTGAGACAAGAGAACAAAAAGCCAATGACTGTAACTTTAGGTTATTATATATACAGGAGATGCTGAAGGTGTGTTACCTTTGTGGATTGATCACCTAGCACCCATCTTTGCACAGATATTAAATAAGCTCAAATGTCTCAACTCTGTGTGTGGTTTGTCATCTTGCACAGTGTGTGAAAGAACCCATATTTGGGAATACAGGTTTGTAAAGTACATTCCTATCCTTCGTCAGTGCAGAAGAAACCATCAGACAGGAAATCAGATCCCAGATCCTAGAATTCAGAGATCGTTACTGAGCGTATTCAACATGTGACCAACTTGAGTGCCTAAATGAAACTGTCGGTACTGCTTAATCAATCATGTATTACTAACTCATCTTCACATTGTTTGGATTCGTCTTTCTCTGTAGCAGATGTTTCACAGGGGCAGCTAGTTGGAATTGTCCAAAGGAAACCCAGAAGGAGAGAAAGTTAACCAGCTATTGATCCTATTACCACTGGACCAGTCAGGAAAACATTTCACACAGTCATACTTCTGCTGAGTCAACCTGAAAGCTCGTTTGGATGATTTTTAAATTTTTTTAATAATTCAGTCTGTGGAAGACGTGGTAACACCATGATTTTAGTCATGTGGTGGAAAGAAACCACTCATAACCTACTGATACAAAATTAGTCTAGCAGTATTTTATGAGGAAATGTAAATCAAAACAGTTTAATCACTTTGCAAACTAGGCTGTGCCGGTTATCTGATGGTAGGCATCTTAGAGCTATCTTCACATGACTGCAATTCAGAGGAGGAGGAACAGAAAAGTGACACACAGTGAAAGAATAAGAGAAGTCCTAATCACAGGTTTTAAGGTCAGGTTTTAAGTGATCTTATTGTTTGCTCATGTTTCTTTTTTTACCAGTTTCCATCACGTGTTTTTTTCTACTCTAAATCTTGCTCTAAAAAGGGCAAAGTGTAGATAAAATCTAATCTTCTGATGTCAGACAGCTTCATGACTTTGCGTCAGATCTTGTCTCGTTTCTGAAGATTATCGTACCTTTGATTCTCCCCAGAGGCCCAGTAAACCCTCTTGTTGTTGACTTTTAAAAATAGTTCTCCCCACTTGCTTCATTTATCTTTAGTCCAGTGCCTTGAAGTTGGTAATATTTAATAGATACATTTCAAACCTTGCACATTCAGAACTAAAAAACCCAACCAACCCAAACCAAAGAAAAAGTCACTGAAAATTAAACTCCATCACTCTCAAAAACAACAAAAATTATTTAAAAAGTAAACATTCTTTTTGTGTTAACAGTGTAAAACATATCATTAAAAAAAGTTGCAAAGTTTATTGACCTGTTTTTTTCTAAACACTTCAGGTACAGGTGTTTCAGAGTTCAATTTAGCATGAAAAGAGTTTGCAGTTCTTGCTGAATTTCTAACTCACTCAACCAGAATAGTATCTATCTATTGATGACATAGTCTCACCTAGTATTTGTAGCAGAGGATACCAGATGAGACTAGAAGAGGGTACCAGATGAGAATGGTCTTAGCAGAACCTCACCCTGCACAAACCATATCTTCCTGTTCATTTTGGGATTGTGGAATGGCCAGATCAAGGAAACAACTAATGGTTGTGATCCACAGGAACTCGTGGATCTGTTCCTGTCTCTCCTCCAAATTTTGCCTGTCGTTGCTTCAGATTCACAGCTGTGAGAGAAGGGAATAATCATCTTTTGTGATACTCTGAAGCTATGTCTCAGAAATTAATTAATTTACAAGTAATATGCTTGGATCCAAAAATCTTTTGTTTAAAGTATGAAATTTTTATTCCTTTCAAATAAAAACCTTTAAAATGAGCTGGAAATGGACCAGTATATGGACATATATGTCTATAGGAAATATCCACAAATCCTGAATAGGAATTTTTATGTGATGTTTTTCAAGGAGAAGTACATATTTACCTTCCAGTTCTGTGTGTTTTGCATTCATATGTTGTGGCCCAAAGATAAGTGTTGTTCATATTTGCCCAACTGTCCTAAAGATAGATGCACAGATACTACCATAAAGAAAAACCCCAGCCAACACCTTCAGTCCCAAAACCTTTTTGTTTATCTGCGCTGAAAGACATGGAGAATATGAGGGTTCCTGTTTCAGGTTCTTTCTCACGCAGGTTTGAACTAGACTTATTTTGCTTTTAGCTTTACATCTCACCTCTGATTTTCTTCAATTTACAGGTTGAACATGTTGGTTTATTGTCTGAGAGATCTTGCAGTGCCAAAGAAAAGAGGCCCCTTTGCTCAAATGTGAAAACTGTGTCATAATAATCATTGGGAGATGAACTGTGTTTTAGGCAGAGTTTGCAAATGCTTTACTTGGGAAACTGGATAACTTGGAATTTCATTTGAAGGCTCTTCCAAAATGCTGGACTGGAAAAGAGAGAAAATTCTGTGACTTTTGGTGTAAGAAACTTGATTGAAAATACTTTTTGCCTTTATATTGTATTCCTTCATCTGGCCTGCATTTATGCATTTCTTTTGTCACTCAGAAGTACAGTTGTATAGAGTTTATCATAGCAATGGAGGGGAAAACTCTGCACGAGGCATTTTTTATCCAGAATGGCTACCATATTATTACTGTAACTGATGGATTAATTTCAGTGGAGTAATTTTGTTTTTGAAATACAATTCCTCTCTTTAAATAAGGTATTATGAGGGTTCCACTATGGATGAAGTACAAGTGCTTAAGATTCAGACCTATTATTCCTGCAAAGCAAAGAATTTGAGAAAGATTTTAGGAGGATCTTTCAAACTTGGAACAGTAATCAAATCTAGATCACAGAATCATTTAACCTGAAAAACTGGTGAATGAAAAATTACCTCTAATTAATATATGCAAGGATGAAGATGAATAATCAGTCCTGAATACACTTAGGACTGAATTCATTGCACCCGAGGTCACGTATATAAAAAGTATGTGTCAATGTATGCTCCATTCAGAAGACTAGTCAATGTCTCTTAAGACACTGGTTAAAGGATGGGATGAAAGTAAATTAGAGTTGTCTTTTTTTCTTTATTACCTGTGAAGAATTTACAGGAGTCACCTTGATTTAGCCTATTTGGATGACTTATTTATGAGTATTTAAATTTAAGTGAAATGAGTATTACCTGCGCTATAGGTCATTCAATCTGTTAAGTGTCAAGGAGATACAATAGTATAGCACGCAGAAATCTGCCTCCAGAATACTCTTTGTCAAAAAAAAACCAACAAAAAAGAACAAAAAAGATACCGTGAAAATTAATCCTCAAAACTGACTGTTCCTCAATAAAAATGTTCCGGGTGAGATGGGCAAGCTGATGACCAGGTCCTGGCCTGAGGCTTAGTTAGCTAAACAGACCATGAAAAACTACCAGAGTGACAACTAGAAGAAGATGACAATACTCATGGGTAACACTGTGAAGGATGGCCAAATTTTGCAGGTGTTTAAGGGGGAATTGTATGAGAAACAGCCAAACCCACTGACACCTGTACGTGGTTACTGGGGACCTCTGGGAACTGAGGTGGTAAGGTCTAGGAAACCCTTTAGTGATGCTTGGTATGGCTGAAATGATTGAGATAACAGCATCAGAAATACCTAGTTTGGGTGTAAAGATAGCAAAAGTGAGACCAAGAGGGAAAAGTAACATAGAGAGTTGTTTATTTGGGAGGACATGGAGCTAGAAAAAGAGAGGTGAAGATGGGCTGGGAAAGAACAAGCTTGAGAAAATGGGGGAGAAGGGAGAATAAAAGAAGTTTGTTATGTGTCAGCAACTGGCTGGTTAACAACTTGGGCCAAACCCTGTGCCCCATCTTGCAGGCTACCCTATCTTCTTGTTAAAATCTGTTTCAATTTTCGGAGTGAGCATACTTGCAATTCTGTATGTAAGATGATCACCAGCTTCACTAACTGGTGAATAGGAAAAGGGGTGTCGTGCAATTCTAAAGGAAGTGAAGATGTGAACCTAAATAAAAGGAAGAGGTGAGACATCTAAGAGTTATAAACTGCTGTTAGAGTGCAGCTTCTAGTGCATATGAACTTTATATTGCAATGGGGGTGTTGGGGAGGGACCAGGGAGCTTCGTTTCCAAAACCTTGTTTTCTGGAATTGAGTAGGCACTGACTCCATTTTGGGTTCCCTAAGAAATAGTTTAATACAACCTCTGTTAACTGAAAATTCAATTTTTAATTCAGCCTATTCTTCAAAGTCCAGCTGTGCTTCTAAGAAGATTTGTTTTTTCGGGAAGGTCAGAAGTTTCTCCTACTTGGACCAATTCTGATCCAACAAATAACTTCTGTAAGTCACTGGGATGTAGGAAATCGACTACTCTACAAAATAATTGGGTTCCCATGACAATAAAAAAGACACTGGATGCAAAACAAAGTATTTTAAAGAATGAAAGGATCCCAGTCTGAGATTAAATGCTTTTTTATACAAGTTCAGCAACCGTGCTCATTTAATTTATTTTCTTTTTTTTCTGGAATATTCAATTTTAAGTCTGACTTTGAGAGAGCTAAAGAAAAGCACAGAGGAAGACATGAAAGACCACAGACAAATCTTATAAGGACACAGTGCTTCTATCCCAAGTCAGTTGTTTTCCAGGACTTTGGTTTCTTAAAGAAGAAAGCCTATTGCTAAAGCAAATGACATCAATATGATTACATATCAACTATTTATTCTCCAAAGGTTTATTTCATCAAATGTCCTAAATATACCTGTTTCAAAAGTGCAGAAATAAACTATTTAGCATTAATTGAAGGGACTATTGAATACAGAAATGGGTTTTTTTATCACCACTGTTATCTAAAAGTGATGCCTTACTAACTTCTATTTTAGGACTTTAAGGATTATTCCAGCATCACCTTCATGATGAGAGGTGGAATTAGTTCTACATGCAGTGAGGTTATACCTTTCACAGGCTCCCTATGCCCTTGAACTCTTCAGAGAAAAAGCAGGACTTTTGGGTCATTCATTACTGGCTTGAGAAATTTATTTCTCAGTCTTGAGGAGATGACCCACTGTGACTGAACTCTAAGCATTGACTCTAACTCGTTATTGGGTCCAACTTTTGACATATAAAATACATTGCAGAGCAATGTGTTTCCAGCATACAGGCCAGATTTACTTCCCTGTAAGACTGATTTCAGAGACTTGACATAAAGCCTTGTAAGGATGCTCTTAATTCACATCAGTGGTTATAGTACTAATATGGGACATAGATGTTCAAAATGCTCCAGCTGTCTTTGACAGGTATTTTTGTGGAAGTTTACAGCTAATATACCACTGAGTAAAACAAATATCAACAGCAATCTCTTACATTTAATTGAATTTATAAAAACAAAATAATCTCTTATGTGTCAAGTCCACAGACCATGTGGATACTGATATGTTCCAGTGGGAGGAAGAAATGCAAGGCACTTTTTCCTGGTGCTTATCTCAGCTGTAGACAAATATTTTTAAATTTTCTCTTCAGATCCTGCTTCCATATACCCTCAGTTTGAAAGGAAAACACACAATTGCAATCAAGTGAATTCAGGTCACCTCGAGGGGTAGGTATCTTGTCAAGAAATCAGGAAATGTGCATAAATATGAAAAACAATGACAATTTGTGAAAACTGTAATGGGTCTATGACAGCTCAAGGAAATGAATCTCACTCTTTTGCAAATATTCTTAAACTGCTTGCTGACGTATTCAGTTTTGAAATGTCATGGCACACAGCAAGATACCAGAAGCTGTAAAACGTAAACCACTGATAATTGTGGGTAGGATTTCAGCTTTGGAGGAGGTTTTTCTAATCTAAGTAGCCTAACTTAAGCACATCTCTTTATTCAGTGAATTATGGCAGATCTGATACTCAATGCATACTTAGAGTTCTCAACAACTTAAAAGTGAGACTAAAAAGAACATCTGCATATTATTGACAAGTTCACACTCCTTAGGAGCTTTAATTTTAATGTGTCTCAGTTACCAGTTTTCTCCTGGGGCTAACCCAGTTTGTCTAACTGGACTAACCTGTTTGATGTGTTGAATAAATGGACACCTTGGAGAGACTGTCTTATACCACAGATATCTAAAATCAGTGAATCCCACCTGTGGTGTGCATGGTAGCTGGAATCAGAACCACTTCTATAATTTCCTGAAAAATTTAAAATATAAGGTGAAAAACATGCAGACAGACGGGGAAAATGCAATGTGCCAATGAGATCAATGTATTACACCTAAACGGATGCAAAATACAGAGGTGACCTTTAGCAAAATACTTGCCACATTTCTGGTGATTTACAGAGAATTGGTAGTAACACTTAATTAGACTTCTAAAGTTCATGGCAAAATATTGAGTAGTCTGCTGTATATGTTAGTTTTAGAAACTGGACTGGCATTAATCACTCAACAAATGCATCTGCTCACCATCAACATTTTTCTATCACATTCTCTTTTCTTAATTAGTTGGATCAAGTAGTAGAAGAAGATATATGTTTATATTGTTTTCCCTGAGGGCTACTTACCATCCCTTGATGACCATGTCAAACTCCCATTGGTTTTTTTGATAGCCATTTCCTATCCAAGGGTGTAGTTTAGCCCAGGGAATTTATCAGCTACAAAATAGACATAAGCATCTCAGAAGAGGCATTAACACCATATTTTAACATCCCATTGTCATTATGCTTGATGAGCTATTTCCAAGTCTGTTACTAAGAGAAATGTCATAAAAACAAAAGGCTCCAGATTTTTGGAGATGACTTCAAAGATGACTTCAAACAGTCTAGGCAATATTGGACAAAATTCTGTAGTACCTAATTCAACAAAATTCTTAGTGAAGCCAAAAACTTTTTGTGGTTACCTTGGCCCATACTCCCCCCTCTCCCCATAAAACTGACTGCTTCTTCCTTCATCCAAGAGCCATCTATAGCTCAGACCCTTGAGCAGGCAATGATACAATACAACCATTCCCTTTCACTGCACCTGGCTGCAGTTACTGCAAGATCTGAGCAAAGACAGCTGGAAAAGCTAAAGCCAAACTTCTGGTCCTGCAAGTAACAAAAAGTGGAGTGATTTGGATATACTGCTGAGATTTAATGAATACAAAGACAAATAGGCTTCTGGAGAAGTATCAACAAGCCGCTTAGACAGTAGAAATGTATAGAAAATTGTTTTCTCTATCAAGTCAAACAGTTCATAATGAAGAGTCCCAGAAGAATTTTTTTTCATCTGTTTTTTTATGACTAAGAGTAAGATGATATGGAGAAGATTTTAAGAGAGCTTTTTAAGGAAAAAGTAAAGCAAAATCTGGGATGAATTATTCAGTATAAGGAACATTTTACTATGTCTAAGACTAGGGCAAACTAAGAAAATAGATAATATACAAACGATGTAGTCGTCAGTGAATAGTTAAATAGCATTGAAGAACCAGCTTGGATGCTCAGTGTATACAACAGCATTTGGAAGTGTGTCAAAAATAGTCAAACTACTTCCTCTTTGAAATTCCAAGTTGTGTTTTTCAAGGTTTTTCACCTCAAAGCCTATGGTGTAAGTGAGGACAAAAGAAGTCTTTATGTTTTTTCTACTCTACAAACCTCAAATCATAGAACAGTTGAGATGGACTCCACATATATCTGTCCACCACTGTTCAATGCATGGGAACAAAGCAACCTTGTAGAGCTGACTAACAGCATCTACAGCAGGGATGTTGCCAATAAAAGTATAAGTGGCAGCATGGTGATGCTGCTTTGTTGACAGAGAGACTTCAGACAGCCTTTGTCAACAGAGGTGCTCTCTATTCATTTGGATACTTCTCTGCTTATTTTACTGCTATGCTGATTTTGCCTGGGATAGAGTTAATTTTTTCCATAGTAGCTGGTATGGTGCTTTGTTTTGGATTTGTGCTGGAAATACTTTTGATAATGCAGGAGTGTTTTAGTAACTGCTGAGCAGTTCTCAGAGTTAAGGTCTTTTCTGGTCCTCATGACACCCCACCAGCAAGTGGGCAGGGGGTGCACAGGGAGCTGGGAGGGAACGCAGCCAGGACAGCTGACCACAACTGACCCAAGGGATATTCCAGACCATATGGCGACATGCTTAGTAGATAAAGCTGGGGGAAGAAGAAGAAAGAGGGGGACGTTCAGAGTGATGACCTTTGTCTTCCCAAGTCCCTGTCACATGTGATAGAGCCCTGCTTTCCTGGAGATGGCCTGCCCATGGAAAGCGATGAATTCCTTGTTTTACTTTTGTTTGTGTGCATGGCTTTTCTTATTAAACTGTCTTTATCTCAATCCACTAACTTTCTCACTTTTACTCTTCCAATTCTCTCCTCCATACTGATGTGGTGGGAGAGCGAGCAAGAGGCTGCATCGGAATTCAGTTGCCAGCTGGGGTTAAACCATGAGAGTGGATTACTGTTGCTTCTTTACTCTGCTGTTTACAGTGGTTTTACTAGATTCAGGGGTACCTCCTCATAAACATGATTTGTCCTGTGTCATTCATAATGCAGCACAATTGCAACAATTGCATCATGATTAGCAGCAGAATTCATCTCTGGCAGAGGAACGATAAGAGCCCTCATAGCAGTTAGATCAATTAATCTACGAAGAAATGCTATGAAAATGTTCTCACTCTGCAGACTGAGAATAGAATACATTAGCACAGAAGAGTCTATAAGTTTTTGTCAATATAACAGTTATTGTTTTTTTATTTGGGGGAACTAAAGAAAGGTTTTCATCGAATTGAATAAATCCATTTAAATGTTACATAAATGCCCAAGATTGCATCTAGTGTCTGTTATAATGGGTCAACATTGTAGAAAATTTCTCCATTGGAATAAGGCTGTGTCAGATCTGGAATATATTGTTATAGAATAGCCAAGGCTGGAACACAATAACAAATAAAGATGAAAGAAGCTATAATACCTAATGTATTTCTATCTGCTGCAGAAAGATGCCTTCCATATAAAAATTAATTAATCATCTTTCCTGAATATTGGACTTTACTGTCCTGCAATAGATACTTTCAGCAAGAGTGTGGTATGGGTGGTAGTACACACAGCACACACTGCCTTGTAGCAAGAGTTATTTCTGATTCTGATGTCGCAATTGCTAGTTGCATTGTCTTAATTTTAAGTAATTGTAAAGATACATATTGTTACATATGTTGTACCCTTAAAGATGCATTCATTTCAACAGAGTGAGATGTTTAAATGTTAAACTCACTAAAAGATGAAAACATAATTTTTAGCTGGTTTGGTCTTGTTTTTTTTATAATTGCTATTTTAGTAACCGTAAGATACCACAACTCGGTATGAAACAATGTTCTTTCTGGTTTGCTAACAGTTTTTACCAGTATTCAGATTTCTAAAGTATTCCTAAATATTGTTAATTTCTATTTGCAACTGATATCTTAGTAGATTCCAGGGATTAGATAATTGGGCAGATGGTAGTACCTTATGGCACATTCAGATTCAGGTCCTGACCGAGTTAAACAAGAATATTTTTGAAGAGTTAGCTTCTAATTCTCCTTCATGTTCTCAAATGATGGAGATTTGGTCACTAGTTCATCAGACATTCTGATAAAACCAGAACATGTTGCTGTGTGATGGCCTCAGATTAGAAGAGGCAAGGTGCTGTGATCCCTACAGAATTATGAAGAAGTATTTAACATGGAGAAAAAAAACACATTAGAGGGAACACCAGCAGTTAGTCTGCATAGGCATGACTGGAACATTGAAGCTGTTAAATAGCATTGAAGAACCAGCTAGGCTTCTGGCTAAAGATTCAATTTGAGTTTATATGCTTGGAGTCCATGTGTTAGTATTTATGCATGTGTTTATATATCTGGAACCTGATAATAAAAATAGCCCCAAGAGAAAATATGATCTAAAGGCAAAAGAGAACAACTGGAAATGAATTAATAAAATTACATAAGGGACTCAGCTTACTGCAAATGCTGGATTTGCAGCACAAATATGAAAACAAAACAAAACAGAAAAGGTAAGAACTGAACCTGTGTCATACATGAACAGAAAATAGAAAATAAATTAGAGAAATGAGTTAGATTATTTTGTTTCACTGGTATAGAGTAAACATATGCAGGCATTCTTCCCAAGAGTGCCAAGGCAGTGGAAGGATTAATGAAAAAGTTTATGTAGGATGAAAGGACCACTTTTTTCAATGTTGCACACACTGAGCCCCAAGGGCAAAGGCAATGCCCTTCCTCCTCCAAGGCTTTTTCTATCTTCCCTTTCTCCTCCCACACTCTCTTTGGCCCAGGGAGGCCTTGTACATGTCTGCAAACATGTTATCTCTCTGCATACCACAGAGCAAGGCTGAGAACTTCTCTTCTGTGTGTATTAGCATGTTATGCTAATATGACATTGCACACTCTTGTTAAAGGCACCATCAGAGAGGTTAAGAGAGACCTCACCTACTGTCAAGGACAGAAGAATTTGTCTACTGACAGAGTGAAGGCACTAAGGGTTATTAGCTCAAAACAATTTCATGAAACTAAGAAAAAGAACCTATTTTGGACCAGGACAATAGGATCAAGAAGAGAAATAGGACAATAAGAGCAATCAGTTTATACATCATAATAGTCAGAATGAAAGCTGAAATAAAAATACCTGAATTATGGACAGTGAAGCAAATAGGGTTTGAAAAGAGTCAATTAGTTCTAAAGAATGAAAAGGAAGGATAGAAGGAAGGTAGGAAGGAAGGAAGGAAAAGAAAGAATTTTGCTTTCTGCACTAACCAGTATGAGGAGAGCATTTCCAACAAACCGGTCAGATCCCAAGGTTCTCCTGTCACTGAAGAAGGATGCTGCATTTTATTATCTGTTTTTATATCATGGAACAATTTGTTTGCTGATAGATGGTGCAGCTAACCATAATATCTTCCCACAAAAATGATAAAGGTGGTTTTAGACTGGAGAAAATGTAGCCAAGTAAAGGGCATATACAACATAAGCGGCCTGAAGTTGTTAGTAAAAGAAACAGAGGGGGAAAGCAATAAACATTGTCCCTTGGAGTTCA
Organism: Corapipo altera; assembly: GCF_003945725.1. Lineage (NCBI taxonomy): Eukaryota > Metazoa > Chordata > Aves > Passeriformes > Pipridae > Corapipo > Corapipo altera. Next base: position 83,045,219 of record NW_020884872.1, on the reverse strand, counting down.
TAAGGGGTGAAATGGAGGAGTATCATCAAATGCAAAACTCATCTTCAGCAAAGCTCCTTAATCCCTAAATTTTGGCTTACTTACCAGTTTAGTAGTGTAACTAAAATCCTGGTGTGAGAAAAGAGGGAGAAAAGTCATGGTGAACTCGGTCAAAATTTTAATAGAATATGTGCTTCAAGAAGGACATTCAGAGATCAAACAAAAGTTGAAATTCCACAAACTGTCCCTAAGCTTACTCACAATTCCTTCAAGTTGGAGGGAAGCTTGAAGGTTGCAAAGAGGTCACAATGCACCTATTGAATTTAACTCTGAGCGTGACAGCAGCATAACATTAGCCAGGTGTGTCACACTGGTTGAAAGGCAGTTACTTTGTAGTATGAAAGAAACCAGGGCTTATCATTAGTGACTGAAGAAGTTCCACTAGATTTATGCAGGTTAAAAGTCACATGGTATATTGAGTGACATAGGCTTCCTACTCTGAAAATCTTTGAAGAGGAACAGCTCTTGAAAGTCTTTGGATCTCATCTTGATTCCAGAGGTCATCAATGTAAACGGAGGAACACTCTCACCTAGAGAAAATCCTGAGTGCTGGGATTTTTACTAGTAGCATTTTTTACCATGAGAAAAATAAATATCATGCTACTGTGGGTTGTAGCTAGCATCAGGAATGCACAACAAGGACAGTATATTCCATCCATCCTTGTGAAGTTGTGAGTCACAGAACTTGCCACTAAATTCAAACAGCTCAACACCACATGGGAACATGAGCACAAGATGTCCTGATTTGTGTACTGACAAAAAAACATGGAAATGGCATTGATAGTAAAGTGTCTGATGGAACGGCAACACGGATAGGAAAGAAGAGACAGTGTTGACTCATCTCTTGGATCAGAAAACACAGACAAGGTCTGTGGTTGTCTGCTTCACATAATGGACAGTCTATTGCTGCCAAAGAGAGATGTGCACTGGGAATGACATCAAATAAAAACACAAAGAAAAAACAGCCATCCAATTACTGTGGGATGCACAGCAGATGAAGCAAAAACAATCAACCAACAGTGGAGACAGCACTGGAGATAGTTATTTCTATCTGAAGATAGATTTTCAGTTTTCTCAAACATACAGAACATTGACCAAGAGGTAAAAAAAAAGGCCAGGATTTCAGCAAGACTAAAACAGATGTTTGGAAAAAAAAGGTATATAAGCAAGATTAACAGTATGATTGAAGTACTCAGAATCTTAACAAAGATTAAGAATCACACTTATGACACATCTCACATCATAGAATCATTTTATGATTCTATGATTCTATGACTTTTTGTAGAACATATTGAAAACAAATCTCATTTTGAACTAAGCAAGGCAACCAGTAAGACAATCTTGGGAACAATGTCATTGTCTATTCTATACCTTTGCCATTTTTTGAAATATTTGGTAGTGCTATCTGGTTTTTATTACTTCACCTTTCTTCAGTCAATCTCAAAATATGGGATTTAATTGAAGGATTCATTCAACTTTGCCAATTCGAAAGCCAAATATCCTCTCTAAGCAAGATGTCTAGGTTCTCTCTGAGGGAGAGAAATTGACAGTGCCATGGTACAATCCATCTCCATGCAGAGTGGTGTAATGAGGCATAGAGGACTGAAGGGACTTGCTCAGAGTTATCCAGCAACAGCCATGGATCATTTCTACTAATTGAAGGGTCCAGTTAAGCATTGGGCAGAGCTATTTTCAGTTCCATGATGAGTTAGCAACTGTATATAAATCACACAGACATTGCTTAAATTTCCATCTGAAATAAATAAAGATCAATTAAACCAGACTACAACCTAATTCTAATGTATTGTAAGACCCATTCTTGCTATGGAATATGATAAATTCCCAGATTATGAGATATTTTCACTTTCTCAGTAGTGGACTAGAACACAATAGGTCTCAACTGAAGAATAAGAAAGGATCTTTTTATTGTAAAGATTTTTTTTCCTGGCCAACACATAATTCAAATTCTGTGAAAGCAACATTTTTTGAGGAGTATTGATTACTTCACGGAGCTGAAGTTCTGATAGTCAGATGAGTTGTTTTAACAGTGACAATATTTTTTCTTCAAATGAGTTCCCAGTCCCCATATAAGAAAATCTGAGAAAAATTGTGTCATTTGTTGCAGTCAGAAAGTTAGATCACATGATCAGATAATCTTAAGTGGCCTTAAAATGTTGGATGCTATGTCAGGTTGCCTGTAACAGGGAATGGTAAATCAATAGCCATAGTTATATTCTCAAGCAGGTTTTGTTCTTATAAAAGGGTTTTCATCATTCAGAATGTTTTCCAAAAATCTTTCTAATATCTTGTAGGACAGTAAATACGTGGTCATCACATATTTGGAAATGAAGACAAGAAGATTTAAGATTTTGAAGTTTCCCTGAAGCTGTTATTTTTGTTCAGAGGATTGATCACTTACTGTTGATTTTGTCACAGAATTAATTTCATGAAGTTGGCAATCCATATGATGGACTGGTGCTTCTTTACCTGGTCCTGCCAAACCCAAATGCTTTTGCATAACTTTCAACAAGTGAAAGTATCCAAAAATCCGTGTTCATGGAAATGTGCCTTCTAAAGTATCAAGTTGGAGGGCTTTCCAAACTGCTTCTCTTTCGTTAATCTTCTATGACTTCCAAGAATGTGTCACTAGTGTTCCTTGCTATTGATTATGTTTGATTTACAGTCTCGGTGAAGCACATTTGACCCAGGAGAACATGCTCATCATCCCTATTCCTTTAATTTAAACCATCAAACAGTTACATTGCTGATTCTCCTAACACCTGTGAATTATTTTATGACCTCATATATTGTGCAGGATGATCACAAATTTTCAGCTGTTTTTTTAATTACTTCCTATCTCCTCATTTGTAAATGAGATATTAAATAAACAATAGCCGTCTGACATCCCTCTTCACTAGATTTCCTCTTCTGAATAATTTTGATGACTATTGTGAAAATTGTTAGTTACGTAGTAGCTGAAATCACGAATTGCATTCTGTTTAATGGTAGGAAAAAACAATCAGAACAAGAAACCTGCTATAAATGTTTTCTTGTTTAATGGACAAAATCAACTCTCTCTGCTATAGAGAAGTATTAGTTTCATGACATAAGGAAATACTTCTTAGATGGAAGGCTTTAATCTCAAAGAAACAGGAAAATATATGGAATAATTGAGCCTTCAAGATGGCTTGACCCTCAACTACCATACTTTGTTATCAAAACCAGATGAATTTCACACAACAAATGTGACTGTTGCTGGAAAATATATTGTAAGTTAATATTTTATCATAATTAATAGATACAATTTTTGAACACTAACTTTTAGAAAATTTCCTGGCAAGTCTACATGTGGTGATATAAATAAAATATGTATATAAGCCAGAATGTTCTCCTTGTTTCGTGGATCACAAAGCTAAGAAAATCAGCATCTGTATCTGACGTGGCAGGAATTGTGACGAGGTGCATAGATTTCCTGGTGTTCATATACAAACTTCTGGAAATTCTGAAAAATGCAAAGACAGTTAAATAGTGTTCCTTCAATATATCTGTTAGTTTTAATATCCATTATTATTAGAGTTCGGGGCTTACCCATGCTATTTGTCAAAACATAATTGTTTTTGAAGGTGAAAGTGATAGTACACATGCAAAACAGCAGATGGAGGTAGTAAGATGTGAGATACGATATTGTCATGGAGGAATTTATGCATTTCTCTTGTTCCAGGGAAAAGACATGACATGGAGAAATCTTCGGCTGAAATTTTTTTGATTGTTCATATTGTGCAGATTTTTTGGATTATTGTCTTTAAAACTGAAAATGGAGTAGATTAGAGAACAGACTAGTTCTTGATAAAGTATTTGTTGCTGTGATTAGGATAGAAGCTCAGTAGTGGTGTTCAAGGCACCTTGTTTTATTAAATGAGGGAGAATTTCCTTCAGATGAACCTGTGTGGATGCAGAAAAGGCAACAAATTTCCGAAATGTTCACAAATCAATTTTCAAAGCAACTAAGATATCAGTGTTTGTTGCTGCTAATGGGAAACAGATCCCCACCTTATTTTAAAGAACTTATGTCCTGATTTGTGTCTGCAGGTCTTGGTATCATCACTACTGCACCTGCAGTGAGGTGCAGATACATCTGCCCTAGACATGAGTTGTGGTGCTGAAAGCCTTGACATAAGCTGATGTCTAACTGTTTGCTAAGGTCACAGGTACCACTAGTGAACTACTACCAGTCTCTGGGCTGGTGGTTTAAAGCTTTCTCAGATACAGCAGCACCTCAATGCTATGAGCAGCATGGAGCCTTAGTGCTAAATGCAGACCTGCTTCACAACAGTGGATGTACCACTTCCCCAGAGTGAGCTTTCTATTTTTCCTCCTGACTTTCCTGTTTAGGTTTTAGAGTCTTTTTGGCCAAGCTGTCTTAAAAGAAATGAAAGCCAAGCTAGCTTTCACTAGAGTCGTTAACAAAAGTGAGCTCCCTTCCACCTCTATCACCCAGCTGGTGTAAGTCAATACAGTTCTGGTGAATTCAGTGATACTTTATGGCAGTTGCTCTAGTTACAAACTCAATCCAGTATCTCCCTGAGATACTGTTATGGATGAGAACAAAGAATATCAACAAAACAAAACTACCTATATTAGCAACTATGTGAAGAACTATGGTGTAATGTCCTTTGTTAGACTGGCCTTACTGAATTTTTTTCCCATGTACCAGAGAGGTAAGCTAAACAGGTTCCAGTGGCTCTTGCTACTTGATCACTGCAGAGGCTTAAATAACAGTTTTAAACAAGAAGGAAAGAAAAGGCTCCCTGAATGCTAAATAGCTCTGTGTGGTTCGCCACCCACCCACTCTGCTGAAACATGGTCCATTAACTCAGCATGACTTGTGTAATTTGAAAAGGGCACCAGTTTGTACAGCAGTCTACATCTGCCAGTAATAACTTCATAGATGCAGGGCGAAAAAAAATGGCACAACAAGATGTTATGCAGAAGTACTTCTAAGTCATTCTGACAAAAGACACCTAGCGGTGTTTTCTGAGGTGAATAATTTTTAGCATGATAGAAATGAAGGACAATGTACAAAGTTTTTAAAAGTTCAATTTTTATTATTTGAATTTGTGGCATTATTTCCAGTACAAAAAAACAACCATAGTAGGTAAAAGGAGATGAAAAGGAGAGATGATAGTTGCTGATCAGGATATAGTCTTTTCAGCAGAACTTAAGCTGTATTCCTTCGCAAAGTTTAAATGACCAGCTCTAGAAATCTGTAATGGGAAAACAACCAGCTCCTTTAGTGGGGCATTCGGTGATAATTTCTAGCTGACTCCATGCAACCAAAAAGAGCTGAAGTGTTATTGGTTTATTTGGGTTAGAGAAGATAAATTAAGTGTGTTGCCTAGAGTTTGGGATTAATTCAATTCTTTGTTCTGCATAGACTTTGTAGAGGATTTGAAGGAAATCACTTACCTATTGTATCTCATTACAGATTTGATTCATAGAATCATAGAATCGACTAGGTCGGAAAAGACCTTCAAGATCATCAAGTCCAACCCTTGATCCAACACCACAGTGGTTACTAGACCATGGCATTAAGTACCACATTCAGTTTCATCTTAAAAACCTCCAGGGATGGTGAATCCACCACTTCCCTGGGCAGCCCATTCCAATGTCTGATTACTCTCTTTTTTACCATAAAAAATTTCTTCCTAATACCCAACCTAAACCTCCCCTGGCAGAGCTTAAGACCATGCCCTCTTGTCCTACTGCTGGTTTCCAGGGAGAAGAGACCGATGATCATCTGGCTACAACAATTCAAATACAGAGAGGGGTTGCTAAAGCTAATGAGACAAATAGTAGGATATAAAATTATTTGAATCCTGAATGGAATTGTGCTAAGGAAGTAGGATGGACGAGAGCATTTCCGACCTTTTAAGATGACCATTAAATCCTCCTTATAACTGAACAAGACTCTTTCTTTTCACAAGTCATAAATATAATTATCTAAATGCCACTGAGTTATGAGGGGTGGTTCACAGCATGTGTTCGGGATCAGCCTTAAATTATCCACCATGGATTGACCTCAGTTTACTGCACTGCATAAAGTGCTATCACTACCTTGTCTTCACTTGGATTTTGCAATGTAAACTATAGCAGTGCAAAACAAAACTTAATTATCATTTTTAAAAGTGGCAACACTGCTAATGGAATTAGAAAAGCAGAAGTTACATGCCACATAATAGTCATAGTTTTTCCCCATGTTTTGATCTCTTTTATAGAGGAACAAAAATCTGTTCCTTTTAGCAGACTCATTGATTTGGAACTTGGTTCCTCTTTGTCAACTTATTTAAAGACAGACAGGTTTTTTTTGTCTGTTTGTTTTTATTTTTTTGTTTTGTTTTGTTTGGTTTTAGTTAAAGTGAATGCTGGGAAGAAAGGAATTTGGTTGAAGAAAGGGATTTGGTTTTCTGGTTTTTTGGAGAGGTTGACATGTACCACTCAGCTTACTGAGTTACCATATTTTGGCTGATGCATAACACACTATGCACCTGCTTTAAGCTTTAAGTTCAGGGAATAATGTTTGGAAGAGTACATTTTACCACACAGTTGACTCAGGAACTCTGTGTATGGATTCCAACGGTGAGGAGATCTTGCAAAGCAGTGAGCTAAACCCCATTATCTTTTCTGTCTTTATGACTGAGGCATACTTTTAGTAAGACAAAAATATTAAAATAGTACTAAAACAAGTAAATTGTCCTTTTAAAACTTCTACCACATTGTCAGTAGGGATCCATTTTTTGTGTTTCTCTACTCATAAAAATATATTTATTACAAAAAGAGATTCAGACAATATGGTTACAATTAGTCACTGAAAATGCCAAACTGTTGCTATAGGTAGTATCATGGTGGCTTTGAATAACAGAAACCTTATTGCTATCTGTCAAGTCTAAATTTACAACTAACAAACTGAAATGTTTGAAGAATGAAACCATGTCACACAAACCGTTATTCCATTTGACTTATTCTGTGACTTTTGGTTTGATGTGTGGGTGCAGGAAAAAACCCAGTCTGGTTTCCTTGTGCAGGTAACCTGCTTCATCTGTTGGGTGCTGTGAAGTGTGAGCGAACTCACTGTAGAAATACAGCATCAGAGGTACCTGTCTGCTCTGGAAGGAAGTTGTAAGGAGAAAAATGAAAACAAAGGGCAATGAACAAAGAGAATATTTTTGCTGCTGTCTTGTGTTAAAATAAACAAATAAATAAACAAACAAACAAATAAAACAATTCTAATGTTTGCATAAATTGCAACTTTTGAAAACACAAAGTGCTATGAGAAAGACCAGCCCTTGTTATTTGCTGGAGCCTGCATAAAATACCATCTGACCAGTCATGTACCAAAAACCCGAGTGCAAAAAGCATATAGCATATAGAAAGAAGTATATGTTTATGATTTAGCCAGTGGTTATTAAGAATTAATAACATATTTTTAACCCAGCTAAATACCCTCCCAATGCCTGATAGCTCCATTGAAAATATCATCATCATTGAGGAGAATGAAATTTAACTGTTGGACTGATGACTGGAGTTTGATTTCCCAGCAGCTGTAGCAAAAACTCCTTGGGGACGGGTTTGAATACTGGCTTGGAGCTCTTCCCTCTTCCCCATTGAACAGAAGAAGAGTTAAGACTTGAAATTTGTTAAACTGAGAAAGATTTTGACCAGAGAGTGATCATTCCTTTCATTTTTGATCCAGTTGTGTTGAACACTCTGTTCCACTCTGATTTTTTTTCTTTTTTTTAAGTTAGAGTAAGCCCTGAAACAGAGAACATGGTTAAACGTAGTCTATTCTAGTAAATTTAAGATGAATGGGAACATTTTCTGGCACTGAGGTTGATTAGCATGATGTAGCCTTTGATTATCCTAGGGAACTTAGTCTTCCAGAAAACTAGCTCTGTATTAAAGGTAAGTGGTGCAGAATAAACCAGCGTATTAGTCAAGAGGAAGTCCAGCTCTAGTCAGGAGCTGTATTTCTGTTAACACAAAATCTGCAGAAAATTATCCTCTTCAGCAGTTACTGACCATGAACAGTGCCCTTGCTGATGCACGTGGGCTTTTACCAGCTCAACATAGAGAGGATTCAGCAATAAATTTTGAGTTTATTCACTGGTTAAGTAATTCTATGGCTGAATTCCCATTCACTTAATTATAACTGGGAATTGTTTTTCTGGGTTTCTGTTTAAGTGAAAAATAACAAATACTGGCAGTACTAATGCAAAATTACCAAGGATTGATTAAAATAATGCAAGTAAAAAGTTTAATTTGAATTCCAATGGAATTCAGGTAGACAACTTTTTGAGGACATTCAAAGTCAAGAAAACAGTAAAAATTATGAAATGTATGAGTGGGGAAAACAAATACTAGTTAACAAAAGATGCTTATTCTCTGGTAAAATTCTGCTATAGAAACATATTAAAAAACAAGTGCATCAAGTATTACACTGATTACACTGATTAGAAGTATCACCCTGAACAGGGCCTCAGACTCTGATCTGTTATACACTCAGAAGTCTCATTCATACTCATCATCAGTATTTTCAGTGAAATTATTCAAGATTGATATTGCTGTAATATGAGTCCCTTTTTTTTTACCCTTTTTGGTAAAACATATTTTCCTTCCTTCAGCTGACTGCATGTTCCCTCTCAGCCAGTGTTGACACACTGTTTGTATCTAGCAACCTGTTTTGAAGACAGTTGCTGTCAATGCAGTATGAGATGATTGAGCATCCCCTGTTGGTTATCATGCTGTGTGTTTGTTGTCTGTTTGGGGTAGTGAAAGGATAATGAAGAAATTAAAAACTCACTATCCCATGGTCTGTCATCAGCAGATAACCGAGGAATAACAGAGGAAAAGGTGATTTCTATATTTTCTTGTAATCCATCTCAGCACCGTTGGACTTTTCTATGGAATCTTATATAATTTCTTTCCTTTCCTTTGGCATTCAACCTGTTTCAACAAAGCTATAGGCAGAGTTTTTCTGTATGGTACAAGAAATGTACATCTTTTGGGCTGAATTCAAGCTGTCATTGCCCAGTGAACAAACCCACTTTGTTTCTGTGGGTATTTGTAACAGATGTGACTTCTCTGTAGCTGTGTCCCACTATGGATTTTCATCTGCGGTTGAGGGTTTTCATTCACTGGAGACATACATGTTGTATTATAACTGGGCTATTGTTGTGTTTTTCCCTAGCTTGAAGAGATGCTGTTTTCTGTTGGAGCAGCAGTGCAACCAAGAAGCCTGGTATTTTTGACCTAATGGAACCATCATTCCAAGCCTCCCAGCACTATTTGGAAGGTAGTTGGTATAAACTGTAAGTGGTACAAGCCAAGACACTCTGTTATATTGCTTTAAGATGAAGCTTGGTGAAGCCTGTTGTTTGGCTGAACACTCTCTGATGTTTGGTATTCACATACGGGCAGTGCTTACCAGCCTTATCTTACCAAAGAAGAATGTGACAAGTCTATGTGTTTTCAACTTTACTGCACTAACTTGATGCCAGATTTTACTATCATGATTATTTAAATGTCTAGTATCTTTCTGGTCATAAATAACAAAGACAAAGACTCCAAAGAGGAAATGGGACAAAATAATATGAAAGGAAATAATGGCATTTCACACAGTTTATAATTGTGCAGGATTTCGGTATGACACTGGCATGGAAATTCAGTGACCTCGATAGCATCATTAGAGTATTCCTTTCCTGCTCTTTAATGCTCTCACATCCACAGTCTGTTTCATGTCAGTGTGGTACTTCACACTTTTGACTTGTTTACTTTCAAGTGGGCCTCCAGAGTTGTGCTGGCCTTTTAATTGCTTCCTAAATTCACAGTCTCACGATTTCTTTTCTAGTAATGTCTCACTTCTAATACAGTCTTGAATTTTTGGTTTTGGTGTTCTCTTCTTTATTTGTCTTAGTCAATTTATCTCAATATTCTATATGCTACTTTTGTACGTTCTGCATTGATACAGCACATCTGCATTTCATATTTGGCCTCAATGGCATTTTGCTTATAAGTTTGTCATTGACATCTAAATTTGGGGCACCCCGTAGTGTTTGTCTTCTACTTGGAAGCAAATATTATCCTTCTAGTCTTAGACTGAGATTCTTAGAATTCCATGTCCTCTTGGAATCTTCCTGTCCAGGTTCATCAGTAATGTGTCTATACAGTTAGATAAATGTAAGTCTAAAGTGATTCTTAAGCTGAGGTTCAACTGACATCCTTACATGTTACTTACACACATGTTTAAGAGTATTCATAATTGAAGCTCTGGAACAGCTCAGGAGTGGCTCAGAGCAGAAGGGAATCAGTGGAGGAGAGCCACGTTCTGGGAATTGCTCTCATAAGGGCCAAGGGCCATGGACCAGCCCACAGAGTGTATAACACACAGCATCAATCTTGTGACAAACACTTAAGCCTATTCTTCACCTTAATCAAACAAGCACAAATCTGAAGTGAACGTATGTACATGTGAGTATATTTCAAGCATTGGAACAGGCTTCTCTGGATGTGATGGAATCAACCTCTGGAAATGTTCAAAAAACATATAGATGTGGTGCAAAGGGACAAGGTTTAATGGTGGACTTGGCAGTGATGGGTTAACATTCAGACTTGATCTTAGAGATCTTTTCCAACTTAAACAATTCTGTGATTCTTCACATCATATGTGAGAAAACCCAGGTAAAACTTAACAGTGAAACTTTTCGTTTGCTGATCTTTGCTAAACTATTAAACGTGGTAAGTTACATGGAGGTAAGTTTTGAGTCCCCATTACACAAAATCATAATGAACAAGTATGCTGATTGCTTTGTTTTAACCTAAAAAGTTGACTAAATTGTAAGACAAACAAACAAATGAAAGTAGATGGTGGTTTGAAGCTACTTTCCTGAAAAAGTGTAAATAAATAACAAATGTCTCTGTATATGTGAAAGAAAGCTCATCTACTTCTTTTGTCATAACAAAGGTCTTATGCACTCTGCTGCAATTTGGTCTTAAACTGATACAATAGGAAAACAATTTTATTAGATAGCACCCAAACAGACACAAAGGAAGATTGACAGTTCTTAAAATTCCAGCCCTTTTCCCAATGTTTGTCCCTGCTGAAAGCAGAAGGAGGATGAGAGAAGGAAAAGAGCACCCAGTCCGTGTATTATTTCAGCTAAGGAGGGCAATATTGGCAGTAAGGTTTCTCTGGTGTCAGGTAGCATTTATGGACCAAATAGGAAAGAAAGATCAAGCTCCACACAGGCAGAGAATTTAGACTCCAAACTTTTTCAGAAATTGAGCTTTTACTTTTCTTACCACTAACTGCTCTGATATTTCTGAAGGCGTATTATGGAACTGAACCCCTTTCCTTTTATATAAACACTGATTTGTGATTTAATCTGGAATGGGGTTTATCAGTTTATTAGTTTCTGAAGGTCATCATACTGTAGTGATAACAGAAATTCAGAAATTCAAACACAACTGAGATGTGGTCACAGAGAATGGAATAAATTAATTTTTCTTGCAAACTGAACAAATCTGATATAGTGTTTCAGAGACTACTTTAAAAATATTCTGCAATGGAAAAAGATGTTGCACATTGTTTTCAAAATCTTTCTCTCCAATATGTGATGTGATTGCAATGCTTTTTTTGCTAAAACATTCTTCACCCAAAGCAGTGTATTTCACTGAAACAACTGCTGTTGATTTCTGCACTGAAAGACTTTACTTTGGGATATAGACTTTTAGGTGGTTTAAAGACATGATGTGAATTCACATTGTTTTTAGCTGAAAATGAGCACTTCACCTACTGTTGTATTATAAATTATTCTCCTTAATTTGTCAACAACAAATAAACCAATTCAGCAGTCTCTCTAGAAATGTGTTTAGAAGATAATGTGTATGATAATCTTTTATGTGAGTTCTGCAGTTGACATACTGCTTTTCACTGCATGCAATGCAATTATTCCAAATTCATGCCAGTCTATGTAAGAATATTAAGACTATTCCAAATCCCAGATTTTGGAATGAGATGGAGAGAATTTCCAAACAAGAAAGTCAGTGGGTTTTGTTTTGTTTTGTATTTTTTTTCCTATGTGTGTGTGTTTTCTCATTTGTTTGATTTTGGTTTTTTTGCTGTTGTTTTTGGTTTTGGTTTGGTTTGGTGGGTTTTTTTGGGGTTTTTTTTGGTTGTCTTTTTTGAGGGAGGGATATTTTGTTTGTGGTGTTTTTTGTTTTTTTTCCGTTTAGTACAGAAAGTAAAACAAAATCTATTGGCTGGAAACAGAATGTAGCCAGACTTGAGATAAGGCATTGATTCCTAGGGGTTACAATGGCAGAGCACTAGAAACCAGTTATTCAAGGATATAGAAAATTTACTCAGATTTTTTTTTTTTTTTTTTTTTGCAATTCAGGATCAGATGAGAACCTACAATGATAGGAGTAAGGTGCTTTTCTACAATATCTATAAAAATAATGTTTTGGTATATGAATTCTCAGTTGAACAGCTTTGTTTTCTCTTGTTCAAGACTAGATTATTATGCTATCTCCTCTCAACCTGAAAATCCATATACGCCTCATCCATGAGATTGTGTTTGCTTCAAAAGAGAAAGATCAAATTATACTAGGGGGATATGTAACCATGATATCATTAGTGTTATATTAATCCTTTAAAATAACAGAGAGAGAGAAAGAGAAAGATTACAATTGAAGAGTTTGTGTATAGGCACACCTGGTTTGCAGAAAAATACACTGAAAATATAACTGTAAGTATTGCAGAGAAAAAAAAGTCCAGTTTTCAGTCATATCACAGATTTTTTTTAATACTGTTCAAAAACACCAACTATAACATGATGTAGACAATTGAGAAACAAGCAAGTGTATTCTTAAATGCTAAAATAAATTACATTTGTACAGGTAGAAAGCAAAATCAAAGCTAATAAAAATGTTAAATTTTATGAAAATCATTTTCAGTTCACATCAAAATAATAACTTTACATTCTCTATTTTTAATAGTATAAGCAGCAACAACATAAAAAAGAACAAATGCTCACAGAATGTTTGAAACCAGTTCTTCATAAGTTATTAGCAAATTAAAAAAAAATAATTACAAGCACTTATAGCCCACACGGATCTTTTGGAATTGGCACCGTCTCTCTAAAACATCTATATTCTATATAGATTTCTAATTACAAATACCACCAGCAGCTGCCATATAATCCTATTATTACATGTAATATACATAGTATATTTGTTCCCATTTGGCAGATCAGAGTGACTTAATGATTGTTATTTGTTAGTACTGTCATTACTCAGATAAGACAAAACCAGTCATATATTCTAATTAATCACTGAGATGAATTTTTTACTTACCTTTATGCTTCACTGGTCTTTTTCTCTTTTCCTTTTCACAGTATAAAATTGTAAGTGGCAATTGCAGAGGTTTGAATAGAGGATATAATAATAAACCACTGCAAAAAAAGTGAATTTGGATGACTCAACTGAAGTTTTTACCAGGTGAAGTGCCCAGTGGAATGGGTAGCAGATGAATGATTTTCTTGTTCATGAAGAGTATTGAGTTGTTTTTATGAGATTCATGAAACTGCCAGAAAACTGTGACCTGTTTCTTGCCTTTGGACATGTTCTCTCACATCCTTTAATACATATGTTAAGTCAGAGTATGATTTTCTCATTAGGGTACCAGATAGAGTAGCAATGATAAAGAAGTATAGTAGGAAGGTACTATTCACCAAGCTTAGTTCCAGGAATGAACCTAATAAAATCCATCTGCTGTTTGATTCAAAAGAAAGTGGGAAGAACATCCTCTCATTATCATTCTCTGCAGAACAAGTAGCCAAAATCTAGACTTCATTGGCTACTATCAGACTTTGATTTCCTTTACATGGATGTTCACCTGAAGCAAGTCCATTGACCTCAATAGATTAGGAGCCAATGCCAGCAAAGGACTTCAGCCCTTAGTTATACAGTGTAATATATAGTTTTTTGGCTCTAGTGTGGGGTTCAGAACCCTTTGTTAAATGTCTAACCTTGCTATGGAGTTTTTGAGGAGAGTTAGGTGCCCAAGAAAACAACACAAGGAAAGAGATACCCAGGATTATCCTACTTGAGTCAGTATGGAAATGCAATGAGCAGAAAATGCTAATTTTCCATTGGGACCAAATTTTGGACACTGCTATACTTTTTATTTCAAAGATGAGTTTCCTTTGTATAAGATGACTGGAGGAAAATGAAACGGGTCCCTTTTTCTGCAGTTTCAGAGAAGTGGGAACCCCAAGTTTAATTTCTTCACCTATCCAAGAAGACTCAGTCTCTCCTTTCCATGAAAGGGTCTAAGAACACCAGATGGAAGACAAGATGATTGCAGACACAGAGTTATGTAAGGGCACATCCTCCCCTCCTGTCACTAAAACACTGTTCAGGGAAGCATTTAACATTTTTTTCTAGTCAATACATAGCAGAGACAAAAGGTTGTCTCCACTTCTTTGGAGATAAAATACTCACCTGGTCTCTGTTCCAGAAATTTTTAAAGAGTTTTATATTAAATGGTCATATATGATCTTTAATTATGCCAAGCGTATGTCCTATCAGGTTGCACAGTAGCTGTTCCTTTTCTAATGCAAGGTTCTTGAGTATTTTTCTATTCTGTAAAATGACCTTAGTGAGATGAACAGGGAATATCTCAAAACTGAGTCATTAGAGCACTTTCCAGCCAGGAGGAAGATTTCATCACCTCCGGCAATGGTAGGGCCTGAATTCGGGTCGCTTACCTTCTGCCCGACTATTCTAACCTTAAAGATGTCGTAAAAACAGCAACATAACCAGATCCACAACCTTAAAACAAAGGAAGATTGCTACTTCATTTTGTAGGCAGTATGATCCTGATGTCTAAGTACTGTGCATTCTGTGTACTCACTCATGGGATATGCAGGGATTTAACCAAGGAACCACTGTTTTCTGCATTCCTGATGGATTTTAGCATGAATTATGTACAAAGATTCTTAGATGTGTGAAGATGAGGGTACTTCTAAGCATACGCAGACATACAATGCTTGATGCCTGAGTAAGGTGGCAACTGAACAGTGATTTTAAAGTTGAGTTTTAAATGTAGGTATTAAGTGCTAAGGAAATCCTCACTTTAGGGCCCAAACTCCTTTTTTTTAGAGTTAGCCCTGACACCAGTCTCCAATACACTAAAAAAGTCATGGTCACATTATTAATCCTGAGCATAGTGCTCTGATTTCCCTAAGGAACCGACTTTTTTGCGTGCTGTCTGTTTCTGTCATCTTTTTTCCTCTCACTTCATAAATGATGTATTAAGCAGAATAGCAAGGTTGCACACTTTCCTTTACAGAACTTACACCCAGAGCTATACTGTTTTTCAGTTTTGGTCTTGCACACTCTAATGAATACATTCCCAGGGGAACTCTGCTATTATCCAGAGCCAGAATCATGGATTGGCCTTCCTGTTTGCTCTCTTTGGAGATCTTATTCTTCCAGTTTTGATAAAAAGTTTTCCTTTTGCAAACACAGCAACTGAATAAGCATCCAAGCAAACTAACACAACTTTTTTTTTTTGCTTCTAAATCTTTTAACGGTTACTTTTTAATTAGCATTTAGCTTCTAACTCACTTTTGTAGCTGGAAATCAATGGAAGAAATCAGGACCTTGTGATCAGCTAGGCTCCCATGAAACATCAGCAAGTGATTTGTGGACTGTGGTCTAAAAATATGTGGTCTAAAGTATCTGTATGAGTCTAGGCCCCAAATGTTCAGATAGAAGTACAAGGAAGCACATCTCCAAAGTCATGCACCTATTCTTCAGACTCAATTTAAAAATACAGTTCTTCTTCAGTATTGCAAAGATTTTTTTTCCAAACTGGGCTGCCAGAGTGATTCACATTATTTCAAAAGCACAGATCCAGAGGTGGTTACACCTTCACTCTTCAGGGTTGGCCTCAAACATAAAAGAAATAAATGATTTTTTGAGGTCCCTGTGGTCAAGAAACTCCTTTAAAGTTTCAACTCCTTTAATTCCCTTTCTGGCAGCAGCACTAAATTGGAAGGCAAATTCAAGCCATTTGGTTGGTACTTGCACATTCTTTAGTTAGAATGAAAAGTATTTGTGATTGTAACTTTTGCATTTATACCTGAAAGACCCTGCCTTTATATCTTGATGTCCTAAACAGAGGCCAACATACAAACAGCATAATGAAATCCTGATGTCTATAATTCATAATTTTCTTTTCCCTTATGTCAAACCCACTGACTTCTCTCAAAGAACTTTCCGGTCTTGTCTATCTCCCTCTGGGTTCCTTTGAATTACTACTACAGGCATTACACCTTTGCCACCTTCTTTTCCAAAACCCTTTTCTCCCTTTGTTGAAATCCAAACACCTCATAGAAGGTGACATTGGTGTATTGCAGGTTGCACAATTAGATTTTTTTCTGCCTTATTTAAATGCCACTAAGGTTGTTCTATTTTTCATTAAAAATAGACTGACTCCAAGAGGGTATGATCTTAACAAGGTCCATCCATGGTTCTTTGTACAACTAAAATTTCTGCTGTGGTTGATAGATATCCAAAAGATACATGACTACTCCCAAAATGAGAGTGAATAAAAGTGTTTAAAATGTGGCTTGTGTAGCATTAGTGTTTTAGGCCTTTAAAACATGCATTCAGGTGTTAGATTGAGAGGTGTGTGTGTTTGGCGGCACATGGTGCATCTGTATACCTGTATCATCTTGGCAATATATACGAAAGTTGTCAGGAAGCTCTGAGCAATAAGTATGGCCAAGATGGTTCAGAATTGCAGTTTGGAAACAGAAGAGGTATATTTATGCTGAGTTTGACAGTTTCTATTTCTTACTCCTTTTTATTAATCTTGTATTTAAGAAAAGGGTTTTTTGTTTGTCTGTATAATCCTTATTTCCACTGCTGATTATTTCACAGTGCAGCGAAACCCACTGATTTGAGCAGGAACACATTAATGTTAATTGTCCACCACTATAAAAAAATATTACATAAATGGGGACCTAAAATAATAGGGAAAGATCAAGATGGAGAATGTTCTTGTAAGGACATTGGTCTACAGTTTAAAATATAAGAGAGCGGGTAGGAATAGAATCTATTTAAAATTAACAATAACTATCTCAGTACACTCTGTTTATATCAAAACAATATTGCACTGTTGGGAGACATATATTATCATATAAATCTTCCACGAACAACAATTAAGTTGTCTAATCTCCCTAAATGATAATTTGTGTCACAGGCTGATTGGATATGCTCTTCCCTTAAATGTAGGTTGTAACCAGTGACAGAAGATTCTTTCTCATAAAGATATGGGCAGTTGGGGGATGATGAGACATGCTAGTACTGTGAACCAAAAGGGCAGAACTGAACTCTAGTCATACCATACAGCTGCACAGAACTGAGTCTGTGCTAAGCTGTCATATGAGGAGGCAAAAGCTACATATAAGCAACAAGGACCTACAGTCATGACTTAGTGTATCAATTTGCCTTCTGGAGTAGAGCTGTTTCGTGACCTGCCTGTTCATGCTATAGGCGTAGCTAGTAAACAACTGTACCTGGCAAAATAAGCATGCCCAGACTGCAACTGGATAACACCGTCTTGTTCAGGATGTACAGCGTCACTGAGTATCTCTCTGAGGTGCTGGTTTGGATTCAGTTATGTGTTACTTTTCTATTTTAAATGTTGTTGGGTAGTAAATTGGAGTACAACACATAATAGTGAAACAACCATCCCAAAGGAAAAGAAAATTATTTTTGCTAAAGTATGTGAATGTGTTTTCATGTTTTGCTTGTTTGATCAAATATTTATTATTCTGGGCATGGGGGAGGAAAAGGAGGTATGAATTTTGATTACAAAATATTCATTATCTTTGAAGAAATAAGATCTAAAAGGTTTTGAAAATGAAGCATAGCAGCCTTATTTCAAGGCTCCCTTCCTTGAAGCTGTCTTCTGTATAAGGCTACATCAATTCAACTTTGAATTGAAGTACATCACGCACCACTTCATACTACCCTTAAATAAAATAAAACAAACTCATAAAAGTTTGACACCTGAGGACAGCTATGTCATGAAGAAGAGAGCCAATACAGTGTGCGTTTAGGGTCCGACTTAAAAGTTCTATGTAACTATACCTATCAAAAATTATTTAGCTACTATTCAAACTTTTAAAACTCTTCCCTGCCTGTATTAAAAAAGTGCTGTGACAGTATGAAGTGCACTAAACTGTACTACCTTGATACAGGAAAAAAATATGAGGAATCCCCTTGCTTATTCTGTGAGTTGTTAAGAAACAAAGACTCTGTTCATTCATATCTCATTAGCTCTTCTCTGTTTCAACCTTTACTCTGTATTGCTTTGAAAGTACTTTTTTTGTCACAGTTCATAGCTGCAATGCATCAGCAGCTAAATAAAGTTCAAAATTTTTGCTTATTAAAGAGTAGCTAAATCACCTCTAAGTAGACTTTGACATGGGTCTTTTTTTCCCTATAGATATTAATTGTGATTACGACAACCTTTCCACTGACAGTAAGCATTCATCATAATCCAAATTGGTCTCCTAGAATTCTGTCCTTCAAAGTATGGAGAAAATCCTTAGGGTGTTAACTGTTCCTTACAAGAAAAGATTATGGGAATCCGAATAAGTATTTTAACTGGTAGTGTTAGCAGAAGAACATCTGTAAAAATGTATTAGTTTCAGTAGGGAGTGCAGCTATAATATAGCTCAGTAGTGCTGCTAGAAAGAGAATATTCATCTCAACAACTTGCCCTGATAAGGGAATTACAAAACAGTACTCCAGAAAATATTTTTTGCTACTTCATTATTAGTTGGCAACATGGTGAAATAGTCAGGAAATCTTCCTTGGGTTTTGTTGTTGTGAAGGTGAATCCAATGTTAACAAATTGAATTTTTGATACTGATAGAAGAGAATTTCATAAACAAATGTGTAGGTAGAGAAGTCACTTATAAAGCCCTCCATATTGCAGTCACTCACTGCAGAGCCTCAGCTTAGTGTTATCCAAGTGTAAGGTATCACGGACACAATATTCTTCAGCAAAAAGTTTCATAGTTATTGAACATACATTACTGTTTGTTGAGATCTTCATAGAAAAAAAAAGAAAGAAAGCTTGACAGGTTGGTCCCAGATTTGAGTCTGTTAGAAAATGTACATTCAATGTTTGGTCTTCTATTCTTGATAAAAGATCAAGGTTGACTTCTGGGTAAGGAATCTGAGTAAACAAATAAACCATTGTACAGTTGTTTACAATCTAGTTTCCCTCCCACCCTGCCCCATATATTGTACACACAGTTCATTGTAATACTAAAGCAAAGCACTTGGTATGTAACTGGATTAACAGACTCCTTATAAGCCCTCAAAAGTAGATTCAGTGTTTCTGAAAAGCCCATGTTTTTTTAAGGCCACGATAATCTGCCACGAGTCATTTTGTCTTTAAATCAGCATGATTAATCTGGTGTTTCCACTCCTCAAATAATTCTTCTTCTTCCCCTCCGTTCCTCACAAGATGACCCAATGCCTCTCACTCTATCTGCGTAAACACTGGAGATCTTGAAGGCTTGGCTGTTCCCTCACTACTTCCTTGTAGCTGTTGAGATCCAATGTTGTATTGAACTACATTCACAGCGAAGAAGAACTCTGAGTATAATCTCTGATGAGGAGTGTGTCATATTTGGGAGAGGATGGGATACAGAGAGCTGATTCGGAAACTGGAGAGCTGGGAGATGCACTTCCAGAATCAACAGAGTCTCTAAAAGGAGAAGGAGGAGTTAAAGCTACCAACTCCTCCAGGTCTTGCTTGGCTGATGGTGTCTCTGAAGTGCCTTCTTTGACACTGTCATTTGAAGGTTTCCTACCAGACTGTGAAGCGCCATTGACTTCAATGGCAGGAAGTGGTTGGATCTCTGCAAGTGTGGTCATTGTTGTAGGGAGCTGGATTTCACGTGGAATCAGGTATGAAGAGCAGAGAGGAGCAGCCACCATTGTCCCTGGAGTAGCTGTTGAAAGCATCATAGAGTTCAGCTCACTGATATTGGCTGTAAAACGAGTAACCACACTACTGATCTGCTCCATGAGGGAGCCTTGAGAGGAGCTACTTCGCTGAGGAGGTTCTGACTGGAAGGTGGGGACATCGTCTTCTGTTCGGCTAACGGAGGCAGTTCTGTGGCTCAAAGTGCTGATAGGTGAGGGAGTCTGTGGTCGGTACTGAGCTGGGTATTGCTCTTCGGCTTCCGAAACGTCGTAAAGTGTTTTGGCACTAGCCTCAGGAAATGTAGCGCTGCTACTGGGTCGGCTACTATCTGTGCTTTTAGAAAAAGGCTTGATCACTGCAGTTTGGTTGGGGTTCTCTTTTTTGTTGATATGGACTGACAACCGCTGCCAAAGGTGTGCTCCTCGGCTGCTTTTCTCATTCTGGGCCCAGGAAACTGATTTCCCATTAGAGCTGTAAACAGAAATAAGATGGTAACTTGCATCAAAGTTAAAAATATAATCACTGTACCTATACCATGGGTATATTGTATCTCAGAGCTTATATTCATCATGA
This sequence comes from Corapipo altera, assembly GCF_003945725.1. NCBI lineage: Eukaryota > Metazoa > Chordata > Aves > Passeriformes > Pipridae > Corapipo > Corapipo altera. Next base: position 83,024,530 of record NW_020884872.1, on the reverse strand, counting down.
AGCTGACTGCAATTTCATCTATATCTGTATATATATCCATTGCAATATATTTATATCTATAATTTATACTTATATGTCCCAGGACAACTAGCAGTGTGTCAGCTCATTTCAGAGGCCATTTGTGCATCCAGGCATGATCTGTTCTGTGCTAGTTCATGGCCACTGCTGACCCCTCTGCTGTGGCCCTTGGGACGTAGGCAGTGTCCATTCTGAAGGAAGGAGCAGCTTGATGGCTTCCCTTCTGTTGGATTGGTATCAGAGAGGCTGTGGTACCGAGGGATGCAGGGAGGAGTGAAAGATAATTAAGTGCTTGAAAAGAATGAGAGACCTGGATTAGCTGGGGTCAAGTATGTAGGCTGGCCTGGGAGCATTCAGTGGTAAGGAGCTTGATGTAATTTTGGGGCATGGATTCCTGGTATGGGGTAGGGATTGTAGATTGAAAGATGGAGAAGAGTAGTCTGCTATGGCTGGGGAAAAAAAAAATCTCTTTATATCCCAGTACTTGGAAGTACTAGAGTAATGCACAGAAAGGGGCTATCCTGGTTGTAGGTGGAGAGATGCTTCTGATGTGTGACTTCTTCTTTGAGGTACTTGGTAAATTAGCTGCCACTAAATTAAAGAAATAATTTACTTTTTTTAGTTGCAGGTCAGCTCAGAGAATGAAACTATGTTCCTAGTAGGAAAAAAATACTGGACAAACTATACAAGCAGCTCCTCATGGTGACCTGAGTTGCGAGACAGCAATAAATATTTTGCTCCACTCTTTTGAAAAATGAATCCTCTTATGGTAAATTCTCTTCAGATACCATCATACTCTACTCTTTATCAAAGTTGCTTATTTTTCTCCTCTTGCTACTTAAAAAAAGCCAGCAGTGGCACTTATAAACACATAGTATGAAATGTGTGCTTTCCATTTACATTTTCCTCAGGCTGATGAGCTGGTGTTTGGACATATATCAACCTACAGTCCTTGGAATTAAGGAAGACCATTAGAAATATTTTTTAGCTGAAACAGACAATGACTGTGAAGTGACATCAACAGGAAAAACAGTCTCCACATACAGATAAACATGATTTATACACAAAATGTAACAGATTTTCAGACAATTCACTTTGGTTTCCAAAGCATTTGCTATAGTCACTGAGGATTTTTGAAAAGACAGCAACATTGGAAACCCTGGTAGATTATCACAAATTTGGTTTTTGTTTGCTTTTTAAGTCTGCAATAGATATACTCACATGTTAGCCTACAGCGTAACAGTTTGCAAAGCACACAGTTTACCAAAAACAGATGACTTTATATCAGCCTTCATGTAGAGGCTTGCCTCAAACTATCAGTTTAATAGCTCTTACAGTCATCTAAAAAAAAAGTTGTGTACTGAGTGTAAACAAAACCTTCTTCTGGGTTTACATCCGTGATTACATTACATGGAATTACGATGAATCGTGTAACACAACATATGCCAACAGTTTTCCCCTTCAAAAGCAGCATGACAGAACCCAGTAGACAAACACAATGTAAACCAATGAGTACTTTAGGAGAGGGTAGACAGGGAGATGATCCGTATAAGTCCATAAGGGTTCATCCCTTTGCTGCAGTGGCCACCAGGATGTTATCTGGATCTTGGACTTTGACTGTAAGGCCCCTACCCCCAAAATGTCAAGCAAAACAGCCAGTGGCTTGTAACTTGCAGTTGAGACAATCCCTTCCTTCTGCTGTACCAAAATCAGAGCAAGAAGGAAAAGCAAATCTGATTTGTAGCACTGCTCACTCTGATTCTTTGGATTTCTATGAATGCGGTCCTGGACTGAACAGGAGCTGACACTAATGTCTTGAAGAGGAAAACTGTTCCCTCTGAGAATTGTATGCTTCTCCTAGGAACATATACTTGATGGGTGTTGAGGCCCCTTTGTCATGCTGAGTCCTGAGCTCAGTGGGAGCTCAATGCCAGCAGCAGGAGCAGAATTTGGATCATTTGGTAGATAAGATATTGCCTCTAGGTCTGGTATGATGACCATAAGACCTTGTCCTATCTGCAGCTGAATTTGAACTGGACCAGGAGACAGACAGATCTGGCACTTGTAACTTTGATTAGGCAGAAAGAGAGGGTCTAGTTCCAGTACCAGATGTCCTCTTGGTGAGGTCTTAGAGGGATCTGTGACAGACATGCCTGCCACAGTGGTGAAATAAATGCCATTAACATGAAGGACTAGCAAATAGAAATGTTTACCCAAAGAAAGAGGTATATTCTAGCACCTCTCCTGACTTCAAGCACTGGCGTAGTAGAGATGTTTCAAACCCTACGGCTTTAGGTGTGCAAATGAGCACTAAATGGACATAGGCATTTTCATTGACTGAAGGTGAGATTTTAAGAGCTTGTGAAGGGAACATGTTACTTCCTCCCCTGGTCACAGTTAAAGAGACAATCACTAAGGAGAGCTACGAGACTGAAGAGCCTGGGGAAAGGAAAAAGATGAAACCCGAGGTTGTGTCCAGCCCTTTGCAAAGGCAGCTTTCTGTTAAATCTTCAGTGGAACTAGGCACCAACCTCCCTGAATCTCAGTTTGGTTTTGGGTCAGTCTTGGCTGAAGCATTTGTTCACTGCCTTTGCACTATGCGCAAGCATAATCAAGCTCTCATGGAGATCCTAGGGCTCTGAAGGAGACCCAGTGGCTGTTTGATATAAATTTTGTGCAAAAACCTGAAAGACTTGACCATTATTCATTGCAAATTCCTTGATATTAAAAACCGAATAGGAAACAAGTACCATTCACTGAAACAGTGGTCAGGCTGCCCAATGAAGTAGTAGAATCAGCATTCCTGGAAGTGTTCAAAACATGTGTGGATGTGGCACTTGGGAAAATGGGTTAGCGGTGAACGCAGTGATGCTGGATTAACAGTTGCATTCAGTGATCTCAGAGGTCTTTTCCAACATTTATGATTCTATGATTTATTAGTAAGGAATGAATCTATACATAAAATCCTAATAGTCTGCCCAGAGATAGTAGGAATTGTTGTGTCAGAAGTGTATCATCCACTTTATCATGTTGCACCTACTTACTATGGAGTCAACACTGAACTGAAATGTGCAATCATTTATCACCTCTATGAAAGGAGCACCTCGTGTTTTCTTCTATTGGTATGAAATGGTTCTGGATAAATTGTAGTGATAATACTTAAGGATCCTGCTCTAACCACATGTTGCTACTCTGTCAGGTTAACTGGAAATGACTGTGATGCACACAATTTAAAAATAGAGAAATAAAAATGGATCAGAGACTAGGATGACTAGACATGGCTAGGACTAGGATGTCTAGTAATGGAATTGTTTACATTCACTATGCCCAGCTCTGCCCTGACTCTTCAATGATGGGAAACCTTAGGTCAGTGAAATTCTAGAGTTTTCTTTAGAAAGGTTTTGGCTCCTTCATTTCAGAACAGAAGAATTACACTTTTGAACTCCCAAAGGAATTCCAGTGTAAAGTTTGCCTGCACACCCATTTTTCTTCCTTGCTCTCCTTTTCTGCTGGCACATTATGCAGAATAGAGCAGAGCAGAGCAGAGAGCAGCAAACTCCTGTCAGTGACACTAAAATGTTAGGAAAATTTTTTCGATAAAACAAAGCCTTTTGCAGCACTTTTTTTTTTAATTTCTTTCACTAAAGGTTAATTAGGTTCAGCTTTATGCACAAGAGGGGTTCCCTCAGAAAAAAATCATACTATTTGTTTCTTCAGTACCTTTATTAAAAGCTGCTTGGATTTTGATTTTTCCTGGCATTTTCCCAGCCTGCTACCCCTACCATGATATAATATGTATAAGAAATGAGAGCTTTTGAAGTATCTGATACTTTAAATATTTCTCCTACAGTTGTCTACTTGATGACAGAATTGCAATTAGTATTGTTTCCCATTTTCTTCCCTTACTTAACCTTTTTAGATACACTTGTCTTTAGGGCTTTGTTCTGTATTCATAAGAGATATTGACTGGTTTTTATCCACTTAGGTGTAAAAAAAGTATTCCCCTCCCTTTACACATGTGGGATTTTTAACTGTATAGAATAGATCGCTTTGTCTTTTGTTTTGGCTGCTGTAGTGGTAATTTTGTATTACTACATGTAGTAGTACACTGTAGTAGTATCTTTTCCTGTGAGATGGTGCATAGCTCTGCCATCAGCATTTTTTTTAGTCAGATGCTAGTAAAGCAAATGTATTTTGTGAGGTCCTTCAAAATGCAGAAGAAATGAAAAACAGGAAGAGGAGTACAGACACAGCAGCTTAAAACACTCATAATTTAGCAAGGATGCCATTCTCATTAATTACCTGGAGTTGCTAAAATTAATTCTGATGATCAGAGCCTAGGGACTTGTATTGGGGAGAGTTACTGAAAGCATATGTAAATTGAAAATAAGTCACTTATTCTCTTGTTAATATCTTTAACTGAAATAGGAAAATCAGTTTAAAATATGGAATTCATTAGTTTTTAAGAGGGCTTAGAATGCATAGTGACATAGTGTTATTCATCAGTGGAATTTGGAATACAAGGGTAATCATTACAGATTAAAACAAAAATTTAACGTAATTTTTGTTCTTCCTCACCTACCAAAGCCAGAATCTGACTGCAGATTTGGAATGATACACCTGAAAACAGACACTGGACAATAAATTGTTGGAGGCCTGTAGGATCTGTTTGCAATCTGTCCTCACATGACTATAATAAAAGAATTATTTCAAATTCTTAAATTTATAAGTCCATGAATGAAATTTTGAATTTCAGAACACTGATCTAAATATTGTGGAGCTAAAATTTGTGTCAAATTTAAGCTTAGATGTTTCAGTGTTACATTCAAGCTTGAAAAAATATCTTGTTTCTTAAGAAGATGACATAGTTAATATATTACTTCAACACTGTGCAGACTTTTCCTGTCTTTAAGGGAGAAGTCTTTCCATGCTATCCCCAGAACCAGCTGGCAGTGGTAAGCAGGATAAACTTCTGTACTTGGATCAGCCCATATAGCTTCCTAAAAGAGATCTGTTATTCAAAGTAAACAGTAAGAAGCTCTTCTGCTTTCAGACTCCTCTACTGAAAGACTCAAAGATATAATTGAGACTCCTCTTATTAAAGAGTCAATTATATAATTACTCTGCCTGAAAAGGATTTGTGTGCTATCTGTTGATTTAATTAAAAATTGAGTCTTCACAAGGGACAGTCTGTGTGTGTGTCTGTGATGCATACAAGCAGGGGCACATATGTATTTTCTTTCGTCTTGTCACTTGCAACCTCAGTTCATTATTCCTTTTGCTTGTAGTGACACAAGTTCATCCTTGGGAGAATGCAAATGCTTTGCAATGTGCTAAAAGCACTGAAATGAACTAAGTGGTTGAAGTGGTGAACTCCAGTATACCTGTACGAACAAGTAAGTCATAGTTTCTCCCAGGACTACAGGATAACCTGGATGACTGGCTAAAACTGATATAGGACCAAAGGTGTCTAAATTAGGTCAATTCTATCACTGTAATGCTATTTTATGTCATTGCTATTTCTCTGATTTTAGAAAACCTCTGTACGTGTATGTAGTTGTTTCCCTGGGTGAAAGTCAATTCTGCCACACACAAATAACCTGCTAGTGCTATATCACTCAAATTGCTCAGCTTAAATTATTCTCATATTGCTTTTTCTATGGAGATAAATTATAACAAACAAAAAAGAGGAATGACACAAGGCAAAAATTAATTTTGTCCTGTACTGTGTTATAGAGCAATATATTTCGCAATTATTTTTCAGAGTAGTTTTCTGTTGTCAACAAGAGCAATTATTTATATTTCTCCACAAACTGTAATCTGTTGATACCTCTTTTCCTCATGAAAATCTCAATCGACATTTATATAAATAACTTTAATATATAAGGATAAATAAAACTAGAAATTGAGAGAGAGTTGATGGACAGAACCTTTGCCGATGACTTTCCAGCACAGCCACCAGCGATGGTAATGCTGGCAGCTGCTTCAGCAGTATGCCTGATTAGAACAGGAAACAAAGTGTCTTGTATCTGAATGGAGCATTTCTGGTACCTATTATCATCACCCAAAATGCAAAAATTATCCTGGTATCAGATGTACTATCTTTCCTCTATTACTGTGACCTCATTGCAATTGTTCATTAAGTCAGCTAGTGCTGGGTTTCATTTTTTTCTGAAAAATGCCATTTCAAACATCTCTGAGCACATACACTGGAGCATTCTATTCACAGGATGGAGGGACAATGGCACCTCTTGAACTGTGAGTTCTGCTTCCTGATGCTTTAAAGTGTTTTCAACATTGGTTAGTCAACAAGATTTTTTTGTTGTTTTCATTGCTAAAGATATGAAATGGAAACTGGGAAAAATAGAAACCATCACCTTATCTGACTCTGAAATCAAGAGTACGAGCAGTGCACAAGAAAGAAAAACACAAACACACACGCGCGAAAAAAAAAAAGAAGATTTAACTCTCCCAGTTGTATCTCCAGAGTCAAGGACTGATTTGATTTCTATCCTCTGCAAAGAAGATACAATTAGAGGAATTTTAGATGTTTGACATGCCTGATAAATAATAACAAGTATTTTTACACATGGGACTTATCAGCAGGAAAATTACTCCTGTGAATTATGAATTAGTTTCTTATTCTTTGCATTTAATCAGATCAGAAATGCAAATATGGTGCAAGAAATGCAAAAGAAATGATGCTGTGATGCCTGCTTTTTGAAAGACTCATAAACATTCCATTCCATAATAGATTTTATTATACATGTCAATGATGGTCATGGGTGATGCAGGATGCTTAAATGCCCCTTGATGAGAAAAAGCCTTACAAGGTATCACATAGTATACCCACTACTGCTATTTTTATGACACTTTTCATCTTGAGAAATTCCATGGCACTTGTAAGACTAATATAAAGAGATAGTTAGGCTCTGATGTAGAAAATATGCACACTAGGATTGGAACAAAAATATAATTTTGCCGAGGAATTTGAGGACATGAGGTCAACAATACTGCTTAATATAATTTGCACAGCATTATTTAGATTGAAATTATGTAGGTGAGATTTGGTCAGTATCATGGGAACTCTTTTTCCTGTGAGATGATGAGGTTTTCTCATCATATACAAATGGTCAGACCCCTGCATCTGTCTTTTTCCATCTGCTCTTCATCTCAGTGATTTCTAGCACTGGTCTGATACTTACTGAGACAAAAGAATGGCTCCTACTTTCTGTTCTGCAACGTCTGGAAGATTCCCAGACCATAGAGTGACAACTCTACTGAGTTCACAAAATTTGACAAAGACCACTGGCCAGGACACTGTGGCTGGAGACAACAAAACACAGCCATCAAATGCAATCGCACTCTCTGTTAAGCAGCAGGTGTTCTTAACTGTTTGAGTAGGTCTTGCAGCTGACAGTCTTGTTGTGGAACTATAAGACTGACACAGTTTCCAGTCTTTTTGACTGTTAGGGCATCCTCTTTGACAGGAACCTTTTTGTCCTCTCTACTTGACTCAGATCGATTACAGTCTGGAATGCAAACAGATTCTTCACTGTGAAGATATAAAAAAGAAGTTTTTCAAGGGTATGCATATGGCCAGGCAAAGCAGAACTGAATACTGTACAACAAAATACAGTTGTTTGACATTTACATGTACTTTTCTGCTCTTCAAAAATCCATTATATAATGATTGCAGATAGCTTTTAAATAAAGAATAACTATTACTGAAGGTAATGCAATGTAAGGAAAAAAAAACCCAGACAACACATGGACAAGAAAAAATTCCAGCTGACAAAATATATACGCTGTGTACTACACTCAGCAATTAATGTACCTAATGTTATTTAAACTGCAGGAGCCCCCAGGTGTGTGCTGTGTGGTGTTAGAGTTGATGGCCTTATGTATATGTGTGAATGCTGTACCCAAGGGGAACATAACACTGTGAAGTGTTTCACAGAACACCCTCCTGCAATGATAAAATTCACCTGTGATGTAACTAACACTTGGGAAAAGTGAAGGTGTAATTTGGTCATACTGTGCTTTAAGGTTACATTTATAGATATCTTACAGGGGTCAATAAGGAATGAGTAGCTCTTTTAATAAATGGTAACATGGTTCTAACATCTCACAGAAAGTAACAGATACAGTGTTTATTAAGAGTATTGTTTAATGAAAGATTTGTAATCATCTGTGACATATGAAGCTTATTCATTTATGAATAGAGATGTCTGGATAAATGAATTTTCTGTGCTAAGGGAGAGTTCAGCTTTTGGAAATTGTTCTGCACTCAAAATGAGATGAATAGCTGAAATTTCCAGGTACTCCACAGAATTAAATAGTTAAAAACATTTCCATAGAGAAACATCAAAATGGCTATACTGAAACTGATAATCCCAGTAACATTGAAAAATGTAGTATTTGATATTCGTTAAATTTTAACATTGGTGTTTAATGACATACAATATATAATGGTCAAAAAAAAGTAAGCATGTAAGTTAAATTAAATGGAGCAAGTTATGAAAAAGATATTCTAAACTTTATTTTAAATGAGTTTGAAACACTTTCCTACAATATTTTGATTGAGAAGAACCAACATTTTCATAATGAAAATGTTTTCATCTATCAATTGTTCTCTGCCCTTTTTAAAAGTTCTTCTGATTAGACTTAATGTAATCCCAAATTAGCAGCAGGACTACCCTTACTCCAAGTTTGAGAACTGATTCTCTTCAGCTGCCTGACTGGCTTAATGAGTCAGCTGTGAGATTTCTCCTCCCCAAAGCATCATATTACAACAACATCACACAGGACATGTGGTTGAGATCACTTGAATGAAAATGGTGCAGGGCTTTTTTGCCGGTCAGATGAAACACAGAAATCAGCAGTGGCAACATGTTTTCTGTTTTCTTTTCTTTTCTAAACATACTTTATTGGATACACAGAAATTACAGACAGAGGATGTGGCCTGGCATTGTCCAGGGCTGCTCTTCCTGTTCACAGACATATCACACTGCCCTAAGGCCACTTGCTGTTTGCTTACCTGGTCATTGTAGCTCTCCCACCATTCCCCATACTCCCTTTTGGGGTGAAACACTCTATTTCCGACTTGTGCGGGGGAGCCAGTCTCCTGCCTTTGTACCTAATAAATCACGACAACAACAGGAGCAAACAGAGAGAAGTGATTGCGTGCTCAGCTTTCTGTGGCAGCTGCTGTGCAAAGGGCCATGCACATGAATGTTACTGTGGCAGTGGTGGGGAATAGTGTAAAGCAGCTGTGGGAGTGGTGGAATAGCTGCATAAAACCCGAGACCGGTGTTAAAGCAAACAGGGTTATGCAGGACAGGTGCTCACCATTTTTTTAAATATAGCTGTATAGGAGGAGCTGAAAAAAATCTACAGAATAAATAACTGCTAACATTTTATCTCTAATATTTTTGAAGTTAGACCAAAATGTATAGGCTAAGTGGTTTAAGGGAAACTACACTTAAATAAAGGATCAGTGATAAATCAGCTGGTGGTCACATTCTCAACCCTAACTTAATATTTTTCCCTGGTCCTACATCTTTGGAACACTTGACTTGTTCTACTTTTCAAATCAAGCACCAGTGTAGTTCATTGCTTAGGTAAAATTTGGGTGGGCTCACAGTTCATGTTGTGAATAGGCCTTCCTCTCTCCATTAGCAATAAACAGAAGTTAGATGCCTTGCTGAGATGTAGACATAAAATCAAGAGAAATCAATCCTAATCCAAGAGCTCAGTGCAGCACTATGCTTTTTTAAATACCATAGCTCACACTTGGATGAAAAATTCACTTGGATAAAGAGTTTAATACTTGAGGATCTAATTAATCTCTGGATAGGGTACCATGATAAGACCTGGTCCTTGTTACATTGGGATATGAGCATTGAAGTGGTCTTGTACAGGCTCTCTTCCCAGTAGTGAACTTCACCCTAATAGTACAAATTCTTGTGCTAGGTGTTTAAATGCTTTAAGAAAATTTGGGCAAAATACCTGCAGATGTCTTCTCAAAGAGTTTGTGATATCCCATTCCCAAATTCTGTAGGGGACCTTGTGCATTTAACACTGCTAAAATTACAGAATAAATTACTTATTTGTTACTCATTCATTAACCTGCTCTGGATAGCAAAAGTACCTTGAAGAGAACTATCTTGTAAAAGAGAAATAACCTGAGTGCACAGAAAGTGAGACTAAATATTGGGTGCAGTTGTAGTAGACCCTCAGATGCAGTGTATATTACATAAATAACTGATGAAGAAGCTTAGTGAACCAGAGACAGTAAAATGAGATGTGTTCAGTGCAAAGTCCTTTCATTTACTAATTACAATCTTACTGAGAGGAGGAACAACAGGAATTTTGTAGACTGGCTACCAAGGTTTTAAGGCAATCCAGAGAGTGGTATATGTAGTGCTCCCAGATAGGCATGAAACTTGCACAGGACGCATACATATTAAATGGAAGCCGATTCCTAGAGCAGAAGAAAGAGTGGATGGGCTTAGATAGTAGATAAATTCACTGAAAAATACAAAGGAAGTCAAAATGGATCATACAAATTAAATTGGGGTAGCCAGAGAGAAAGAGCAAAGAGAAAAGAGTACATAGAAACTTCACAGGAAAAAAAAAAAGAAATAAAGTTGATGTGAAAGTGTTAGAGATCAAAGAAAGTAGAGTTTCAGAAGAGCAGGAAGGAAATACAGTAATGTTTAGACCAAATAATCAAAAGAAATATTTTACCTAGCAAAGCAGAAGGAGAAAAAGTCAAAAGCAGGAGAAAGAATTTGAAGACTATAAATACTCACAATAAACTGAATTCTCACATGCACCCAACAAAAGAAATAAGAGGTAAGTGTCCTCGGTAACTCCATCCTGAAGAACCCCTGGTTAGGATGGATGTGACCCAGATAAAGAAACTCCCCAAATTGTCCATTTCACATTAGTATAAATTTCACTGCCTTGAAAGTCTGCAGAGAGATTACTATGAATCTCTCAAGTTTTTCCATCCCCTCAAGAGCAAATTACACTATCAAAAATAGTATGTTGTCACATAACGCCTCTAAGTCTTGAACCATAGTAACTGCTACACTGCCATTCATTCAGTGCTAAATATCCACATAATTATGAAAATAGTCACAAAACTTTAATCAATCCTCCTAGTGTTTAAAGTGTGTCTAACTGTTGAAAGGAAGCTGCAAAATTTTTTAGGTGATCATTCTGTAAAGGTACCCCAAGGGTTCTGGGTAAAATTGTTTTCAGCTTTCAGAGCAGACAAGGAAAATGATTTTACCTCAGAATGTCTTGCATTAGTGAAATGTCCCCTTCCAGGTTGTTAAAAATAAGGATTGCTTTAAAAGAGCCAATCTATTGAGAGGAAAAAAGCCCAGACATTTCATTGCAATTTACATAAAAAATACTCGTGTTAAAATTCGTTGGGTATTTTGGCAAGTGTATGGAGGAGGTATATACTACAGTGTGTAAGAACAGAGCTATTTTCTCATTGTCAATTCCAGGACTATATATTGGTTAGAAAAGAGAAAGAAGACTTTGATTCTGTGCAGAAATGCAACTACTAAATTCTGTTGAAGGATTTAAAATATTTTGGGTTTTTTGGGATATTTTTGGATCTTTTGGTGGGGCATTTTAGGCTGTGTCATTTTTTTACACAGAATGAAGCTGTCTTAAGAAAAAAGCTTAATGATAAATGTTTTGTAAGTGTTGATCAGTGATAGGAGATTTTGGAAGTAATTCCCAGTAATTCAGTACTGCAGATCTTGTCCATTTGCCAAATATTTTGTCACATTGCTCTATCTTACTCAGCAGTGCTCTGGACTCTCCAGAGGGGATCAGTAAAGAGAAGGAAACTTACTCCTGGGCTGAGAAACCATGTCTGTACTGCCGTGGCTTTTTGTGAATTCAATGTACATGTGATACATGGCAGGAAACACAAGCATGACTGCTCATGTTTGAACACCTTTTGTTTGCCTTCTCTTTGCCTTCACCTTCCAACAAAATTTGTCCTGTACACCAAAATTAATGGATACTATGGGAAATAAAAGGGGAATGTGGGAATCATCATCCTGAACGAGATCAATAGTGAGTCACTAAAATGCTGTAGAAACCAGTTTTTATACGTGTGTAGGTACAGATCTGTTTGGTGGGGTTTTTTTTTGGTCCCTGTACTCACAAGAGATGATAGTTTTTAAATATGGGTTTTATTAGACTGTGCCTTTACATTAGACCCAGATGCTGGTGTGCTGGTGTCCTGGTTGTCCTGACTTCATGTTAGGGTGAGACCCAGCTGTGCTCATGGCCTCTCCTACCTCTGCTCTTTCCTGGTTTCCATGCAGAGGGTTTTGGATACCTCCATCAGGAGTGCATTCCATATCATTGTACATCCCCTATCAGGAGGATGCTGGCAGGCCAGACCTAGGAGGTGTACCATAGCCTACATTTGTGAATAGTTTGGCCAAACACATTCTCCAATCCTGGAGAAATAGCCTACGGTTAGAATGTGGGTGTTTATGCATAGATTCTGTTGAAATGTCCATACTACACAAGCCGAGAGTCTTCACAAAACACAAGAGCTTGCAAGAGTAAAAAGTAGTTGTTTCAGACAATCTGTCCTCTAAAAAAAAATAAAATCCCAGCAATCAGAGATTGGTTTTTACACTTAGACATAAGATTTTTTTCTCTTTTTCAGTAAAAATTTAAACTAACTAAAGATATCTCAGAGTCTCTTTGGGTTTTTTAAATGCAATGCAAGGCAAAGGTAATTTGTTGCCTTCGCAATGGAGAGCTGTCAACAACCCCTATTTCAAATGTAATCTCATGCTACCATGCAGAAATGTTATTAATTATTGAGCATGAAATGTGTGCTTGGCACCATTAACCCCAGAGGAATAGAGTAGCTCTAGTCAACACAGGCATTACGTCCTGATGAAAATGTACTTTGCAAGGAAGGAAAAATTTATCTTTCTACAAAAACACTTAAGAGGAGAGGGGTTGTACAGCCCTATGTCATTATAGGGCAATGACTAATCATGTAGTGACTAGTTCCTCTAATCCCTGTTAATTAATGGGATTCCAGGTTTTGGCCTGAGATAATAGAAATGGAATAAAGTGCCTAAAACTTTCCAAATCAAGATTTCCACCTTAAAGTTAACAATAATCAAAGCAGGTAATATCTATAATTTCAACCCCAAACTTCTCATTTTGACTATTTTGGAATAAACTCGAAGCAAGACTTTTTTGAGTCCTTGAAAGGTTAAATTAATAGAGGAGAAGAAAGGAGATTCAGAAATATTTACAGTGTATTGATGAAATACTGTCTTTTTGCTTTCCATCATTTTTTACAGAGTCTTTTGCATGTGCTTTGGCCTGGAACTTGGACAGATTGCTGAATGTTACAGAACCATACACCTTTCCAGACTCAGTTATATGTTTTAATTGTCAAAATTTTTTTCACCTGCAAGATTCCTTGGTCTTGATATTAAGAAGTTATGAAGAACTTGAATTTCATAACAGCTTTTAGATTAAGACAATATTTGTATAAAGACTTCTGCATAAATGCTAAAAAATGAAATATGAAAAATATTTTGTGTTGTTATTGCAGTGGCTACTTTGAACTACAAACATACTGTAGTTTTGAAAATCAGTTCTGTGAGATCGGTCATGCCATCTTGACATTGCATCACATTGCCCTGAATATTTTTAAAAGGGTGCCAGTTTATTGTTTGACATTTTCCCATTTGTATAATGGTTAAAATAAGTTGTATATTATCAACCATGCCATTTTTTTCCTTTAAAAAAAAAATCAGCATATTGCTTGCTTAATAGCACAATTTCAGCAAGCAAAATTGGTTTAGACCCAAACTCACAATTTACTCTTTTTCAAGTGCAACATAATATTTTACTTTTTTAAAAAAAAGCTTATTCTAATTAAGCAATCATATGTAATTGCAGCTGGTGAGTTAAAATGACATTTTTGACAGAATGATATACAAATCGTTATACTGGCTCAAGGGAAGATTAGACTGATAGTAAAATATTACCAGTGTGTTTATTTCCGTTGTTCCAGAGAGAAATTTTCTGAAATGTTGGACAAGCCATTGTATAGGATTTTTGTGCAGTAGGGATTTATCTATACAAAAGTTCAGTAAAGAATGCTATAATCAAAACTACAACAAATTAAAAGAGCCTTGTGTTTATATATTTTAATAGACATCTACCTTAAATTTCAGTCAGTTACGAAAAAATATTTGTAAGTAAACGCAACTCTCAGCCAGATGAAATCCCAGGTATTTTATCAGTCTACATCAACATTCAGGATACAAGTGTAAATACCATTCCTTCTAATTCATACAGGTGTTTCCATAGTGGCAGACTGGCTCATGTCTTGGTGGACTTTGGAAGGAGGGTGCATGTCCTAGTCTTCTGTTTATCAAATTAATTACAATTCTAGTTCATATCAAAGTTGTCTCTCAAAAGAACCAGAAGTTCCTCTTGTAGACAAACCTGGTAGACAGGATCTACATGATGCATGCTAATAGGCTTGAATACATGCGCTTAGTTACTGCAGCCAAACATTTTATATCAATCAATTCATCAATCAATCCATATTTTAATTAAATTCAAGTTGAGGGGAAAATTCAAAACAACAACACTAGTACTGCACGCAAATTGTTATCAGGGCATTAGAGAATATAAATTCATTATACAGATGGAATGTTTTAGCAACAATTTATCAAAATCTTTCAGTAATACCTTTCATTGAGTTTCATAAGATATTATTTAATCATTTCACAGTATTTGAAGTTTAATTAATCACAGTATCAATTTTGTCCAAAAAGATACCAAAACTAAATTATTTAGGGAAAATTGAAGGACTTAAACCAGTCAGTAACCTCGCAATCTAAATTTTTGTAGTTTATTGGATTAAAATAATGAACTTCAGATGATTCTTTTGGGAACTGATTTGTTGATAAATGAAGATTAATCCATCAAAAGAACAATGACTTTCTCTGAAGAGTCAACTTTTTTTATCCTACATGCATCAAAATTATTTTCTAGCAAGGCTACAAAGCAAATAGTATCTTGTTGCATCTCTATGCCTAGAATTTTTTTTTAAATAACATCTATACTCATTCAGCCAAATTTTCACCTCATGTAAATTGTTATCTGCTCTAATGACATTGTCATGTAAGAAGCTTATCCCTCACTTTTTTTGCCATCATCTCATAATACAGAACCATCTAAGCCCTTTTGTGCAATTTGTAGTCAATGGTCCCATTAAACATCATCTGTAGAAATTAACTTAATTTTTGGTACATGATGATTTTTTAGTGACATCTTTTCCATTGCAGTCATATGTGGTCCTGTTCTGGACAGGACTCTTTAACTTTTTAGCTTCCACAGGGATTTATTGTATTGAGATGAGCAATGGTTAAAAGCTGGTCACTGCTACAATTCAAAGATGATGCCAGTCATTTCTAGAATGTAAGTTCTTAAGTATTAGTTCTTCCAATTCGTATTCTTTGATAATCTTCCAGTTAGTTCTCCATACACACTAGAGCTGATTAAAAACACTAAAAATCACCGCTAAATGACAAATAATAAAACTTCAGTATTTCAAATAATGTTTCTACCTTTATTTTTTTCCCCAGTGAGATAAAACTGGAATTGCAAAGATCTTTTAGCGTAAAGCTATTATAATAGCCTGATGGATGGGATACTTGTGGGAAATAAGAGAGGCAAGCTGGAACCTCTCCTCCACCATTGACTGATATTAAAAATCATTTTACTTTCATGAGGCTAGAAAATAACTCTTCTTTTTTTTTTTTTTTCCAATCATTGTTTATTTTATTCGAGACAGAATGGCTCCACCAGGTTCCAGTAGGAATGCAAACCATGCTGGCATAACTGACAAGCTGCTGATATAACTCCATACGGGAGGTTATACACCAGTCTTGAGCTTGGTATTGTGGGGTTACAACATATTCTGTATTCAGTTTCATGTTTCTGTGAGTAAATCAGTTCAACTACCTGCAGAAACTGCAGAATCAATGATTTTTATGAAATCTGTAACTGTTATTCTACAGTTTAGGAGAGTTGTGTTTTCCTTTGTTTTACCAGACAACGGACCTGGTGGAGTTTGACGGAGTGTTAGTGTACCATATGACCAATCAGATCACCAAGAGTATCTCAGCCCTGGTTATGAAAACTGTGAGTATGAACCCATAACCCATGCCCTGGAAAGGTCTGGTAAGTAAAAAGTTTTTACATATTAGTTTGGAAGTGAAGTGTTCTTTGATCATCATTCAAAATGTGTCAGAGAAATTGTTCAAGCTGCATATAAATGAAGACAAAATTGGCACTTGTACTGTAAGAAATGTGTCCCAATAGAATATGCTGTGGTAGAAATTCATGACTGGTATCTTTCTCAACGGGAGTACACACGAAGAATACAAATCAGCTTCAGCTTTCCACAAAACTCCCCTGGTTTTCCTTGTACTCCATCTTCTTTACAGGACTAAAAGCTGCATGTGAAATGACAACCCTGTTTCATCTCTCAGGCAATTTATCTTGATGAGGCATAGGGAATTTGAATCTCTCTCATTTACGTTTGAAATCCTCAAGCTGATAATGCACACGCATATTCTAAAAATATTTGATCACGGTGCCATTGCCATGACTTCAGATCTATCTGCTTTTTCATGGATATGGCTTTCAACCAGTGAAAATTTGATATCTGGGCAATGGGAATTGCATGGGTTGCCTCTTGGGGAACCTTGGTGTATTGTGCGTAACAGTGGCAGAAGTTTATTCTGGTGGGGATTTCCATATGTCTGGAAACTCAATGTCTTCTCAAGATTTTCTTAATTATGCAACATAGCAGTAGTGAAACCTTGAAGAATTTTTTGCATATAAGATTGTTCAAGTTTTAACCTGAAATTTTTGAATCACTCATTTTTTGCAGGACTTTATATGGATTTCAATCATATTCAGCATTAGAAGTAATATTTTAAAAATCTCCTGAGGGAAAAAAAGTGGACTTTTTGAGAAATTTCAATTCAGACTTCTGAAAAAGCTCATCTCAAGACTTCAGTGCTGAAATATGGCATGCTGATGCATAATATAATACTTAGACTGGAATATTTTTAAACCACTAATGGCAACTTCTAGGTTGATCCAAGAATATTTTCTTATTTTCTGGACCAAAATACCTCTTGTTTAAATGGTAACAAAACAGATATAATCAGTCATAAGAAGGAAGAAAAGACAGAACAGATAAGGTGGAAAACCAGCTGTTCCTTGAGGAACAGTGATGCAGTGTGATGGTAGACAACTGTTTCCAAAATACTTTATTATAGCCCAGTTTGTGACTGTCTGATGTTTAAATATACACTAATTATAGACGCTGGTGGTCAAGGGTTGAATCCAATCCAGGAGAAAAAAATCTACTTATCATGTTTTCCCTGGACATCTGACTGATTTGTCTGATGTAACAGTGTAGTGCTCGAGAGCGAGAACCCTGATTTTTGGGTGGATATGTGAGCATCTTTATCTAAGTTGAGTAAGACAAAACAAAATAATGGTGATTTTTATAATAAAAATTCTGTGCTTCCCCTAAAGGTGAGTGTTGGATTACTAGAACAGGGGATCCCACCCCTGGATGAAAGCTGCCAGTTCTATCACTTCTGCAGATGTATACAGAACAATGCTCAGTTCTGCAATCACACAGTGCTAGACAAACTTCTTAAGAGGAAAAGATAATATATTAAAAACAAGGAATTAATTCATTTTGTTTGACAGCCACAGTTTATGTTTAATCATTTAGGAAATACTGCATCACATAGTAAATCAAGGTGAAATAAAGTATCACTGCCACACAGGGCTATTAAGCCTTAATCTCAATGAGATTTGTGAGAGAAGTGTCTGTGATAAGGTGCAGAAATTTATGTGCATATTTTTCCTCTTGTCTAGGATTGTACTGTTCACAGCTGTATGTAGGAATTATGTGCAATACCATAAACATTCAATGTATCTTGAATATACCTAACATTATCTAACTTTGCTGGCAACACTTACCTTTTGCATGATTGTAGCTACCTGCCTGGGTTACAGATTGAAAGTGCTGCTCAGCTTTTGGCTTAGTTACTTTCAGTGATTCTAACTCATTTAGAAGATGGAAATCTGTCTTATTTTGATTCAGGACAGTACTTTTGGCTTGGTAGAGCATCTACAAGCTTCTGTCTTTTGAGAATGTGGTAGAAGAAACCTAATTGCGTCCTGCATTGTCACAGGGAGAATGACCAACTGGCAATTAAAAAAAACACGTTAGCTTCCTAATTCCTTTCTTCTACCTTTCACTGCCACTGTAAATATAATAAAGGGAGATGCATATGAACTAAGCCTCCAATCTCCAAGCAGAGAGCCTAACATTGGGATTACAATGATGTTATCTGATCTCACTCTTATTTCAGAGGTTCCCCCCTCACTGCGCGAACAGCTCTGTGTCACAGCTTGATCTGTAGAAGGATGCCAGGTTCCTCTTGATTTTCTCATAATATATTACAGGCTGAAACAGTGCAGAATTTGCTGCTGAGGCAAGCAAGAAACCTAGAAAGTGGTTTGGGGACCTCCAAAAGAAGCAGTTGAGGGCAAGAATCACTGGACTACCTATAGCCAGCAGTGGGAGAATTGATGAGATGGAGTGTGGTCTGTACTCTGAAGATTTGAAAGAAAATTGAGGGGCAGAGAGAAAAATATTGGTAGGACTTTAAAGATTTGAATAGCACACAGGTGTGTGAGAGAGTATTTAGGGCTGGTTTTTAATACTTTGCTAGTCCCTCAGGAAAGGAACCTCTAAAGGAAAGAAATCTTGCTTTTCTGCAGGTAGTTTCAGGGACTTGAGTGTGTTTAAAGGGTTAGTATTTCTAAGCTTGGAAAATGGAGCATATGCAGTTTGGATCATTTAAAGTCACATTCCAGAAGACATAAACACCTACAGTGATTAAATTACTGTAAATCCAGGGCAAAGTTAAGAGAAACTTTTGAAATTCCCCCAGTCAAAGTAGCGTGAATGAGTCTTTCTGGTGTACAGTTCCGACTAGAAATACTACAGCAGCAGCTCTTGTAGAAGAAATATATAGTCCTTATCTTACCTGGGATAGAGTTATTTGAGAATTAGGAGAGAATAAATTAGGCCTGTATTTAGGACTTTTGCAAAAGGGCTGTGGAGCATATGTGATAATAACTCCTGGGACCTCAAGGTAAGATTTACTAAATTTATTTATGGTCTTTCTACTCTCTACAAAATTAACTGGTAATGTAATTGAAATCAGAATGTCCAAATGCTTCTCTACACAGGTGATATGACTTTGACTTTAGCTGTATAGTGTTTATTATTCTCCTTTGTGGAGTTGCTTCTGATAATGTCAGGTTTGTTAGCCCTACTTTTAAATGAGGGCAGAATATGTTTTGGTGAGTACTGCTGAATCACAATAGCCTACATGAAATGGTTTTCATTTCACTGGGTAATGAATAGTTTTACTCTCTCCTTCTATGTATTTCAGTATGTGAAAATTCATTCCAACACATAGCAGCAGCTTGCTTGAGAGTTCTTAATTGAAGAACACCCCATGCAAAAAGTCATTTAGAGCTCTAACAGATGCATTGCTTTATTTAGGTAAAAGCAGTCTTGTTATCTATCATTTTGCAGCTGATGTGAAAGCTCTGAATGTCACTTTGGTATTATCTGTTTGACAATGATTTGATGCAGTATTACACTGTGCTATAAATTAGCGTCAAGAAGCAAAATGCTAATGATAGGGGCCCCTTTACGCACTTGTGACTTAAATAGCATGTTTCTTTAAAATTCAACAGTGACTCACTCTCTTTTAAATAAAACTCCTCTGAGCTATTTAAATAATGCCATGTAGCTCTAGTGCATATTTCCTTTGATTCTGAATACTTCAGTGTTTACTTGACTAACTATCCAAAACAAGATTTTGAGTATTGTACTGAAAAATACCTTGAAACATATTACTTAGTGAACAGGATTTTTTTTAAAGAAATGTTTGAATATTAACTAAAATGGTGGAACTCTGTTTGATCACTCTCTACACTTTACAGAATTGAAGCTGACAGTGGTTTTCTGTTCTTTCTTGGAGATGGTATCAGATCTAGGTGAAGTTCTGAGCAGCATTTTAAGTTTACTCAGTATCTTTTAGGACTCTCTTTCATGTAATCAAATTAGCATTTATTAGAGATAATTTCCCCGGATGGATGGAATCAATTTCTCTTCAGTTCCTAGACTCTTCAGGCACACACTGCTAAACTCACTGGTACCATCACAGTTTAATCACCTGAGGATTCAGACACATGTATTAGAAGGATCTTCTTTGTTGCAGTTTTACGTGTTAATGAACAGTGCTGGTGACATTTTTTCTCCAAGTTTCAAATGAAATGTTCTAGTTCTTCATATCTAGGTAAATATGTCAATATATCAGCTTTGTACTGCCATTTTCATTCCTACACACACATACTGGGCACTCTCAATGGTCTTTCGGATCGAAGACATTCCCAAAACTGTGCTATTGAAAAAGTCTTTGTTGATGATGATCCATTACATTCTGCTAATACCTCTCTACTGCAGATATTATCTACATGTTGAGGGATCTAATATGGTCCTTATTTTTCAGAATAAAACAATGATTTTACAACAGTACCTTTCCAAATTGGACCTGAACAGATGACAAACAAATCCTTCCCAAGCCCAAGATCTTCCTGTCATCTATATCTTCATCTTTTTGGTAAAAAAGTTGTGAGATGGCAAATGAGCTTTGCAGCAAAAGCAAGGGGAAATAATAACGATCTCAAAGAGAAAGAACGCCTTCGATTGAGGACATATTATGAAGAATGCCTCTTTTAGCTGGTCCAGAAGTTGTTATAGGGATTCTAATTCAAACACCTCAGGTCATTCATGCATACAGACAGAGGCTGAAGAAAAGGATATTTCAGGTAACAATCTCTTAACCTGATAAAGGATTTATCATTTTTATATATCATCCTACTCTGCACCTGGAAAGGAACTGGAAAAAAACCATCATTAACTGATCATAGATATAAAATATCTTGTAATAGACTGACCATTTCTGTACCAATTGAAAGTCTCTGAAAGAGAAGCATTACTAATAATCTGACAGAAAAAAAATCATCACTTTGGCATAATATGCCCTGCAGGTATTAGTAAGATCCTCCCTCAAGTCTAAATTGTGCTTCATACAGAAATGAAAGTACAAATTGACCATGTTGCATGACAACTCCAGTTGTGAACAATGGTATGTCTGGAAATATTTGTATTATCAATCCTAAAATCCATATGTGTTTAAGTGAGGAGGAAAAATCTAGCTACTTGTCACTTCCAGGCTGGACATAGATAGCTGAGGAATGGTAAAATTGTTTCTTTACATTTTCATAAAGACAGAATTTTTTGTTTACTCCAGCAGTTAAATAACCCAAATTATCCCCATAGAACCCTTATCAAAAGTGAAAGGGATCAAAAAATTAAAACAAACCACTGGTCAGAGTGCATGCCTACACATTCTGACTGTGAAGCAGAACAGTGTTTCCACTACAGAGCTCTCCTTTCTCTTTAGTGTTCACCTGCAGTAATTTTTATAACTGAACATACAACTTGTCTTTATGATCACTGAATTCAAATAATGCCTTAGGAAGAAACAAATATCTCACGAGGGAGTATCTGTTCAATGACAGGAAATGAGACAGAGCCTGTGAGCAGCTGAATTTGTTAGATTTAGGAGATTATGCACAGGAAAAGGTATCAAGAAAGGTAAAGAAGAGAAGATAGGTAAAGACAAAAAGAAATCAGGAAGAGATAATACAAGAAAGGAAAATCAAGGGAATAGGAGATAAAAAGTATAACAGAAGAGTCACATGAAAAAAAACCTCAGATGCCTGAGAGTGGATGTTGATGATGACACTTGTGTTTATTGCTCCACCTCCATTATGTAAGCACTAGCAGCAACCCTGTTGTCTTACTGCTGTGACTAGAGGCAAAACACAGACACTGTGAAGTTCATTTAAGGAAAGAGGTTGTAAACGAGTGCATTCAGGACAAGACAATGAGTTATATTTCTTGTTCTCTTTTTTTTTTTTCCTCCTAAGGTCTTGTTTGTCCCCTAGATTAGTGTACAGTTGTCACAGCTGGTACTTACAACTTTGTAATTTTTTGCCCATTGCTTTGTTCCCCATTTTTGCACAGCACTTTGACTAAATTAAGTCCAAAACTTACAGTACTGTGGGAGAGAGGACTCACTTCTCTCCCAGTGCAGAGGTAAAGGAAATGTATATTTTTTTGTCATTCCACTATTAGTAACTCTCAGAATATAATAATTGCTTCCCCACACTCCCGAATTAAAAAACTTTACCTAAGGGTTTCACCGGACGATCCCCTTCTTTTCCACAGGTTCACCAGGCTGCTTGAGCGGCTTGCAGCTGAAGATGACTTTCCATCCCCTACATGCATGCGGACTACAGTTGACGTGGTGAATGCACTGCGCACATTTCTTTCTGGTTTAGCAAGGATGATGTAGACCTTGGGCACAAACATACAGCCGAGGGCCACTGTGGCACTCAGACTCACTGAGAAGCACATGGTGATTATCTTGTAGTTGCTTCCAAAATATATTGGCACAAAAGCCAGCCAAATGATGCAGGTGGTATACATTGTGAAGGCAATATATTTGGCTTCATTGAAGTTAGCTGGGACATTTCTTGTCTTAAATGCATAAAAGGTGCAGCTCAAAATTAATAATCCATTATATCCAAGGGGAGTTACAACACCCAAGTTGGTGGTGTTACAAATCAGGTAGACCTCTCGAATGCTTGGGTAATCATGCATTATATCTGGTGGTTCCATTATAAAGAGGGCAACAATGATGCCTAATTGTATACATATCAGGATAAATGCAATAACCAGTTGGGCACAGGCACTCATGAACCTAGGTTTCTTTGTACAAATTTTCTTCTTGCTTCCAGCCAGGATTCTTGCAATGCGGTTGGTTTTAGTTACCAGAGCAGAGTAACTCATAGCTGGCGAGAGACCGATGCCAATTCGTTGAAGGTAACAGTAAATCTGTTGAGGTTTTGCAATGAGACAGAAAGTGCACAAGTAACCCAAGCAGATACCGGCTAGAATGATGTAGCAAAGTTCTCGACTGGATGATTTGACCACTGGAGTATCACGGTACATTATGAATATAACTGTAACAAACAAGGTAGCCAGGAGACCCAGACATGCAAAAACAACTGCTGCAATTGGCTCAGGATCACCCCATCTGAGATACTGGACTGGGATGAGGTCACAACCTACAGAAAAAAAAAAAGAAGAAGGTGAACTGAAGTATGTAGGAGTGAGATTCTTTAATGATAGTTACAGGGTTTCCTGATATTTCTCTTCTTTTATCTTTCAGGAAGCTACCATTATAATGAGTGTAGGTTCAGATTATGTTAATATAATGGTTCAATAAGTACATTTCAGTGACAGCTTATTTCAGTAATACACTTTATCTGGAATGTAACATGATGACCACGTTGATTGACATAAATCAGCTCTCACAGTGGAATTTACTTTTTAAATTCTATGAAATATAGTAATTTATGAATAAATTTCAGTACCAAGTTGCATTACCTCAGTACAAAGTGCCTCAGGGTTGTCTGCATACTATTTGCGCTTAAGGGACCAGATCTCAATCCTAATAATAATATTGTACACTATGAAGGATATTGGTACTTGTTTAATTAATATAGAGAGGAATCATTCATATTCTAACTGTCAAAAAAAAAAGGGCGTGTTTCTTTCTCTGATATGCTAGCTTTTTTACTAACAAAAATTTCGTAGAATCAGAGTTGTAACTAATAGGTAATTTGGGATGGCACACTCTGCTCACTTCTTTATCTGTCATTCATCCTTTTGAAATTTCTGAGAAATTAAAACCTCTTCCAACTTGTGAAATCAAATTGAATTTAATAAATTAGTCACAAAGATGAATTAACAATGCAATCCATCTAAGGACACTTGTTTCTCAGTTTTTGTATAGGTTTTAACAAGCACCCACATCACAGGGAAACAAAAAAGCTTTTCATTCTAGGGTACAGATCAACACATAGAAGTAAAGGCTGGCAGAAAACCTTTAGCTGGCATCCCTTCTCCATCCCTTCTTTCTTTTTGCACTGTAGAGACTGTATAGGTGTGGTCCCTCTGCTTTCTGGCCAGTCCATGATCTCTTCCAGGATCCCTGAGCAGGTGGGTTTCCTCAGTTAAGTTCATTGTGTGATCAACGCTACCCACATACTCCATGTAGCACTGATTGTGTGATGTGTAGAGGGGATGTTCCCTTTGAACATCCAGTGTAGCACAGGTAATCACAGTGCCAAAAGGAGACACGCTTCTGTATCAACAGCTTTTGGAATGGCTCAAACCCCCTCATTTTCTGGTAATATCACTTTTTCAGTCAGGATGTAGTGGCTTCTGATCCTTGATACCCCCAACTTCACAACCCTTATAGTCAACCTTGGGTTTCTCCTAAAGTTTTCTGTCAGAGGCTTCATGTGAGACTATGCTCCCCAGCTGCAGTCTAGAGCACATTTTGCACAGCTGGTCCTGTCCAGACTAGTCCAAGAGCTACAGCATGAGCTATCTCCTGTTTGATCTGCTCAAAGGCTCATTGTTGCTCAAGGCCCCACTCAAAATAGTTCTTTTGGGTCACTCAAAAGGGAGCGCTTATAAGCTGACTTTAGTCTGGAACATGCATTGTCCTACGATGCCTAGGAAAGCTTGTGTTTTCTCTTAGCTGGTGGAGAAGTAGTTGCTATCTTGCTGACTACATCCATGGGCACATGACAGCACCCATCCTGCCATTTTATTCCCAAGAACTGAATCTCCTGTTCAGGTCCTTCGATCTTGCTTCTTTTAAAGAGTAAACCAGCTTTCAGAAGAATCTGAATCACTCTTTTTCCCTTCTTGAACACTTTTGCTACCTTGTTGCCCCATGCCATGATGTCATTGATGTACTGTAAGTGCTCAGAGGCATGAGATTTTTCCAGGTTAGTTCATGACGAATGGAAGGACTGCATTTCCATTGTAGGGGCAGATGATTCCAGATATTGAACACCTCTCCACATGAAAGCAAACTCTGGTCTGTACTCTGCTGTCAAAGGAACTGAAAAAAACATACTGGCAATGTCACCTGTAGCACACCACTTGGCTTCCCTCAACTTTGGTTTGTACTGGAGCTCTAATACATCTGGCAAAGCAGCACTCAGCAGTGGCCTTGCTTTGCTCAGGCCATGATAGTCTACTGTTCATCTCCACCCTCTATCAGACTTTTGCACTGGCCATATGGGACTATCAAAAGGTGAGTGAATCTTGCTGATCACTCATTGGTTCCCCATATGTTGAATCAGCTCATGGATGGGAGCCAGGGAATCTTGGTTCGTGTGATATTGCCTCCAGTGCATCATCCTTGTAGCAACTGGCACCTGCTGTTCTTCAACTCACAATGGTTCAACAATGAAGTGGTCTTTGGAGAGGCCAGGAGGGGTGGATAGCTGCTTGATCTTCTCTGTATTCACAGTGGTTACTTCAAAAACCTGTTAGCACCCATTTGTGTCCTAGAAGTACGCTCTTCTGGGCTAGTCTGGGCCTGCCACCCAGGGACAGGCTGTCTCAGAGCACATTTCAGTTATCACCTTACCCAAAACTTGTCTTCTCTTACACCAGGAAGACACCAGATTTCACAAACACCACAATATGCTAACATTGTTAATTAGTAATATTAAACAGCTCACATAAGGATGAACAAGGACCTCAGAAACCTGCATAATAAAAATATTCATATCAGTCCCAGATAGGAAGAGGGAGATGTATTTTCTTATCCTCACTACAAGATAGCCCCCCAGCACAGCAAGGCCATCAATGTCAGGGCAAAGCACATAAACCATTGTTGTATTAACATGTTCCCAAGCTCAGTACTAGGAAGGGATAAGCAGTGCAGCCAACAAACTCTGTAATAGCTTTCCAGTACCTGAAGGGAGACCACAAAAGAGCTGGAGGGGGACTTTTTACAAGGGCATGTAGTGATAGAACAAGGGGGAACGGCATTAAACAGAAAGAGGAGATATTTAGATTAGATATTAGGAAGAAATTATTTGCTGTAATGATAGTGAAGTACTGAAACAGATTACCTAGAGAAGCTGTGGATGCCCCATCCCTGACATTGTTTGAGGCCAAGTTGAATAAGGGTTTCAGGAACCTGGCGTACTGGAAGGTACCCCTCTCCATGGTAGGGTGGTTGGAACTAGA
Source organism: Corapipo altera (assembly GCF_003945725.1). Classification (NCBI taxonomy): domain Eukaryota; kingdom Metazoa; phylum Chordata; class Aves; order Passeriformes; family Pipridae; genus Corapipo; species Corapipo altera. The sequence continues at coordinate 82,998,111 of NW_020884872.1, read as the reverse complement.
TGGTCTTTAAGGTCCCTTCCAACCAAAGCATTCCATGATTCTATGACCTGCACAGATGCCTGCCACTTAATAACTCTATAACTATAGTACACTTAATATAAAACTGCCGTTGTCTCAAGCCTCATACCGGGAACCAAAAGAACTGTGGTGGCTTGACCTTACCTGGATGCCATGTGCCCACCAAGCTGCTCTATCATTCCCAATCTCAGCAGAACAGGGTTAGGGGTCAAAATAAAATGGAAAAACTCATAGGTCGAAATAAAGGTAGTTTAATAAAGCAGTTATATAAACTGTTTTGGTGTACAAAGTTTTCTGTTGCAATAATAAAATTCTTACCACATCTTAATGTAAGAAAGACATTAGATTTTTATGAAACACTCTCATAGCAGTAGTTGATGACACCTATTTAACTCTTGCTCATTCTATGGGTTCACTTATTAGTTGTGAGGGAGACAATGTATTTCTTTTTGACTTTTTCAAGATTAATGTAGCACAGGAATCACATTGTTAAAATCAACATTTTATGCAAGTGAGAGTGGTGAAAGAAGGGTGAAAACCAGAAAGCATCCTCTGTTGTGTGCAGATATCTCCATGTGACTGTTTTTTTGAGAAAGTTATAGTAAGTTTTATGAGTAAATGACCTTTAAATCTATTTCTGATTTTACCAAAATGTAAGTAATATTTTGGGAAACAAGTTGTTACCAGATTCCAACACGACTTTATATTCTTAGACAGGAAATATGAGGAGAAAGTGTCTTTATCTGGCAGCTGGCCTTTCCAAGCAGACAATGATATAGGGGCTAAATTTTGCTTCACTTCTAATGTTGCAGCAGAGGTGAATCATAACCAAATGTTTCTCATTAGTTTCAGACTATTTTGTGCCTTCCTTGCTTTATTACTCTTTTTACATTCTCTTAATAAAATACCTGAGAAAAAAAGTTGAAAACTTGTCCCATTTTTTCTGCCACTGGGTATACTTTACAAGGAGAATGCTAAACTTCGCAATGATTTATTCTTCAATTAAGATTTAAAGACTGGATAATCTTCATAAAATAATGATTGGTGAAGTTTTCATATAATAGTTTTACAGGTAATGGATTCTCACAATGACAATTTAGAGAAGGACAACTAAACCAAGTAAAAGAAAGATGAGAAAACAGCACTGTGAGTGTTCAGGTTATGTTGATGGTCAGGACCATACCAAGACAAAAGCTGAAAATTGGTACCACGAAAGGAGCGCATTCCTATCAATGGCTGTTTGGACAAGATCGTGCCCCACAGCCTGTCTCTTACACTTTATCGACGTCTCTAAGCACCTGGAAAGTTTTCTCTCCTAGTTGGCTCAGAAAGAGGTGGAACAAAGCCAGCAGTCTTGTTTTGTGGTCCCTGCAGTGTGCTGAGGCAATCTTTGGCTTGTGGAAAGGCTGTTAGAACGCAGTTCAACTTGGAGCAGGTGTTGAGTTGTTCTGTGCTCACGGGTGAACGGCTTCTGGGAATGGAGCCCCAGTAAAATTGACATAAAACTGCCTTTATGCTCCTCTCGCCAGAAACATCACCAGTATCAAGAAAGATACTAAATACATATGTGAATAGCAAGATGAACAGGTAGAAAAAGTTAGAGTCCCATATGACATGCTAGGAAAAGGTTTTCTTTAAGAAGCATCAAAAATCACCAATAAAATACAGGTAAGGATCTTCTGAGAAAAAAAATACTTTGTGATATTTTGAAAAAGCATTTAGTTATTTTAAGGGTGTGATAAAATGTGCAATAAACAAGGAGAGGAAATGCTCTTGAAGGCCTGACCAGTGCCATAGGTCTATTAGTAGGTCTATTAGTACACTGTCCTCTTCCTATGGAGGCAAATTTGTCACTTAGTTTTTATCTTTCATGTTGCATTAAAATTAGTTCATTTGGGAGAAGAGTTTACAGGTATGAAACACTGTATTACAGACCACATTTTCTGGGGTTTTGATCTTAGCATTATTTTAATTTGTTAGTATAGCTTGACACCTACAAGACTTTACCATGCCTACAGCGTCCATAAAAATGTATTAACTTAGCACTGAAAAATCATGATAGGCAGTATAAAATACATTATTAAACTAGTTTCAAAGATAAACTTGACAGACTAGGGATTGTGAATAGGATTCACTCTGGAAACTGAAGAGAATTCAATAAATTCACATAACATCATGAACTAAAGTTTACTGAATCTGCACATGGAAACTAAAACTGGCAGAAAATTGCTGCTGGTTTAGTAAGTCCTAAATATTTTTCAGAGGGGCTTGGCATCCTGGTCAGTGAGTTTGACCTGTTAACAAAAGACTTGGTTTTCTCAGTAACTTTTCAGACATCCTTCCAAGGAAGTCCAAACACCAAAGCTGAAACTCAAACAACAACCTAGATATATTTTAGTAATTAATGAGTCTTCACATAGGATTTGGCATTTTTCAAAGTGTATTAGACATTTGATATTAATGCTTCTGAATGTTTCTCTCCTTATAATCCCAAAAGATGGGAGAAGGGATATCCTAAATAGTTTTTTGGGTTTTCACATATATGGAAAGCTGAGATGCGAAAATGTCAGTCAGAATAAAAATTTACATTAAGCTGACAGAGTATCTTTTATACTTTAGGGTTTTGTTTTTTTGTTTTTTGGTGTTTTGTTTTTGTTTTTTTTTTAACTCCAGCACTATCCAAACAGAGGGTATCTAAGCACTCTGGGAGACTTATCAGATCCCTGACTTCTACATGGAATCTGGACCAATTGGAGGGAGGAAGGACATCTTTAACAAGTCTGGTGCTATGGTAAGTTACTATAGTCACTTTGCCCTTTCTGGTGGGAGCTTTTACAACTGCTACAATAGCAGAGCATGTAGAAGTGACCATCTTCTTTGCTGCCACAGTACCCAGGCTGGCACACTTACTAAAGCCATTAGCAAATGTGGTTTTGCATAAGCCATGGATGCAGCTTATGACTGTGCATGTGTGTATTCAGTCACCTCTGCAGGGTAGGATTTGGGATCAGCCACATCTTAAGTCTGTACTAACTGAAATATACAGATTTAACAGTGCATCGCAGTAAAAGGCAAACCCATAAATCTTAGAGTAGTACATTAAAGATGCTCTGTGACCATATGGGGAATGAGTTTTTAATGCCACAAGTGTACAGAATGACAAGAACAAGTGATGAATTACAACAATCAGGTCCATCCTTATGTCAGCTCTACTGTTTTGATTTAAGTTACACTAAAACATGCTGGCTCTATGTGTTGTAAATGTTTTGTTCTGAATACATCATGTTCATCAAACTTTCCATAACCGAAGGCACAATTACAAGTGGGTCCTTCTGGCTTTATTGGCAAGTTCCCATTCATCCAGTGCAGGAGCCTCCAAGAGCTCAGTTTGTTGAGCTCAGCATTATTGAACGACTCACTTGAGCCCAAAGCGCTGTATGGCTCACATTGAACTGGAAGCTGAAGTTCACACCGTATCTGGAAAAGGAATTGAGGGAAGAAAAGTCCACAAACCCATCAACAAGGGATGGGAGAAAATGACAGATAGAGATCCTGCTCATAATATCATCACCTGAACCCTCAAATCATCCACATGTGCTTTCTCTGAGAGGCTGGTGTGAGAGTGACTTATGTCAATGGCTAAATTTCATTTGGAATAAAAAATAAAAAGGAAAGAGAAATACAGGTCACAGAAAACAGGGTGAAAACTAGACATTATATCTACTGATGTGCATTCATAACACTAAAAACAACCAGATAAAAATTGTGTCCTTCTTCTACCATCAGTCTGAATTCCAGCCTTACCAGTTATGATCAAAAGCCAGATGCTAGTAATGTTTCAGCAGAAATATCAATGTCAACACAGACTAAATTGTCTCCTTTCCCATTTCAGACAAATGCTGAAATTACCAGTGGCTGCAGCATTATCGCAAGTGGGAATAGAAGAAAGTAACTTGAAAGAAACAAGCAGTTATTGTTTGAAAATATTTTGGGAAAGAGACTCATTACTTTTTACTTGTGTGAGGGGCAGAATCCAGTCTGATGAGACAACTGAGGCTCCGACCCCCATGGCTTCTGCCACAGACTGAATCAGCATGCTGCAGGCTGAGCCATCCAAACCCTTGTTGGGATCTGCTGCAATCCACCGTCGAGTATCACCCCTGCCTTTGACCTCATGCATATGGGCTGTCTCACAGTGTGCTGGGAGCCAAGAGACAAGCGACCTCCAGCACTGTCTGTTCTTTGTGGCTCTTGCTGAATGTACAAGCAATGCCCTTAGGATGAGGGAGGCAGTAATTTTTGCTTCTCAGTGAGGAATCCAGATCAGTACAGGCCAAACTGGATGTAGCATCAGTGTTGTCAGAGTTCTTTGAAATGGCTGTTATGTCACTTAGAGCTGGGATGACCTTTTTTCAGTCCTTTCTATTTGTTGTTTGGATAGTCTTAGCTCTTTTCTGTCACTTTGAGATGGACAGACATGATCTGACATTGCTATCCTGGGTTCACTGTACCTTACTTGCTGAAAGCATTTTTGTAACTATAGTAAAATATTTATTTCCGATATATATCCTTACCCTTGAATAACAAAACATTTCAAGAGCTGTAAAATAGTCAAGCTCCTACTTTCATGGGAATCCAATTAAGAAAATCAAATAGCCAGCATGTTTGGAATATACAGAAATTGAGAAACTTGCCAATACAGCCTGAAGATTATCCAAATGTCATTGGAATTAGTATAATCTGTGTTTTTTGCCGACTTGAGGTCACCAGACAAAACTTTGTTTCTGGTATTGTTGTATGCTGTCCCTGAACATCAGAAAGAGAGAATCATTCCTTCTTTCCCACCTCAAAGGACATTCTGTGAAGGACATTCTTAGTCATTAGTGGCAACTGGACCAAGATACTCCTACATACATTGAAAAAGCTCTGAGAAGCTGAACAAAATTTGTCAGGTCTTTCTAAAGCACTATTTTTGAATGCAGAAGGCCATGCCCTCAAAGTCGCTTGTGTTTTTGGAAAATAAAAAAACCATTCTCATCAAGTTACTGAAAAATAATTTCATTTAGGTTTGCTCATCAGCATTAAGAAAATGCCTTCATTTGTATCTAAACTTGCATGACATCTATTTCTTTTCCATCTACTGTGAATATAATGGAAAGAAGGGCTTTGAGGAATAGTGGAGTGACTGGTATATACTTCTGGACTTAAATCATGAGTTCCTCCTGCTGTAGTTGAGTATGTGGCTCAGCCGTGCTGGCCATACTAATGCGTGAATTGATGCTGTAATGTATGGATGTTGCTAACAACACATAGGGAAGTAGGGGAGCTACAGTAGTTTGGAAAACTTGTCTTGATACTAAATGAGTAGGAGAAAAATTAATTGTAGTACATGTCGGGATAAAACAGATAAATCTGAAGAAAAGGAAGAAAATTACTAGGTTTTTGTCTAAGGATGAGTGTGATCCCTAGGGAATATTGTATGCATAAGCAATGAACCTGAAATTTGTGAGGAAATAACTATGGGCAGCTAAACATTCCCTTTCTTGCCTCAGCTTTGCTTCTAGAGGAGATGTTTCCAGCGACTATTTAATCAAGAGAAACTCTCATTCTGGCTTGTCTTTTCCACTACCTTTGGACTCCCTGTTCCTTTCTGTACTTCAGAACTCCAATGTCTTTTCCTGTTCTGAGAATAACTTTGTTTTCCTACACATATTGCATCCCTTCTGTCTTCTCTTGTGCTGCATCTGAATTTTGATATTCCATGGGTGACCAAAACAGTGCATTAATCTCTCTTCCCTTCTGTCAGTAACATCCCTGACGTTAGACATTTTATGTAGTGAAGTTTGCAGCACAAAACTGATACTGATCATTGAACATAAGAAAGATGGAGCAATGTTTTGTTATGTGAGCCAAGAAAGGATTCCAAGTAAGTTTTTATCCAAGATCATATCTTGGATAAAAAACGGTGAGGTGCAGCTCCATGTTAAAAGCTGCACATGGCTGATGCATTTACAGGACTGTCATTTGAAGGTGATCATGTGAGGCAGACCTATTTCAATTAGTTTTTTATATGTGTACCCTTGTGGAGCTGACATTACCTAAGAAATGGCTTTCTTAAGCAGCAAAGAGACTTAGTCTGCTGCAGTATCAGATGCAGGGACATTTCAAGGAGATTGGTGTATACTTTATTAAACTGAAGGGAAATTTCCCTTCCAGAATACAAAATACATCTCACTCTCCCTACTTTTAATTCACATTTATTACTGAATCCTATGTTGTAAACAAGGTTGAAAGGGAGTTTTTTACAAGCTGCAAATATTGGTACTATAAATATGAACATTAGAAATCCAGCTCACTATATTGTACAGAAAAATTGGGAATAGATTTTTTTAAAATCTGTTTCTGATACAAAGTCAAACAAAACAAGATCCAGCCATCATGTGAATATGAGTTAGTGGAGACTACACAGCTGTGAAGCTATGTGATAGATGTCTTGGTACTAGGAGGGCACATTGTATCAGTTGTGCTCATGGAGGCCAAAGAGGGCAGGGTTCGGTTTCCCAATAGTGCCTGCCAAATTTGTGCCTGGCTGAGGAACAAAGACTAGATCTCCTGAGGAACGCTGCTTGGCACTGATGTCAAGGGTTCTCTTGTATGTGGGTTGTCTTTGGTCCTTGTAAAGGCAGAAAATCCATATCTAAAGCTGGATGAATGGTTTGCAAAATGTAATTTTGCAAACAAATACAAAATATTTGCTCATGTAATACATAAAGCAGTTGGCTTAACTAAAAATACAACTGCTTTCCTTAAAAACAATCAGTTATGGGTGGAAAATCATTGACTCATCCTACAAGAACTTTTGAGATGCCAACCCATCCCACTCTTCTATCCTGAGTGCAAAGTGAGACTTTCACAGGGTGAATCCTCCCACAGGACCAGACTGATGTCTTGCTTGAATCAGGAGATTTGTGTGCCTGGGGAGCCAGCTCAAAGCACAGAACCTGAAGACCAACCTTGTAGCCTGGTTACTCCACATTGCCTTACATATGGTGCTTACAGGCTAGTTACCCAAATTTCATCAGATCAATGTGCAGTTCCCATCACTGGTGTTTCAGAAGTGTTGGCACTTGGAACAAATTTCCTCCTAACTGACTTGTAGCAGTCCCTTTTCTAGCTGATCTATGTTGGGTAAAACTTCAGGTGCTTACCAAAACAAGGGTGAGCTGGGATCTGCCATATCTCAGACAAGACCCCTGGAGGTGGGAGAGTTGACCAGTTGCACTAATTAACCTTCATGAACTGACCAACCTGGTGTGATGGCCTAGTCCCTGCAATGTGGGCTTTGGAATCTTCTGGATGGCCCATCTGGGGAGTGAACCTTAGATTATGCCATACCTTCAACACCTTGCTTTTGGGGACACATGCAGCCAGTTCTCTTTTTCTCTCCTTCTCCATTCTCCTGGCACAAGAAAGCTTTCCCTGAGATGAGAAATCTTTGGTGACTGACTGCTGGATGCCTGGGGCAGGAGTGGGGGAGCAGGGCTGTGGGAGCATAGATGGAGGAGCACTTGCAAATCCGTTTTACTGCTGTTTCATTTTTCTCAGTTGTCAGGTTTTTTTTTAGAGAAAGTGCCATGTTGGACATTTTCTGAAACATACCTCATCCATGTCATGGTTAAATGATATTTTTGAAATAATTTGGTAACCTAGTTTATTTATCAAAACAAGGCAACATTCCTTGCCAGGAAAGTATTAACCTCTCATATAAAAATATCTCTGTAGGTCAAGCCTTGCCTTACACCCTTCCAGTTATATAAATTCATGAAGCAAATTGTGTTTTCCTTTGTCTTCCCTCTCACCTCAAAATTTCTCCTCTCATCCATAGAAACTATATGCAAATCAAGTCTGTGAGTTCTTCTGGAAAAAAAACCTGTCTGTTCTCTCCTTGTCTGTACAAAACCTGGTACAATGAGAACCTGATCCCTGAACAACATTTTGAAGAGGTTTGTGCTCTGAGAATTTAGATACTCAGAGCACAAATAAGTGGGATACAAGTGTTGGAACAATTTATCTCTAAAGAAACCAAACTGGTATTCTGCAAGAGCATAGAGGTCTAAGCTGTGGCAAGGATGAACCCTGTGTTCCAGCAGACTCTGATGAACAAAGGACTAATGCAAACTGAAGTCTGTTTGGAGTACTCGAGCTTTTAGCGGTGGTAACTACAGCAACTAGTTCAGAACTTTTTCAGATTAAAAAAGAAGGTATTAGACAAGTCTTCTGTACCTACTTGGGAAGAAAATAAAACTCTGAAATTTGATCTCCCTTAATTATTTCTCTGACAAGTACTTAATTTCTGTACCTGTTTGGTGAAAAGTAAGATCTTCATTAACAGCTAGAGGCTAGGACTGGGCTGAATATAAAACCAGGACTATTTTTTTATTGTTATTTCTAGATCAAGTTATCCAGGTCTTTAGATAGGAGCTGAATTATGTGAACAAATCCTGAGTCAGGCTGAGGTGAGGAGATAAAGATCAGCTTCAGTTCAAATTTCAGCTTTATCCCTGGGTTTGATCTGACCAAAGCAGTTCTCATATTCTCTTGTATCTGTCATTTGTTTCTTCAGCTCAGCAGATGAGCACTTTCATTGACAACATAAGCACAGCCACAACACATTTACCTGTGAGGTCCTCATTGGGCCAGGAACCAAGCTGGCAGGCTTTGCATGTGTATTCATCAGATACATATTCGTTCTCTTTACAAGGAGTGCAGGTCCAACAACAACTCACTTCTCCTTTACGGATCACCTGAGACAAAAATTGACACTTGATTTATCAGCATAAACACACATTCATGCTGCCCTAGTTGATAATTTAACTTTTTAACCTTTTTTTTTTGATAGAAGGGATTTTTAGATTTTATTTTAAAGTGAGTTCCTTTTCATACGTTTTCATATGTAAAATTTGACAAAATTTCTGCATTCTTCCCTCATATAAGTACCAGAAGAAACCATCAAACCCAGAGAAGTATAAGTGGAGGTACAGAAGGACAATAAGATGGTTTTATTCCTCATAGAATTTGCAAAACTCAAAATTTTGTAGATGGTAATGTACTTACAGAAGCCAGTACATGATACTCAAGGCACATAATTCATTCCACTCTAGTCCATACAGGGAATCATACCAACAGCATTATGTCCCTAAGGGTTCATTACCCAAAGCATTTTGGGTGCTTATTTTTCATCAAATTATATGTGATTTATTAAAACTGATTTTTTCCAGACATCAAACTGAACATGCTTTTCCCAGAATTATTTAATTGCTTATTTCTAATTACCATTTAAGAATGAGAATGTTATCTTTATCCATTCTAACATATGACCTGATTTCTCATTTCATAATTTTCTGTCAAATGTTATTGCATGCTTATGATTGAAATTCAGACTTTTCAAGTTCCTTATTTATCATCTCTGGGCACTGAAAACATCTGTGCTTCTTGTCAATATGTCTTCCTTTTGAAATAAAGTATTTCCAGTTTCTCTACTCCTCCTGAACAATTTATAAACAAATACTCCCAATTATAGCATAAGAAGTAGGTTGACTTTTGTATCTTTTGCAATGATGAATTTATAAAGTGTATTCAAACCTGAACACTTGGAATTTGACAAATCTATCAGGACACTGGTACTCTGATAATTTCTTACCCAGTACTACCAGTGAAGGACTATGTATCCTTCTCTAGGAATAAAGATAATTGTTCTCCAGTACTCAGAATCAGATAGAATTTGTTTTTTTCTTATGTTAAATTTCTTAGTCAGTATTTAATTCATACTTTTTTCCCCCCACTTCTTGAACAATTCTTTGTTGTATTACTTACCCATGAACAAATATTTTCTGTCCTTTTAAACATAAATAATTCTCTTCAAAACAAAAATTATTTTTCTTTCCCCTTGTCACCTGATCAATCCTTTGAACCTGTACTTATTTAAATAATCATATGTCTGCATTATTTCAAATCTATAGAGTTGGGTTGCATTTGGATTTTATCAAGTCCTTCATATGGATGTATTAAATGTTGCTGAGTGTTGGATATCATTACATTGAATGCTTGAAATTCCTTCATAATAACTCAGTCACACAGAAGTTTGCAGGAAAACTACCACAGAGCTTGGTAGGATCAAGCTCTCACCATTATCTGTGAAGACCATGAAGATAAAGACTGAGGTAAACTTTGAGATTTATGATCAATAACCTAATGAGGAGCAAACAGAGCATTTGAAACACTGGACTTCAATATATCTCAGTGTGTGATGACTTGGCGGACAATCCTCTTCAGAGAATCCTTGAGAACACGGGCAGAAGGCGGAAGAAGACTGTGTTAATGAAGAACACAAGATACTTCCTGTCACCTGTGTTGTGCCAACAGATCATAAAGGAACTTGGAGCCACTCAGTTCTGAAGATATTAGCTGTTTGTCCATCTCTATCCTCCACATATGTGACTTTGTGGCTGGAGCAGGCTAACAACAGACCCCCGTTTAGTTACCGTGGGACTAATTCATCCCACCTGCCTTTATGTGTCTGCAGAAGGTATGTTCTCATCTGGGTCAACTGTCCTTTCTGGGTGTCTTTTACCATCAATGAAGAAAAAAGTATCTCTACACCAAGCTTGCTCTTATAACAGTTTTGAAAGCCTACATGAGAATGAGGTGACTCCTTACCTGAAACAACATATTATTTCTATTGATTATAAAAGAAATTCAGAAATCTAACTCCATACTCTTACACTGAAGACAAATACAATTGGTCTGATGAAACTCACTTACTGACTCTGCCAAAGACCACATAGTGAATAAAACATGGTGACCTTGTCCTGAAACTTTGTAAAACCCAGGCTGAAGAGATTCACTTCACATTGAAGAGCACATTCAGCCTCTCACCAGTACCTCTCTGGAGCTGCTTCCCAGTTTTCAGTTATGCCATTCAAACACATGAGAAAAGTGATCCAACTTCCAGTGAGACTTGTCAGAAATTACAGCTGCTTTTTTTATGGCTGTCCATGCCTATCAGCTCATTCCACAGACTTTATATAAAGGGTTACAAGGTAAGCTAAGGACTTGCAGTATTTTAACTGTTCTGCAGTAAGTGTCATGGGATGCTGAAGGATAATAGTGTACAATTAATATGTGACAGATACATCTACCCTCCTTACTTCAGAATGGGAAGGGAGGAAGGAAAAATCAAAAACCCGGGAAACAAGGAAGCAGTAAAATTAGTATGACTAAAAAAATTTGTTACCTACGTTTCCTGAGGTTGGAAGGAGTGGTATATGTTGTTGTTCTCTGATGATACCACAGATTTAAGGTCTGAGCAATAATGTTCCAGTTTATGTGACTATGTCTAGCACTGAAATAATAGCAACTATTATTTATAATTTACCTGCAAGTGTACTGACAAGTCCCAGACAGGGATTTTCACTCCACTGATTCAGATGTTGTAAAAATATGCAGCAAAAACCCCCAAACAATATCTGTAAGCATTTGGAATACAAGTAAAAACCAAAAAACTCAGCAGTTCCCAGATATAAGAGTACAAGAAAATAGCAAATTATGAAAATAATGAGACGATTATGATAGGAGTAAGAACTAAATACATAAGTCTGTATATTTTAATTAAGATGTAGGATACTGTCTCTATGTAAAAGTCAAGAAAAACTTGCTTTCAAATTTCAAGTCTGTTCATGCTACAAGACTGAAGCAAATTAAGAAAATATTTACCTTTATCTGGCCTTTTTCACAGGGCTCACTGCACACAGATCTGATGATATTACTTTTCTCTGCCCATATTTCATCATCGTCCATTTTCAGCTCACCATTGTCCCAGCTGCCAACATTGATATAATCAAAGTAATCCTTCCCCATTTGTTTAAAATTCATGATTTCATATCTTTGGAAACACAAAGGAGAGACATAACTGAGGTGAGGAGAACATCATGAAATGTTTCAAATTAAAGGAACATGATACAGTCAAAAATCAAGCTTGTTAAAATAAAGAAGAAAAAATTTAAACCATTTGATTATCTCACAATAATTTCTCTGATATCATAATCTTTCTTTTCCTTTCTATTTTAACGTAGAGGTTTGGGAATGTTTTATTTGTTTGGTTTTTGTTTGTGTTTGTTTGGGTGTTGTTTTTGGTGGTGTTTTTTTTGTTTGTTCTGTTGTTGTTTTTTTTATCACCGTAAAAATTTCCCTGAACAGTCCGGGGTTAAGTGACTGTGCTCCTGAGACTGACTGTTTGTTTCAGAGAAACCATGAAAATGAGTCAAACAGAATTCATTCTGTGCAGCTTTCAGCACTGAAGCCAGTTGCATAAGGAACCCCAGTTCCCCGTATAACAGATGCTGAGTAATCTAAACCAGTAATAGCAATTCCTGATGCTAGGTGATCCTCACTGTCTGCAGCTGCTTATTCCTCTCCTGAGAGAAGTCTGAAGATAGATAAACTCCCAAAGTGAGGTAGAAGCAACTCAGGTCTATGGGAGCAAAGGAAACTTCCTGTGCCAAAGACACCCAGAGAGGAATCAGGCACCACTCTTCAGGCACAAAGTCTGTCCAGGAATCTTTCTTTTTTTTTTTTTTTTTTACTTCTCCACCATTGCAGCAGCAAATGATAGTCTCTCCCATCCTTACAATCACTTTCATATAATTCCCCAGTGATCAGAACATATTTAATTTCTTGTACAGTATAGTGTGGAAGAGAAAGTACATTCATGACTCAGTCCTAGGCTGCTTTTGGGTCAAAGATAGAGCTGATCAGTTTTCAGTTTCATTTTCCTCTTTCTCCTACTTCCTTTTCAGCTCCCACAGAGTCTTGCAGAAAGTCTGTGGAGCAGCATAGGACTCACTAGCTTCCTACTACTGAACACCAGCCCACCTTTCTGTCTTACAGGCCTGTTCTTTTAGCACTTTCTTGTAAGGCATGCTTGGAAAACTGAGCCACTCATGAACCAATGATGTCAAGCTTTTCTTTAGCTCTTCTTTAGTGAATTTTACATTAAGCTGTCTAAGCACTATGGAATTCATTGACAGAAAACAAGCAAAGGATATAGACCAAGAAGATTAACACAACCATGGATTTAGAAAAGCTACTTGGTTCATAAACAAGGAGACATCTTTCCTGTCAGCAGGCACCAAATTTGTCCCAAAAGCAAAGCATACAGACAGGGTTGGATTACAAGTGATATTGTCAGCATGTAATTTCTGAAGTCCAATATACAGATAAGTAAAAGAACCAGCTTATTGAATCAAACAATCTCTTAAGTAAGATACTGTGCTGGTTTTGGTTGGGTAGAGTCAGTATTCTCTACAGTAGCTGGTATGGAGCTGTGTTTTGGATTTATGCTGAAAAGAGTTTCTACTATAAAGATGTTTTTGTTATTGCTGAGCAATGCTTACACAAAGCCAAGGCCTTTTCACACTGTCACATTGGCAAGGGGGTGGGAGTGCATGGGAGGTTGAGAGGAGACACAGCCGGGAGAGCTGACCCCAAGTGACCTAAGGAATATTCCATACCATATCACATCATGCTCAGTATATAAAGTAGGGGGAAGAAGGAGGAAGGAGGGGATGTTTGGAGTTATGACATTTGTCTTCCTAAGTCATCATTACATTTGATGAAGCCCTGAAGTCCTGGAGATGGTTGAAGACCTACCTGCCCATGAGAAGAAATGAAAGAATTTCTTGTTCTGCTTTGCTTATGTGCACAGCTTTTGCTTTTCTTATTAAACCATCTTTATCTCAACCCACAAGATTTCTAGCTTTAGCTCTTTCAATTCTCTCCCTGATCCCACTGGTGGAGGACTGAGCAAGCAGCTGCATGGTACTTGCTTGCTGCCTGGGGTTAAACCATGACAGATACTCAAGTATGTCTTTTAAGCTTTGAGGAAATCCTTTGAACACTGACAAGGAGTAGCCATACTCTATCTAATGTCAGTATTTTTCCCACATAAAAAAATTTACAGTAAAACTATTCTATGTCTATTAGTCTCTTCTTGATTCTCTTTGAATCAAGAAACAGTCTAACTGTCACAGTGGGGAAACTATTGCATGGCAGAGATTCAGTGCCAAAATCACACACAGGTCAGGATCAGAACTGCAAGCAATCTCTGAAAGAAAATGAAATTGGAGCCTGACTGAATGGACAATGTGATATTATGCATATTATATGGCTCTTGAGTCTTTACAAAAGAAGAAAAAATAAGCAATGACACAGGCAGAATGAAAAATTTATGATACTTATGGATTTTGAAATATTTTACTTTCCATCCTATATAAAAAAGGAAATTTCCGCAGCTTTGCTAATGACCTCCTCAAAGTTGGAGATGTGAATGCCAGACTGACAAAAATTAATTGAATTCAGACAACATAAGCACAAATCCAAATAAAGAGGCTTTTGCGCATGGTTATAAACTAAGTTTTTTTCTAACGTTGACAAACATAATAACAGTCTGTCCAAGGATTAAACAGGCTAACCAGAAAGTTAGCCCAGAAGTCACTGTGGAGTCAGTATTCATCGTTGTCAGGACATTGCAACCCTCCTATGAGTAAAGCTTTGTTAAAGCTATCAATTCAGACTTTCATGGAGAGATGAACAAAAGTACTATCAGTGCTTAACAGACCACAGAACCTAACCCAATGACCCCTCCTGTAGTAGTTCCATACATCCCAAAACTCAGTATCCCAAGGAGAATACTGGAAAGGAACCTAAAAAATTAAATATACTATTGTCTGAATAACTCATGTCTCTCTTCTCTTTGGAGAACAGCATTGGTGGACAGATAGAAACAGCCAGATTCAGTAAGTCCATCGCTATAGTGGAGGTTCATGAGTCACTGGTTCCCTGGAGCTTCCTTGAGATAGCACAGGGACAGTTTGTCACTTTAGGATAGGAGAGACCAGATGGTGCAATAGCACATTTCCAGCAGTGCTCTAATCACAGTGCAAAATACTTGTATCAAAACAGGAGTGCCATGAAGTTGCTGAGAATTCATATTCTATCGGTAGCATAGTTAAAACACCAGCAACTTGTTTTTCTTGCCTTTTCTTGCCTTCTCAGTTTCTCTTTAGAGTTTCTATAGTATTTACAGATAGTTGTTATCTTCCTGAGAAATCATGGCTCTTCCTTCCATACTCATTTTGTTTTTCTCCATGTCTTCTGTCTCACATAAAACAAGCCCTACACTAGACTGTCTCTGCTTAAAACTCAACATATACATTAAGGAATCTGGAATAGGGCCAGGATTCAAAGTAACTTGTGGGATTAATCATCTGTTGTATAATATCAAATGCCTTTTGCTATACATCAAAATCCTGAACTATCTAGGTCAGAAAGGGTTTTTATGTTCTGATTTCCTGCTTAACACCACCACCATAGTACAGCTGTGAGGATTTAAATTCCAGTTTTATGAAGTGAAGATGCAGTTATCAATGTAAGTGAGCAGGGTAGATGAGTTGTTCCACTATGACTGCACCATCTCCCACCTCTTGCAAATATTGTTTGACAGTGCTCAAAAGACCATACACCACTCAAAACCTGGATGTTAGAGATGGAGTTTCCTATAAAATCTTCTTAATTGTGAAAGAGTAAATTTTGACTGAATGTTGTCTGATTTAAGCACACAGACTAGATGTAATAATGTGACTGTTGTTAGAGAGGAGGGAAAAAGAACTATAATTCGAAAGATACAAAGTTCATTGGTTTGAGTAGACACAAATATCACACAAATCCAGGGAAACTGGTCTTTCTTAAAGTTTGGCTATCCTGAGGTGCTCATGGTGTCCCCATCAACATGGTGTTCCCATGCTCTTCAGTGAAACAGTTATGTCCTGGGACTGAGCAAATGACTGTACATGATATAATTCCTTCATCATCTTTCTTAGAACTGAATTTAAAAATATTCTAGATATTCAATTAAATTGAAAAAAAATGGTGTTAAATCATTATTTTTAAGAATGCCAGTATGAGGACAAGATAAAACAAAGACCTCTTTGCAATATTTAGATATTGTCATAGATGTTGTCATGTCACATATTGTTTATTTGTGACAGGTCACACATCACTTATTCCTGGCATTCTTCAGTTTTTCTGCAAGAAACAAGTGAAACAGACAGGAATAGAGTAGGATGCAATTCACTGCAACTGAGCACCGGTAAAACCAAAGACGAAACCTTTCAGAGAAGTCTGGGACAAGCCTTTTAAAAAGAATTAGGTCAGAAAAAATCAGACTTAACACATTTCTTCAAAATTCAGCTATTTGTGAAAATAGAAGTGTTTAGCAGAAGACACTCTTGCTCATGCTAAAACAGATCTGAAAATAAGTCTCCATTTGAAATTTTCCTAGATTTCTACCAGTTTGTACCTGAGTTGTCCTGCCAGCTCACAGTGCACTTCCTTAAATTCTGAGTCTGAAGAGTTTGAACATTTGTGTCTCCAGATACAGACACAGACTTTTTTGGGGTGGTTATTCTGATTGCTTTTGGGGAGAATGTTGACTTTGCAAGTTTTCAAATAAGATAAGAAAAAAAATTAGTTCTGAAATAGCAGAAATTTTTGGAAATATCAAAATATTCTTATCAATGAATTTACCTTTTCCTACCTAACTCTATTAGGAAGTTAATGCTCTCCTTTCCGTTCACATTAGTGGGACAAGACAAAATTTAAATGAGTGTACAGGATAGATAATTTTCCCTCTAGTCATCTGTTTATATGGTGCCATCACAAAGATGTTTTAAAACTTCCCAATAATGTAGACGGAAAAGGGAAAGTGCTAGATACTGCACCTGTGATGTGGCAACCCTGGGTGTATGTACTGGGAAATGAGATGCTGAAAAAGCAGTGCCATGGAAAGGGACTTGAGAGTCCTGATCAATTGCAAGTTGAATATGAGTCAGCAGTGCTCGGCAGCCAGGAGGGCCAACCATGTCCTGGGGGGCATCAGGTAAAGCATCGCCAGCCAGTTGAGGGAGGGGATTGTCCCGCTCTGCTCTGCACTGGTGCGGCCTCACCCTGAATATTGTGTGCAGTTTTGGGTGCCACAATACAAGAAAGATATTAAGCTATTAGAGAGTGTCCAAAGAAGGGCAATGAAGATGGTGACGAGCCTGTATAAGGCTTTATTTGATAATCCTGATTTAAAAGAAAATCCCAGAAAAAAACAATGCAATATTTATGATATTGTTTTTTCTTTCTTAATAAAAGAAGTCTATCTGCTATGATTGTTTGCTGCTCAATCAAACACATACATTTAAACACTCAAATAGAGAGAGAAATATGCTGTGGTGGCCATCATGATCTACAAACATAAAGATCTGATGGTTTGTTTTGAGTAATAGAACCTTTAAATGCTACAGATGAAATGAAAATTCATGCAGGAAGCTTTTATGACTGAAAATCTATATCTTTGACACAATAAAATTGCACATTAAAAAAAGCTATTTTTTAAAAATAAGTACAGATAGTCAAGAAATGTGAAACTATAAGTGAAATCTTACTCTGATGTCAAGGCTGCATGTATTCATTACACACATTTAACATCTCTGGTATTAAACAGCTTGACAATTGTCAACATTACCTTCCTGGAGAGTCACCATTCTCATCAAACAAGATCATGTCCCCAGAGACCCCAGTAAAGTTAGTCTTCATGAGGGATTCCAGGAGCTTCCGACCATCTATGGGCTTCATGGCATCACAGAGGCCCACGTAGCCTGGGCACAGTGACAACTGCATGTTGTGGAGCCCATATGCCATCGAGTATATTGCATTGATTACAAAGCCCATCTTGGAGTCCTGAACGTGCTGTGTCCTCAGAGTCATCTCGCCTGCCAGGGAACAAGTAGGGGGTTAGTGCATAGAGCTGTAATACAGTCAGCTCTTCAGACATCTGTTGATGGGTTGATTATTAATAGAGGAAAAAGTATTTTAAAGTGTCTTCAACAGCTCATAGCAGATATTTTTACTGATACACACACTGACAATGTTAAAATAAAAACAAAGAAATGTGAGAGGTTCTCCCTAAATATTTTATTATCCAAATAATGCCTTTTCCTCTGCAGCTCATCACCTCACCACATCTGTGTTGTTTTTCGACTGCTGCTCTTTCATGTGTCTTCCTAAAGCATGAATCATGGACATTATGATATAGTGTTTTGGGGAATCCAGAAACTTCTCCCCACCTGCAGAAATCTCTCCAAAACATTAGAAATATTAGTTTAGGTGTAAATGCTAATATGAGGTCTATGGACCTTAAGAAAAGGTCTACAACTGGTAGAAAAGCAGTGAACAGTGAATCAAAGCAGAGAAGTTTTGGCTGCCCCATCCCTGGAAGTGTTCAAGGCCAGGTTGGATGGGGCTCTGTGCAACCTGGTCTAGCTGAAGCTGTCCCTGCCCATGGCACGGGGGTTGGAACTGGGTGACCCAAACCATTCCGTGATTCTATGAAAACATTTCTGTTTCAGCAACATGAAACCAAGCCTGTGCAAACAGACTCACCTAGGCACCATTCTTTTACTGTACCAAAAGTTCCTACCTTAATAATTCTCCTACTTCTACATCTCTTGCACTTCTATCTTTATGAAGTGAGGATGATGATACAATACAGGTCTGTGAAGAGGTTAGGCATTGGGTCTGTTTAGCCAGAATCAGTGAATCTTACTTTGTTTGGCTTTTAAAACCTGTTTACACTTCTATTCTCTATTTATGTTGCTGTGAAAAGTGCAATAAAAAGGTCTTTATTTTTTATAATCCAGTATTATTAGTAACAACACAGAGTGTCTAGATACCTTTTGCAGAGAAGAATTAGAATATCCAGATGGTGATTGATCCCATCATAAAATAAGTGCATATACATACAAGCTCCCCTTTTAAGTGGTGAATGAGAACATCACCACACAGTTCTAAACACTAAAATATATAGGAACATGTCAGGAAGGGTGGTAAAATACATAATCTGAACTGAAAAACAGTGTGTAGAGGTCAGTAAGTGAATGAGAGGACTGAGAGACCCCTTTTCCCCTTCTATTTCATGCAGAAGCTGGCACTACCAGTTCCAGTCAGCCTCATGAGCAGTGATTAACATTTTGGAAGGCTAAGAGATATGAACTTGAAGTATTCACAAAAAAAGTTGCAAGAAACACACAGTGCTGCTCATTCATTCTGTTCTACCAAGGTATTGCTGTTTCCTAATTAAAAATAATAGGCATAAAAACTGCAACAGTGGAGCACATGTAAAACCCATATTAATTGAAATTAAGTGGAAAATTTTACAAGTGTATTACACTACAATACACAAAACTCGGTTTAACCAATTATTCATACTCAAAATTAAGAGCTCACACATCATGCAGTTAATTATAGTTGCCATTAGAATGAATCAGATTTGCATCGGCAATAGTATTTATCATAAAACATTTTCGACTGCTTTATTGCATATGATTGCCTAAAAATCTAATAACTTAATACTTACAGAAACACTCTCCCCTGGGCTTTGTGTTTCATTTTTATGGAATTATTATTCTGTTTTTCTTTAAACACTGAGCCTCATTCATTTCACCTGATGATTTGTAATACTTAGCTCTTCCTAGAAGCTGTTGGAAATTGTCAATGGAGTTGTGAGGCAATTAGCCTTTGTGAAAATTTTAATATACCTTCTACTGCTGGCGAAAACATTCACTTGAGATATTAATTGTCACACTTGGCTATATAGGGACAAATCCAACCTGCCGAGGTCAGTTTATAGTACCACAAGACTTTGTAGGTAAGGGAACATCTCAAAAACTGAGACAAAATATTTTTTTTCTCTTTAGTATACCTTAATATGGCCTTAAAAAATACCAGTATTAAAAAAACCCCAAACAAACAAACAAAAAAAAACCCAGGAAAAAACCCAAATCAAGGCTGAAAGTGATTTTCAACCGATTTCATAAAGTAGTTTGACACGTTAGACTTGAAGTACTTAAGTAACCCTTATTTACCTCAGTGATTCTAGAAGCGGGTTTAAGGGAAAACTGAATACACAAACTAAAAGGTAGTTTTCTCACTCAGTGAAAAAAAAAAAGAAAAATATTTTAAATTTATCTCTGCAACCTGTATGACTTAGCCTTAAACACATTGCTCACTTGAGAGTTAGTGCATATTGTTCTTGCTGGAACTCTAACAGAAATTCTTATTCTTATACCTCATCCATGAGTTCTGTCTTCAGCTAAGAACTTTTCCTGACACAGAGTCATTCATGACATGGAGAGATGGATGAATTTAATGTTGATGGCTTTGGTAGTTTTCAATGACATTGAGTTTACAGATTAAATTCTTAAGCAAGAATAATGAAATAATCTAACAGAATTTGAGGAGTTCAAACAGAATGACTGGGCAGAGAATAAATATCCACAGACTGTAACCTATATGCCTTCTTACAATATCTATAGTAGAAGTCTTTTCTATTAGAGTAAGAAAAAAAAAAGACCAAAAAACAAAGCAAACTATTTATCTGTAAAAGACCTGTTTTTCTTCATTTTCATACAAGAAAAAACAGTGAGGAAAGACAGAAAAATGTCTTACTTTCCTGTGAGCTGGAAAATCCAGTGTGATGCCATTTAATGTTGGTGTGTTGGGAGAAGCAGGGTATATTTACATTATTATTTTAGTTCAGTTCAGGTATGGGTTTTCAAAAACAAATTTCCAACTCATTCTCAGTCACTGTGTTTTGGGCTGGATTGAGTGTCACCGTTTCAGAGCAATATATCAAATTTCTTTTGAAAGACACTAAATGATGTGTACCCCAGACATAGATGAAGTGCCCCAAGAAAACACAGATAAAGTGCCCTAGGAAAGCATCTAATGCACCACAGCTGCAACTGGGTGTTCAAAGCTTGGGACCATGCTACAACCAGTTCAGAGTAAAACTCCCCTAAGCTGTGAATCTTTCTTGGCCCATAGTTTGCAACTAGACTCAGCATTGCTCCCAGAATGCTGCAGACAGCAAAAGTTGGAGGGGGACAGGTACAAACCTGCGTTTCATAGGTCTCCAGTCAATTCTTACTATAATTTTGACAGGCTTAAGTACCTTTCCTATGGTAGGCATGAGCAATTTTTTCAGGACCTAGCTCATTTTCAGACGAACGTTACTAACAATATATCAACCTATTCATGAATCTGTATAGAGGTTGGTGTTTCTGTCCAAATGATTATGGAAAATAATATGCACTGCAATACCTCAGAGCCAATAAATATTAACACTGTATCATGATAATTACTGCAGAAATAAAGAATTCTGCCTCCTGAAATTAAGATGTACAAGGCAATGGAAGAATGCATGGTGAATCGCATCTTACCTAATGAGGAAAGTGGGACAGTGCTTGGAAACATAAATGATCAAACATTGTGGAATTCTCTGAAAAATGAGTGGCTAGAGAATGTGCACAGATCCCTGAATTTCGTTAAGTTTATTCCTTTATCTTTCTTGTCCAAGAAATTTTGGTAAGTAAATAAGGGCTTACTCCATTATTTTTCAAGCTGTGAGATCATGAGGCAGTTCCAGATTTGAAGCCATATAGCCATTTATGTCTACAAAATATTACACAGACATATTCTGTCCCTTTCTTGGCAAATCAGATAACCCATCTGTCCTTCACTTTCCCATCTCACAATGCTTCCTTTTTACTACCTTTTATCTGCCACCTTTCTTTAGACCAAATATTCCTCAGGAAGATGACTACTTCTCACTACCTCCCTGTTTTTCCTCTGCATAATCCAATCTGCTTGTTATTGGCTGGAGGTTTGAGGTCCTATCACACTGTCCCTGAAATTAAAGCAAAATTTTCATGGGTTTCATGGGAAATTTAAGTATGTAAATATTTATTCTATAGGGCATTTAGGAATATATACAGGATTCAGGTGAGCATTTACAATATGGTTAAATGTATCAAATATCAGCTTAGGAATACGCTGCCACTGGAGCAGATGATTAATATCTGTGCTTTTTCCTGATTAAATATATATTGTGTATGTCTGGATTTGTCTGTATGTTTCCAAATTTATTATATGACTGTAACTATACCAAAGGTTAAGAACAGTCTGAGAATGTTATGAACTCAGAGCATTGAAACATGCACAGTTTCTGCCCACTCTTCTGGGAGTGACTCACTTTAAGAGACTTCAGCAGAATTCCAGTGGTGGATAAACGTGGGTTGTGCAGGCCGGAACACACCGTGCTGCTCAGCAACACCTCATGGAACAAGGCTTGGGGCCATGTGAAGGCAAACTCAGCTGTGTGGAACCTGAGTTGACACAACCTGTTGGCATGAACCTGGGCGTTCTTATGGGGAGCTGGGCAGGGGTGGCTCTGAAGCCAGCTTTGATGATTAGAGCAGCCTTCCAGTAGCTAAAGGGGGCTACAGAAGAGCCGGTGAGGGACTTTTCACAAGGGCATGTAGTGATAGGACAAAGGAGAACATCTTTAAACTGAAAAAGGGTGGGTTAGATTAGATATTGGGAAGAAATTCTTTACTGTGAAGGTGTTGAGATGTCGTCACAGGTTGTCCAGAGAAGTTTAGGAAGCCTCATCCCTGGAAGTGTTCAAGGTCAGGTTGGATGGGGCTTTGAACCTGGTCTGATGGAAAGTGTCCTTGCCCATGGTAGGGGGACAGGAACTACATGATCTTTAAGGTCTCTTCCAATGAAAACCATTCTATTCTGTAATTCTACTGTATGGTTAACTGTGTGGAAATGGCCCAGCACTAAACTCCTCATCCAAATTTGATTTTTTTCTGTTGTCATGTCTCCAAAACACAAATACATAGATGATGAAAAAGAAATATGTTCTTTCACCAAGAAAATTATTCCAACTAACAACAGTTCATTTCTTGGATTTATTTAGAAATAATTAGTGTACTTATGGGCAGTGATTCAAGAAAGCACTTAGGGATACTGGTAGTTTCTGTGCAGAGTGAGCCAGCTCCGGACTGCTTCCATTCTCCAGAGCTGCTCCAGCAGCCCCCAGCACTGCTGGTCCCAGCTACCAGTAGGACTAATAAAAGACTCTCCAAGACTGACTCTGTCTCATCGAATATGGAAAAGCAAAAAAACCAAACCTACCTCTTGCAGGAAATTCTGAAATTTGTCTATTGTTTCCAGTTCTTAACATGCAAATAAGCATTCTTCAATAAATTACATTATTTTACAATTTTTTTGATGCAAGACCTGTCATTCCTCTTTTTTTTTTCCTATTTTTTACCCTGAAGGAAGAAAAGATATAATTTTTTCTACTTGCCAGCTGGTGATGTTGCAAAGCCTCATCAAGCAAGGATGCGAAAGACTGCAAAATTACCATGGTTCAATATGCTTTTTCTGCTTTCTAACTTTTCCAAAGATGAGAAAACTTTGCATTTTAAAGAATGGGAAAAGGGTAAAAGAGTGAAAATACTTTACATTCCAGGCAGTCCCCCTACCCCCCATATTGCATTCCCTGAGGAGAAACAGAACAAAATGAGAGCCACAATGTGGGAGAACATTTTTTTTTGAAGTGCAGAGCACTTTGTTTGCTCTACAATGAATTTACATCAAAATGAAGGGAAATTAGTAGTGGGATTTATTATTATTATAAAATTTCTCAGTGATCAAAAGGTTTTTTATGAAAAAATCCCAAGAGGCATTATGATGGAAACAACAGGTATAGCCTACAGTCTCCAGTTATTTCATGATGTTTCCCCATGATTATATCACAATTTAGTTTCTATACAGTTTCCACATATATATGTAATTAAAAACTTCAGTGATTCTTTTTGCTAATTTGTTTTGAGAGACAAGAGGCTGACAGAAATGAGTTCTAGTTTTGCTAGCAAATATAACCCACATTCACATTCTGCTCACAGTACTTGAAGTTCAAGTCCACCAGACAATGTGTTTCCCTATTTTTTTTCCTTTGCCTTAGTGACTATCTTAGGAAAAATCAGGACAACAGGCTAATCTTGCGACAAAGACATGGTAGTGTATGTCTGCTACAGGATACAGTATGACATCTTAGGTCTGTCAGTGGGACTGTGCTGTCCCAGTGGGGCTCTTTGGGATCTGTGTGCTCTGGATGGCATGTCACCAAGTCAGTCATCTCAGAAACATGCATGTCTCTACTGAACAAATGCATGCAATCTTATAAAA
Organism: Corapipo altera; assembly: GCF_003945725.1. Classification (NCBI taxonomy): domain Eukaryota; kingdom Metazoa; phylum Chordata; class Aves; order Passeriformes; family Pipridae; genus Corapipo; species Corapipo altera. The sequence continues at coordinate 82,973,892 of NW_020884872.1, read as the reverse complement.
TACAGGACAGGTTGCCCATGAACCAAGGTAAAGCATAATGTTCATATCTACTTATTATTGTTTAAAGATACAGTAAAAGACTTATTCTGAAACCTTTTTCAAAATCTTTCATGAGGGCTTTCTATTAAAGCAATGTGAAACGACAAAGTAACTTCCAGTTCTGTGTTATTTGTAAGGTTTCAGATGCAATTTTCTACTAAAAAATCAAATACAATGCTTTATTTATTTATTTGTTTTCCTAATTTAATTTATTACAGGTTCTTGGGCTGAAAAGAAGAGATATTTTCGTCTCTGTGGGAAATTTCATGTAGTTTAAATGTCCCTTTCCATTCAAAAGGAACACAAAACTTCAAGACTGGATTTTATCTTTTCCGAAAAGGAAATTCTGAGGGGAAAAAAGAGGTAGTTGGCAACACTGGGAAACGTCATTTTGATGCTGAGGCAAAATGCATAGCATAACACTGAAACAATGTGAAGGTAAGTTAAAAAACTTCAAACAAAACACTTCAGTATTACTGAAATAAGGAAAAAAATTACTAATTTAAATGCTTTTATTTCAAAGCGTGTGTCATTGAATCAACATACTGCAATGGAACATTTTTCAAATTTCACAAACAAACATCTTTGAATGTAATCCAGTCGTCCAATGCTTTTGACTAGTTCTGACTTTCACCCTTTGCAACTGAAAGCCAATGCCAGCACTGTTACACTTTGTATGTTGATTAGCACCAAAATGTTGAGAATGACTGAGAGACCAAATTCAGTGTCCTAAAATGCAGAGAGGACTTTCAGAAGTTTTTTCTGAGTATTTAGTTGACTTTGGTGTTTTACATCTATTTAAGCCTACCTGACCGAGGCATGCTCAGAGCTCCCACAAATTTGACTAGAGGCTGACCTTCACCTTTGGTTGCCTACAAAACATTGGAAGTCTGGCTTCTGTTGTAAAGTTTGACAAGATCAGCAAAAAAAATAACAGCTTAAGTAAATCCTAGTAGAACAAAAAAATAGACACCTATTTCTCCACACCATTTTCTCAAGCATGAATATCAAACTGAATGGTACGCAGAATTTATTCAGGAGAATTAAAATGCTTTTTAATTCACTGTTTAAAAGACGGAAATTAATTTTAACTTGTTTTGGTTTGTTTTAATCTGCGATCTATAAATAATCGTGTAGGAATGTTAAGTCTGGGGAATATGACGTTTAAATACGACACATTCCTTGAAACACAGAAAATACCCTTCCGTTCTGACAGTACTTATGTTTTGTTGGCTGAGTTCTGATTAAACCAATTTTGGCATTTGAGCTTACATTTAACCAACAGATTATAAGCATGTTGCAGTGCAAAATTAGACAGCATGTTTTATTCCTTAGTTCTATCTGGAAACCCAAAAGGGCCAATAATGAAACCAAATTTCTGTCCAGTTGAAACTGTGGGACTTTCTGTGTGGCCTTTTGACTTCATTAAAAGTATCTGGCGCTGGATGAGGTTTAACAAACAGGTAGATTTTTTTTTCATTTTTATTTTATGTGCCCTTCTGTACCTTAAGCTCTAAAACTTTTCTTATATGTATCTCAAATTTCTCTAATCTCCCTTTCTGCAAATAAGATAATTAATTCTTAACCCTCATCTGAATTGCTTAGAACATATTGGTCATTCTCCTTCTATGTCAATTTTTGCACTCTCAGAAAAAGTACTTTTATCTCAGAGAAGCTACATGGTTAAATCATGAATGGAATTTGTGATTTCTGCATGCTGCCAAGACTCCCTCAGAATGCTGTTGCAACTCTCCTTTTCCCTGTTCATCACTAAGATGTTCTTCCTTTCAAACCCTGTCAATGGCTTCTTGCTTCCAATCATATCAGACATAAGTTGCTTTCTTGACTATCAGTGCCCTCTGTGTTCTGTCTGTGGCTATCTTTGTGATGACCCAGCCTCCATTTGTTTTCTGCCTCTCTGTTTCAAACCACAGTATTTAATGTCAGGAACCCACTGTACCTGTACAAGTGACCTCCCTCCAGATTCTTGTTTCTATTGTTCCTTTATATGAAACTGCTATTTTTTTTCTGAAGTCTGTAACCTCTGCCAGTCAAAATAAGGTACTGAACTACTTCAGCAGCATCAGCCTCTACTTATTTACTCTTTGCTGTCTTACACTTGGATCACAGATATTTGGGATCTGTGTTCTGGTATTGCTCTGTGTTTGAATATCATCATAAAAAATGCTGTTCCATCCATACCTCCTGTTTTTACACAGCATGGGAAAAATTATGTCACTTAACAGGGGAGGCAATATAAACAATTCAACAGACTGCTAAATGTAATAAATATGCTTTTTCACCTGGCAACTTTGAAGATTCAACTTTTTCCACTAATGTCCATTGAGCCAGATCTTCACCACATACTTTGCTTATGTTGGGTTTGTTTCTGCTCTGTGTTAAGATGCATTTGTAAAACACCCTCACTAGGATGAAAAAGTACTAGGTATTTGATTTCTGGTGGAATGCTTGTCTTAAAGAAAGCAAGCACATAAATATCTAGTTTTCAAAGTCTAAAGGTAATCAATACTAAAGTGTTGGATTAGCCTTTTGCACTTTGAAGATGGTCATTGAGTGGAGTTACTCATCTAGATCAGCTGGCACCCCTATTTACAAAATTTACTCAATTAGGATATTAGATAATAAAAAAAATATCTGACTGGTGCCAGAGGTGAAGACAAATTGAAGTCTTGTAAAATACCTAGTGTCTGGACGCCACTATATGTTTCCTTTTAAACATGTATTTTACATTCTTTGTTCTGACTCTTGTTGTTCAGAGGTGGCTTGTAGCAGCTCCCCTGTGACACGAAACTGATCGCACTGAAAATCAGGTCAGATAAGTCTGTAAACTTCTCACTTTCTGGTGTGCTCCAGCTGGGAAGAAAATCAATGTACTTAACAACAGCAGTGACACCCATTTGGATTAAGTAAGTGTGTTCAAATCTGCAAATGAAAAGTGAGCTTGATGTTGAAATTTTCATCTCAATGTGAACAAGTGTATGTGAAGGGATGGAAACTTTTTAATGTTTGATAGAAATAAATGGAGATAAAAATTACTTTGGATTTTTTTTGGATTCTCTTTGTCTAACTGATTTCATAATTTTATTTTACATATCTTACCAAATCATGTCTTCTTTTCATAATAATACCTGTCTGGAACTGTCTATGAATAGCTTATATTAAAAAGTTAAAAAACCCTCACAAGTCAGTGGAGATGGTTTCATTGGTTTATGACTTCATGTATTTTTTATCAAAGAGATAAACTTAGCCTAATATTCTACTAGGCAGGCATCATCAAAGCAAATAAAGAGATTTAAACAACTAAATCCATAGTTGGTGCATAGGTGAAGCCAGTTATTACTCAGATTTCAACCATATCTTCCTGTGCTTATCTTCTTGCTATTTAAATGAGTTGTTTTTACTGTTAACTATTCCTTATGTTTTCATGATAACACAAACAGATTAAAGATAATAATTAATTTTTTTCCCACTAGCATAATTGTTATAGGTTTTTATATAGACACCTTGATCTATTAGCATCAATCAGCTTTATGTTTATCTTTTTAGCATTATGCCAAGAAGTAAAGAATTGCTTGACTTTTGGTGCAAAAGATAGGTTTTGATTTCTCTCCATCATCGATCAAGAAAATTAATCTCTTTAATTGAAATCCTGAGAAACACCCTTAGCTTGATTTTTTTTATGTAGTCGTTTCTTTTTCTCTTTTTTTTTTTTTTTTGTTTTGTTTTGTTTTGTTTTATTTTGTTTTTTTAATGCAGTTTGTGGAGAAGAGCATGCAGTCAGTTAGATAAATTAAATGATACAGTCCTGTTTTCTTATCAGGTGAAATCTGAAGCAGAGCCAACATATTCATCATCATGCAGAAACTGTCAGGACAGTCTGTGGAATGGTAGTGGCCATTGAGTGCAAGTGTCATCTTTACTGTGAAGTCTGCAGTGACGGAATTTAAGACTCAAAACTTTGAGTGCTTGAAAAAAACAAATATAAATACAAGAATCTATATAAAGACATGGTTTTCAAATTCATATGGAAGATAGGGAATGAGGTAGAAACAAAAACTACCATAACAGTCTCAAAAATCCATATTAATTCTGAGCTTAAACTCCCAGCATTGCAATCTTTCACTCCTGCAATTCTCAGTGAATATATTTGTGTCTTTCTTGGTGGTAAATCTGCAAAGTTGTCTAACTTCAATGTTTTTTCACTTTTGTCATACATCGTTGTCTAGTTTTACAGCTATTATGAGAAAAAAAGGATAAGTGTCCTAGCACTTAAGACGCAGAAAAAAAGTCATTAAGTAAATCTACCTGTCATCTTTCATGCCAAACATTGAATTTCCTTCATATGAATTTTGGCAGACGGTTTAGACAAAAATCAAAACTATAAAACCAAGTAACATGATGACTAAAAACTTCCTCTGTGAAAACCTTGAGTAAATGGGCAGTTTTAACTGATTGCTGATTATAATGTTGTTAACCTGGGGAACTCCACAGGGAACTCCATAACTGAATTACCATTTTTTGTCCTACAGCAACAAGAAAGAATTGAAGGTATTATTATCTGGTTTTCATTCTTTTAGCCATAATGGTCTGGCGATGAACATTACAATAAAACTGAAGAAAAAGCAATTAGAACAATCTATTTGGGAAAATGGTCCTTTTCTCTATTAATGATTTGCAAATCAGAAGATTTGTGTTCTTGTACATTTCTTTGTGTTTTGTCATTTCCAGGTTTTAGGAAGCTGTTTGAACTGTGGCTCTGTGTGGGAAACATTCCGGTCATGAGTGCTGTTAATGCTGAGCTATTCAAGCTTTATGATTAAGTTGTCTTATATCCACAACTGGGTGACTTAATGTGTTAACAACATCTCCCTGCACTCCCACAATAATTTTTTGTGGTGGTGAATTGTATTTTAGGCACTATAAAAGACACTGAAGGTACCTACATTTCACAGTTTCTGATCTTTCATATGAAACATAAATTAGATTCTTGTAGTGTTGGTAAAAAGTAAGTAAAAAAAGAAACCCAGGAAAGTCAAATTGAAATGTTGTTGCTTACACAGCACAATGATAAAACCCAAGTCTTTATTAGCCCTCATCCAGCCATGCTCACTGCACTGACACCTCAGGAAAGAGATCTACATTATTGTGGGGAAATCAATGAAGTTTGCCGCTCAATATACAGTACCTGCCAATAATGCAAATAAAACCTGCGTCAGACTGTGTTGGAAGGGTAGAACAACAAAAGTAATGGAGAAAAGTCAGTTGAATGTTGAAAGTGTACACAGATTTTGGGATTCCTAGATTAGGTTTACATCTCAAACTTCCTCTGTGACCTTGTCTAAGTCAAAAGAAAGACTTAAGAACATTAAATGGGACTTTCATTGGGGTTTGTGTTGTGTAAATCCAAGACTTTGATCCTTAAAGACATTTTTTTGGTCTCATTGATGTGTGGAAGATATTGACATTTTTAGGAGGGAGGACCCCTTGGAGATTAGAGCTGTGGTTGCTCTAATGTCCAGCACAGCACTGCCTTATGCCCCAGCTCTGTCAGGATACCCATTGTCTTACTGATATCTCAAGGGTCAGAAATAGTTTAAAAATTACCCAGAGATCTACAGAGAATGAGAAGTGGTTTGTGAAACAGGGTCTTGCCTTATCAGTGAAACTGGCCTCCTAGGCTCAAAGAAAGGACCCTGAACAAAGGACCCCTTTGAAATAGTCTGGAGTCTTCTTCCTGAGTCCCTGGCTCCTGCTGTGTCTCTTGTTAAGTGGTTGGCAGCCACAGGTCCCCATGCCCTTTGTAATGCAAGGGATTGGTGCCAGTTCAGGGCCTCTTGCCTTGGTCTCCCGCAACCCAGATCTCAGTCTGCATCTTGCAAACCAAGACAACTGGGTAAAAGGTAATTTCAGTAGGGGAAGTTTGAGACCACTGACCACCAAGACTAAGTATGCAGGCTAATTAGCATGAGAAGTGGGAGAATCATTCAGCCAATACGAGGTAAAATAATAATTAGATAAGAGAACTAGGTAAATTGTAACCAATGAATCATGATTTCTTTGTTTTCTAAAGCGTACATGTAGTAAAAGTAAATATAGTACTTTGTTTTCTAAAGCATACATGTAGTAAAGTTTTGAGAATGAGCATGATAGCTTTGTGGATTTACCACCTAGCACCCATCTTTGTGCAAATATGAAATAAATATCTGAGCTCTGTGTGTGAGATTGGCTTGTTGTACACTGGATGATGAATCCCACTTTTAGGGATAACCTTAGTATTGCTTGGTACCTCACAAAATAAAGAGTAATTAACAGAAGTCATAAAAAAAAACAAACAAGAAAAACCCAGAAAAATGTGCCACATCTATATGGGGGAAAAAAAGGGTTTTGCTCTGCAGTGTAGAAGTGACAAAATGTTGTGGCAATTTTTGCTAAAATTAGTACAATTTAATGAAAAATATCAGCTCAAAATGGCTTTTTGAAGTTTCCTGAAATCATCCATGGCTGAAAGAAAACCTAATGAAATCTTCAAAATTACCTAGTCTTCCATCTGAAGTTCACAAATACCACGTGGACTTAGATAACTTTTAGTATATTAGCTCGTTCATTGTTCCTGTGAGCCAAAGCAATATGATTAGCTCTGTTTCAGAAAAGACACATTCATTTTGTATTACACTATTTTTGAAACTGTTTACATGCCTATGGAGATGGAGTAGCATCAAGTTTTTAAAATATAAAGAGCAGTTAGGTACCGAGGCACCATTCCTTTGTTTCGTTAGAAACCTGAATGCTTTTAAATTTGTGCTTCTCATATTTTGAAAAGAGCAAGTATTGCAATTAAAGTTTACTTCCTTCCAACCCCACTCACTGTTTCACCAAACAAGGTTGCATCAGTCCAACATGAGCTATTTGCACAGGACCTTCAGTCAGATTGTTTCACACAGCAGAAGTAATAGATTCACTTACTTGTGCAAGTCTTGTTATATTTAGGGTTCTCTTGAGGAAACCCTTCCAACCGGCACTGGAACCTGTGCTGCCAAAATTCCTGAAACCATGGATTTCTATGGTTGGTTTCTGGCCGAAGCTGTAGGTAGTAATCATCGAACCATTTCACGTCTGGAGACTGGAGCTTGATCGTTATCCCACCAACTGCTTCATTTTGGTACCCTTCTGTCACATCATACCTGTCTGCCCAGCCATCACTGCAGGGGTAAAGGAAAAAGACACAGCATTAACTATTCAAAGGAATAATAAAAGAGCTTCCTCAACATTAAAATTCAGAGCCTAAGAGCACACACCCACAGCTGTGGTTCTGAGTGGAGTATAGTAAAGCACTTGTAATTCTTCTAGTAGAAGAATTTAGTGCTTTTCTTACATTTGCTTGACATTGTCACCTTCTACTTAAATTATCTATTCCACATCCTCCACTTCAGGTAATTGAAAAAACATTAAAAACCACAGATCCTGAAATCTGATGTGTATAAGTGCTTCTCTGGATCATGCTAATCCTCACTGAGCTCTGGGGAGAAAATCTCGGATTCAATGTTTCTCTGACACTGGGTTGATACTACTCTAACCTGAAAGGAGATGATCTGTTACTGTGCAAAGCACAGGACTGTGTTGCAGACCACGTCCATACTGCATGATGGAGCATGGCACAAAGAGCCAGAAGCAAATTTTGAATAGGCTGACCCTGCTCAAGCAGAAGCACTTGCACAGGGCTCAGAGACAGCATTTTTTACATCTGAAGCTGTAAATCCTCCTTGCAGACATGAGTAATGAAGCTGGGCAGAGCATCATGCAGATCCAGGTGTTGCTCCTGTTTCTTGGTTGCTTGAGCTGGAGCGTTATGGGGTTGTATGATACTGTACTGCACACAGAATTTTAATGCCCTTCTGTTAACCTTTCAGCTTGAAATACTCTGACCACTAGAAGACAGAAGTGACTGAAAACCTAATTGAAAAAAAGTCACAAAATTCTCAGGGTAATTCCCCTTTACCCAGTCTCACAATGGATTTTCTTGGAAGTAGTGACTTTCATGAAGTTTCACTCAACTCCATTAAAAAAAAAAGAGCATTGCAGATTTCTGCTGTTTTATCATGAACATGATATTTAAGTTTTTTAAAAGCTCCAAGTATTACAGTTAAAGACTTGTAGAAAAATCTCAGATTGACCTCTAAAAATTCTCTGATGTTAATGACTATAGAGGCTACTCTTAAATCCTAAAAGTAGAATAACTAAAGGTTGAAAAGTAAACTTAATCTGTCTTATTTTAAAACTTCATTGTTTGTTTAAAGCTACTCCTATTTTAAGTTAGTCATACTGTAAGTGATGTAGGTGACCTTTATCTGTGTGGATCTGTTGTTCTATTTTGATCATTTGCTGCCTCTCTTAAAATTTTCTTCTGTACTACAGAGCAGGCAGGAATCCTACGGCAGTCACTTGGTCCCCAGCATATTCCCTGTGCTCTGCACTCAGCTGTCCTCACACAGTGCAAAAATTAAGACATCAGAGAGTGACTCCTGCACAGACACTATTTTGTTGAAGCCTGGACTCTTGACTTTGTCTTCTTAGCACAGCTGCAATATCAGTAAATAGCAGTTACACCAAGGGGGAAAATAATATCCAATGTCTGGATTGAAAATGAAGGAACTATCAAACATGTTTCAGATTTCAAATGCATTGATTTACTCCACACAGAAAAGTAAAATATACATTCATAAAAAGAGAAAGATGAGCATTGCTGTTCAGCTTGAATACAGCCCTTGGAAAATTTGACTTCAAGCTTAGGGGTGAACACAAGTGTTAGTGTTCCCAATCACACTCAAGAGACTCAGTCATGCAAATGCACCCCACCTTCCACCAGGACTATTTATTGGACAGATCCACTAATGGACTGTTTTGTGATAAAAGCCAGAGAAGGTGTTTGAAATTTATGAGTGATTTAACCTTTTCTTTAAAACACTCATCTTAATCTTCGACAACTTTTTAAGCAGTTTTATCCACCCTTGTAAAACCTGACAAATTCTTGAATACAGTAAGTGATAGGTTTTCTGTAGTGTGGGATTTTTTTTTTATTTTTTTTTTTTTAAACTGGGTAGAATTTCAGTATCCCAGATTTAGGAGTTGTCTCATAAGAAACTTAGAAAAAAAAGCCTGTTCTCTTATAATTAATTTCTTTATCCTTTTCAAAGGAACAGTTTTGTAGATCTAATCCAACTGGGTGCTATAAAATTTATATTATTACTTTATGAATAGTTATCTTCTCTAAGAAGATACCATTTTATAACTTTAAATTATTAAAAAAGATGAAAATGACAACTTCATCTTACATAACCCTTCTTCTGAACTTTATTGCTGGAGAGCTTCTTAATTCAACAGAGTTGCTTCTCATTCAAATAAGTATTTCAGCTTAGCTTCTTGGGCAAAAGGCATATTATATAAAACATGTACTCAATGTCTGTATTGTAGAGACAACAACGTAGAGATAACAAAGCCTCAGATGGAGAATGGGTAAATGCAAATGCTAAACTACTATCTAAAGGTTGGTGAAAGTGGAATAGGTACACAGGCTAGAATGAATATAGAAAAGCACAAATACTGTGTGTGATATTTAAATTCTGCACCCACAGTAACAGCACTTACAGGATGTTGGATGACATAGATATATTTGGAAGAGTAAACCTGTGACATTCTCTGAAGTCATTGAGGGGTGTGAAGAGGAGGGAGAAGGTGACAGAGAGGGAAATACCTGCTTACTTTCATAGTCCTGCCTCTCACTCCTTAGACCTTATTTCTACTCCTAATGGCTTAATTTTACTGTAGGAGCTGGTGATAACTTTGTACTCCACTGGTTGTTGCATTATGAAAGGTTCAAAATGGTATTCACTACCACTAAAATCTACTTACTCAACTGAAGAAAGATGCTCTGGCAGCAGAAATTGGCTGTGACAAAGAAATCTGAATGAAGCCCAGTTTAATCTCTACTTTTACCTACTGAAGTGTCAATGTGCGCTACTGCAGTGCAGGACTGTGTGCTAGTGAGAGAAATGGTTGTTTATGTTAGCAGTGGGATGTACAGGATATTTAGATGAGTAAGTGGTTAAGAATAGCTTCCTCACAAGTAGTAAAGCAAGTCCAGGGAAACAGTATTCCAGTAAGAATCTTGAAAGAGTCCAAACAGATTAAAGAGGACATGAATATCCTTAACAGATAACCACACAAGTTGAGGTTTTCTCCCTTACATGGGCACTGTGTTTCTAATTTTATTCTGCTCTATGTGAATATGATCATTAGAAATAGGTGTTGCTTCTTAGCCAATGGGAAGGTGTCATAGAATCAGAGAATATACTGAGTTGGAAGGGACCCACAAGGATTAATGAGTCCAACTCCCGGCCCTGCACAGGACCATCCTCAAGAGTCCCATCATGTGCCTGACAGTATCATGTGCCTGACAGTATCATCCAAATGCTTCTTGAACTCTGTCAGTCTTGGTGCTGTGACCACTTCCCTGGGGAGCCTGTTCCAGTGCTCAACCACTTCTCTGTGAAGAACCATTTTCTAATATCCAACTTAAATCTCCTCTGACACGTATTCAGGCCTTGGGTCCTGTCACTGGTCACCACAGAGAAGAGGTCAGTGCCTGCTCCTTGTCTTCCTTCACAAGGATGTTGTAGACTGCAATGAGGTCTCCCCTCAGTCTCCTCCTCTCCAGGATGAACAGATCAAGAGACCTCAGCCGCTCCTCACACGGGTTCCCCTCAAGGCCCTTCATCATCTTCATTACCCTTCTTTGGATGTTCTTTAATAGCTTAATATCTTTCCTATATTGTGGTGCCCAAAACTCCACACAATATTCAAGGTGAGGCTGCACCAGTGCAGAGCAGATTGGGACAATCCCCTCCCTCGACTGCTTGGCAATGCTTTGCCTGATGCCCCCAGGACATGGTTGGCCCTCCTGGCTGCCAGGGTACTGCTGACCGATATTCAACTTGACATTGACCAGGACTACTTTCCAGCATCTCATTTCCCAGTCTGTACATACACCAAAGGTTGCATCTCAGATGTAGAATCCAGCACTTTACCTTGCTGAACGTCATATGTTTGGTTATTGCCCAGTCCCCTAGTTTGTCGAGGTCTCTGCAGGGACTCCGTGCCTTAGAGGGAATTAACAGCTCCTCCCAGTTTTTTGTCATCTACAAACTTGCTTAGTATCCCTTCCAGTCCTGCATCCAGGTCATTTAGGACCATGTTGAAGAGCACAGGGCCTAAGATGTCCTTAAAGTGACATCTTAAAGGACTTAGAGTTGCAGATGAAGAAACCTTGCTGTGAAAGAAAGAAGTAGTTGCACAGCTGCAGCGCCAAAAGTAAAGGTCCCTTGCCGAGACATTTGTCAGGTATACATAGAACTTCAGAGATCTCATTCATCAGCTTGCCAGGCTAGAAAGTTGTCAACAAGGTTAAGAGGACTATGGTATGTTCAGGTCTGACTGCTCTTAGTATTACACCAGCATTAAACAAAGTGAGGAATTGTTTTTCAGGATCATGAAATGTTTCCCCCATATCCAATATTTCCTTGTTTATATTCTTGCCCATCAGACTAATGTCTAGTGCATTTTCCTTAGAGACTGGTGGTGTGATACAGGAAAAAAAACATACTGTATAAAATAAAATATATATAAATATTAATGATACTTCTAAAAAAAAAAAAAAAAAAAAAAAAAAAAAAATACAATTTAAATTACTTATTGTGCCCCAAAGAAAATAATCACAGAAGGAAAATAAAGGTAAAAGTTGCTTTTACTGCTGCAATAAAAGTAAGAGACGAACCTGAAATAGCAGGGCCATTATCATTATGTTTTTTACATATCATCAGATTTCTTTGCAAATGTATATTGCTACAGCTACCAGTTTTTTAAGGATATACCAGAGTGATGGAGATTTCAGTTTAAAAATATCCTTCAGCAAACAGAGGGGAAGAGGTCTGTTCCTTGTTAAAGGTCTGTTTAGTTTACTTGCAGTAAGTCACAATGCAGTTGTATATTATAGTAAGATTCCAATAAATGACATTACAGAGGTACCAATATTTACAAAATTTATTATTGAATAAGTATAAACACGATAAAATAATTCAGTCTCTTAGATAATTACTATATATACAGTTACAAAAGGAAAGGCTACTTGTTAGTGACAGAGATAAAAAGTCAACCAAAAACAGTGAAGAGGATCTAGAAAACAGGCTTGATTGAATTAGCTGAAGATTTATAGCCTAAAGAATCAAATAGAATACCAGGGGAGAGATGTGATATCTGTCTTCAAGTACTTAAAAAGTGACAGCAAAAGGTTCATAATTTGTTTTTTGTGTTGAAGTAAGCACTCTGGGCTTAAACTGAAAAGAAAAAGACTCATTTTAGACTCGAGGAAAGTTTCCTTGCAATAAAAAATAGCTTAGAGACTTTTAAGGGTGTCAGAGAATTAGATAGGAAAGCATCTGTCTGATATAAATGTCTCTGCTTTGGTGAAGAGAGAACAGTAGGCTACTTAACCTCTTGACATCCATTCTGCCCTGCATATGCATTAGCTTGTATTGAGATTTGGTATATTTCTTGGAATGATGATTCTATGAAACCCATAAGATTAGAGAAAATATGTGAAGAATTAAAATAATACCCCACACAGCTTTCCCAGATTCTCCTGTTTTATCTTGTTATTGTATTCTTTCTCTTTCTGCAGTTGCTATGTGAAGCAACAAATAAGAGAAATTAATTTAAGATAAATCATGTGTTTGACTATACACATAGCTATGTGTGTATTCCAGTTTTGCAGTCGGAGTATACAGGAAAGAAAATGAAACTTTTATCTCTCTTTTTTGGGTGAAAGGAAGGGGTTTAGGTCTATCCCCAAATAACACTATCTCTCAGTCTAATTAAGATAATCCTTCGTGGTTTTAAAACAGAAAACAGATTTCATATTCCCTAATTTAAACATATTTGTCAACAGTCTGAAATAAGCACAAGTTTGGCAGTTTAAGGCCACTTGTTCAGTTCTGAATATCCAGAGCATTAATTCCATATTATTGTCCCTATACGACTTGTTACTTTCGTAGTCCAAATCACCTTGGGCATGGGAACTGAAACTCTAATACCAATTAGTTAATGATAAGACATCAGATTTGAATGACAGCAAAGTGACTGCAGAAGTTGACATGTCTACACACTAAATGGACACAGACTTTACTTTTAATTGTTACAAGTCTTCTATGTTGTTTAAGACATTACTTAAATCTCAGCTATGGGGTTCAGATTTTTTTTTATAATATTGACTTCAGTGAATATTTTCAGATTCTTGAGAAGCCTTCCAAGGAAGTAGGGAAATTCTGCCATTTTTTAAGTCCAGTTGGACTAAAAAGTTTCAAAGAAGAAAATCCTATGCTGATAAAGGGGTTAAATAGATACTGTAATCAATTATTTTTCCATTCAGTACCACAACATCCTTCAAGGACAGCTTCAGATTTAAGTATTCCTGAACAGTGCCACTGCTTATTATGTTTATGTTGTTCATGTAGTATCCTGACAGAGTTGGAACTTTATTTTCTGAAAGTCAAGTGTATAGAAAATGACACAAAACCCATGATTTGAAGACTGTTAAGTATAATCTGCTTTAAAATTTAGCAAGACCATATGTTGGATAATAAAAAGGAGCAGAAGAACCAGGTACACTGTGCAAATTGGCAGTCCCTGAAATTATCGCAACTCTTTTCAGTCACTATTATGGGAAAATTTGACCATCAATTTATTTTAACTAATAAATTAAGAAACAGTGAATTGTGAATATGAATTTTTGGCCATTGGCGATATTTTTGTTAGTTGCTCACTTCAAAAGAAGTTAAGCATTGATAAGTTATCAAGGTATTAGGTATATACTATCAAGATCTATCAGGTATTATTAAGAATATACCATCAAATTATCAAAGTTTTTTGGAAATACAAAGAGTACATTTTCTTCCTTCTATACACATATTAAGTGTGTATACTCCTTAAAAGGTGTGCAGTTGTGGTAGTTTAGTTTAGGCTTTCCTTGGTGACCAGTTTGTAACCAAGGAAGTGTCCAGATTTACCTGATATTCCCTACGATTTTTACGTAAGCCAGAGTATAAGAAGAAAGGAGGAGAGGCCTTTGGCGGCCTTGGAGGTGCAGGTTTCCCTGCTGTTGAGTCTGTTGTGTTGGGGAGAGAGTCCTGGTAAGGCCTTGCTGACCTTGGGAGACACGGGTTGCTGGCGGTTGTTCCAGTGCGACTTTCTGTTGTCTCAAGGAGAGTAGTAAGATATTCTTTTGCTAATTGTTTTAGTTGCTAGATCTTGGGCTATTGATTTTATTTTGGCTTTGTTCTTTTTTTTTCCTCCCCCTTTCCCTTTCCCTTTTCCTTCTGAAATTGTATATCTATTTCAATTGTATATAACTGTAATATAAGTGTAAATATATTTATATATATTTCTTTAGCTGTCTCTCTTGTTTCGGTTCTCTTGTTTTTTTTTCTCTTCTCCCTGAGGTTTGAGGAGGAGGGGGATGCTTCTTGTGGTAAAGTTTGGAGACTTGGCAGGGAGCCAGCTTCAAACCATATCAGCAGTATTAAGAATTTATTTGGATTGTTTAAATAAAAAATGACAATAAAATGGTAAAGAGAGAATGTATATATTTTAAACTGGTCTTGTGCACAAATTTCGTCATGACATAAATAACAGAATGATTTCCATACAGAGCCACCTGACATACCCAAAATAATTTCTATGCTATGTATGCTGATAATGTATATTTACTGAAAATTATTTGAATGTTTTTTTTTCTCCACTTCATTAAAATGTGTCGGATGTATTTTTTAGAGTAAAAAGGTACATGTTGTCTCTGACACACCCAAATCCCACTAAGTGCCACAGTTTATGGTTTTAGAGCTAGGACTCCTTTTGACATCACTTAATAACCACTTCAATGATACAATTTGAGTTTCCTTGCCTAGGATGGTGGATTTGTCTCCTCTAGTCTGCTGCCGGTCCTGTGTGGCAGAAGGGAGCAGAGGGAGATCTAATGCTAAACCAACTGCAACTGTAGTCTGGTGGACATTCAAAACATCAACTGGAAGAGATGTTCCTGCAGCAACTCCTCCCCATTTCATATATTTTCTCTACAGCTAAGATGATACTGTGTCTTTTTACATCAATGGGATAGAGCATAGGAAGCTAGAGGGACGTCTACTCATTTGGTCCATTAACTAACTCACTATACTGAAAGAAACTTTCCAATTATTGGCTCTGGACAAACAATGTGAAATGTGGTGAGTCAGTTACAGTTAGCTGAGGAATGCAGCTTTTGGATTCCTGTGAAAACTGCCTGGAACATCTAACACACATTTTCAAACCCCCTGTTTCTAAGATTAGACAAAATAGTAAGAGACACATGTATACAACAAAAATAGACTCCCTTTTGTAAACAGTTCCACTTATTTTCTGCATTGAAAATGTGTCAATGTCTTGGAATCAATTGAGCAGATTTCTTTTTCTCTGAAGTCTGTCCCCCTTCAAGCTATAGCTAAAGCTATTACAGTTAATGACTGCATTCATTAGGCTGTGGAATGGTCTTTTTTTTGTTATGCAAAAATGTGTTTACAGGCCACATAATGATGGTGGAAACTGCTGTTCTGCCCATATGTAATTACTCTCCTGCCAAAAATCTGACCTATAGCATTTGAGAATGTATTCTCCACCTGTGTAGGAGTTTGCTATCTGAGTGGCAGTCTTTAATTTTCATTTCATTGCATTTATCTGCTCTTTCAAGGTTTCTTTTTCCTATATCTTAAAAACTCTAAAAATAATAAAGAGTCCTCATGCTCTTCTCAAGGCTCTACTAGTCTTGAAAAGGTAAATTTGTTTGGTTAATACTGAGAAGAGGATGGAATTGCTTTTGGTGAGCAGCTGTAAATTGTTGCATGTAGATGAGTTCATTTTATGATAACTGTATATGCAATGAATTCTTATTTTGCTGCCTACCTTTTTTTAGATTGCAATTCCTCATATTTTTTTCACTTTTCATGCATATTATAAGGATAAACGAATTTAAGGGTAATTCAAAGGAAAGAAGCGACCTGATTATTTTTAGGCAGTATGACACACTGTTTTTACAAGATGATATCTAGAAGTAGCTATGTAGTGAATTTGGTAGGTACCTTACACAGGGGATTACTGGTATTAGTTACTTACAAAGTATCCAAACTTCCGCCAGCTAAGAAAGGTTGTGATGGCAACTTGAGAGTTCGGTAGTCTATAGCAACACCTAATTTGCATGAAAACAGAGAGAGGTTTACAGCTGTCTGCATCTGTAGTTCAGAGCTGAAACGTAATTCGGCCTAACTGTAGTCCAGTCTACAACAAAATACAGTTTCCAATGTGTGATTCCTCTTTCTTCATGCAAGCTGTCATAGTTGATCAACCTAACTGAAGTTATATCCATACATACAAATTTTATGGCGTGCCCTAAATTGAAGAGAAATTTGCCTGAATATTACCCCTGAAAACACCAAGGATATTCAGCTTGTGCAGTATGTTCTCTTGATTCTGAAAAATTCTTTAGTGAGGAGAAAGAAAATATTTGACATATTACCAAGAACAAAGGCATTTTGGATGCCTAGACAACTTTATAAAGACTTAGAGTTGTTTTTTTGTAGATAAAATGTAAATTTCTGCTACAATTTAAGCCCCTTAATTTTTTTTTAAGCCCTTTACTTTTTTACTATGCTTGCTCTTGATCAATTATTTGTAAGGACTTTGAGGTTTGTCTAGACTAAATAAGCTCAGTTTTATCCAACTTTCCTTTGAAGAGCTGTTTTCTAAATTTGCAGTCATTCTGGGTGTGATTCTTCCTGCAAGTATCCAGCTGGTCCTTGTCTCTGCAGATTCAGTGCTATCTCAGAATGCTCTGATAATGCTGACAGTGTCAAGGATGTGACTTGGGAGCTGCTCTCAGTGCACACAAAAATGAGAGCTCTGTGGGCTAAAGATGGGAGGGTAGTTATGGAGTGTCCTGTTGTGATCCATATAGGCATAGGGATGTCCTGTCCAGAGCTGGGAACTCAAGTTTGTCCACATTCCCACACATTGTCCACGTTCCCACACTGAAGTCAGCAGGCAGTTCCCATACTGTCCCCAGTCTCCTCCCTGCAGCTACCAGAAGAAACTGATAATCCTTTAATAAGGGGTGAGGAGGGAGGAGAAAGAAAGCTTTTCATGACAACATATCACTAAAAGAGGAGTAGGAAGCATTTTTCTTCAGGTTTCTCATTAAGTAAAGATGGCCAAAAGAGAGACAGAAACTAAAGGAAGGCATGTGTGCTATAGGAAAACCTAAAATATATTTGGAAATTGGCCGTCAGACATGAGGACTGCTTCCATCATTGCTTTGTTACAGGATAAAAAGATTACTTCATATCCTCAAACTATATATTTCAAATATGGCAGCAGCTTTTCTTTTCAACAATATTAATGGTGTTGAGTCATATTTATAATTCACTCTAAGCTCCTCAAATTGCAAACTTCTCATAATGACAGCCTAAAAGCCACCAGTTACATAATGTCAGCAAAAGCAGAAAAACAGGAAAGGAAAAAATGATTCGTGTCCAAAACATTGCAATTGCCTATATATTTTTATTGTGAAAATAGTGATTTTTATCTTCCCCAAAATGCCTGACTCCGGTATAGCTTCTCAGGCACTAAAAAGTAGTCTCCAATGCTATGTAATCTTATGTAATCTAACTAAGTCTATATAAGCAAATACCAAAAAAAGTCATGAACAGAAATCAGGTCTTGGCAGAAATGATAAGCAAATACCCACTGTCTGGAAATGCTGTCAAAAAGCTACTTTATGTATATCTTATGTGCCTGAAATGGAAACGTCTCTGGGATGACCCTGAATGCAAGAAGATTCTCTGTGCTACAGCAGTACACATATATAAACCAATGCTGTATTTCTACTTATAATTGCTTGCATTAATTCAGAGGATTTTTCATTGTATCAAGACCACCAGGAGAAAAATAGCTTATTCTGAATCAGAATCATTAAGTCATTTTCTTAGGATAATGATTTACTGAGGCTGCCAGTGGAATGATTCTCCATTAGACATCTAGGCACCACTTTTATGGATATGCAACAATAATCTTTAAGACAAATACAAACATAATTATATGAATGAACAGATAGCTGTGGTAGCCTTACTAGTTTAAAAATATTTCAGAAATGGGCAAAAAAACTGGCTTAAGTAAAATCATTCACTTATTTGACAGAAAATGTAACACACAAACACCTGTACCCACATATATGTATGTATCTATATTTGTATATATGCAAATATCTTTATTTTCTATGGCTACATGTTTACACCATTTTTAGCCTGAAAAAACTAGCACGCAATAGAGAATCTCTCATATCTGTATACCATCTATTATGTACTTGTAACATGTTTGTGAAGTTATTAAACTTGTTATATCACTATGAAATAGTGACATAACATTTGAGATGTTGCATCTTATTGTTTCTGTAGAAAAATACCTTTAGTAATAAATAATATACTATTGTATAAACACAAAACAGTATAAGTAAATCACTACAAATTAACATATCTAGGTATTCTTAGGTATAAACAATAAACAAAGTGAGTTAAAAAGACAGCAAAAAAATAAATTTAAAGAAGCATAAGTATGTGTCATATTTCAGTAGTAACTCTTAATAGCAATGCATATGTTTACACTAAACCTTATTTGGAGGGAATTTGGTAATGACTAATCCGAAACTTTGGGATGAATCTTTGAATTTGAACATGGAATAAAAATGTACGGATAATATCTTAACAATGTTATTTGTATTTTAGCACCTATTTTAAAACCATGCATACCCAGAAAGGTTCCCTTTGTCTAATAGCGCAGAGGTAAGCAGACTATTACTTTTTCAAAAGTCTTAAATCTCCAGACTTCAGTGTATGCTGTAGTAAATGTAGAGTGACTAATATAAAATTTGTAGTTGTACAATGGATAACAAATTCTGGTGCGTGAAGGTTTTAAAATAACAGATGTTATGTAGTACTTTTTTCAGAGAAAAAATAAGTCATTTGAAGCCCATAAATGCAGTAATTAGCACATGGTTAATTTATCAAAAATACAAAGTAATTAATATTCACAGTCCCCAGGGAATCAGTAATTTCAGTAATATTTTTAATATCTTATTCAGCAAAAGAAACCAAGCCAGACCTAGAATAATAATACAAACAGGATATATACACTGAAATTCTCCCCCTGCTGAAATCAGCTGAAGTTTTATCATAGACATTAGTCAGGACTGCCTTGTACTCAGATCAAGATATATCCCTCTAACTAATTCAGTGCCTGCCTTCAGACAATATAAAGTGGAATGGATAGCTCATCCCTTGCACTCACATTGGTATTATCCGTGAATATACACAGAATTGAATTACAGAACAGCTTTATAAGCCCTTCATCTTTTAAAGCTCAATTCAGAATAGTTTGAGTGTCGTAAGCTATAAACATAACGTTCTTTTGGTCAACTGTTTGAGGAGGTCAACACTCACTTTTATGACTGTCAGAGAAAGGGTATCACTAGAAAGTCATCATTGTCATGAGGGGAAGAAATTGTTCCAAAGACCTTGCAATCTAGCTGTTTCTCACTCTACAGCATTCAAAGACAGCTTCTTCTTGAAAACAGTGTGTCATATTTAACGTGCTTACATGACAGAGCTAATATACAATGTGTACATGACAAGATTTGAGAAGCCTGGACTAAAGGATTCTTTACTGCAATGACAAATCACAAATCTCTTGCAAGAATCAGGTCTACACAAGAATATATTCACATCTTGGTGGAAAAAAGTAATGTGAAAACAAAGCGTAATTTCCTTTGCCCTATTTCTTTGAGAAACCTGGTCTCTGAACAACTTGATCTATTGGAAGGTGTCCCTTCTCATGTCAGTATAGTTGAGACTTTAAGGTCCTTTCCAATCATTCTATGGTTCTATGATTTCTTTTGCTCATGAAGCTTCTATTTCTCAATTCCACAGACTCAGAACCATAATTTTCAAAAAAGAATACATGTCTATGCACTCAAGTCATTTTGTATCATCTACTTGAGTTGCCCAGGGCTTGGAGTTAGACATTTTAGGTAAGTGACCATAACTCCTACAGTGAGACATTACCTTGATTTCTTTGTCACCATCCACATAAACATGATAGAACTTGCTTTACTCTGCCCAAACCAAAGCTCATCAAACCCAGTAATCTCTCCCTAATGGTGTTCAGTAAAAAAAATTTGTATGCAGCTGAGTCCCAAAGCAGAATTTGAATGACTTTAGCAACTCACATGTTCTACCATATTAATGGGAGAGGATTTATTTATTCAGCAACATAAAGCAATAGAAGTCTGATTTGAAGTGGTCTTTAGGCATAAGGGATAATTTCAATTTGGGTGAAGTTAAGACTGTAAGGAGTATAGGAAACCTTAAAAATTCACAGTCAGTGGCTTCTTAGCATCTCCTGGTGTTTTGGTATGTCATAAAAAAGTCACTTCTCTCAGCATAAATATTGCTAAGATTTTTTCAAGCTGCGATGACCCATTTGGAGGAGGAACTTTTAAAAATAATGTGAGAGAATTCGCAAATATGAAGACCATTAGATCAGGACCATTAAATTTTGCCTAGTTTCTCTGCATAAGTGGGCCTGATTTTCACTGAGCAGCACTTTTATGGCTCCTTTATTTGTACTGAGTCGACAGAGAATTGCCTCAACAAATATAGAATGAATCTGTACCCTAAGTGTGTAATTGCCTTCTGCATTATAAATTTGCTTAAAAATACAAGTAACCAATGTGTAAAGTTGAAAACAAATGCCATTCAGAATACACTTGAGAGAAAAATCATAAAAATGTGATGGTATGATCACACTTTAAGTAAAAATGTGTCATTTAACATGTATTTGTATCTAACTGTAAGTCTACAAAGAAGAAAGGATTAGGATATACTTTTAACCTGTTTTGGTGAAACTACTAAAAGCAATGCCTATACTCACACAGAGCCCTTAAGTCATTGTAATTAGGCTTTAGGTTTCAGAACTGTGGCTATAGTTACCACCAGTGAATCCTGCAAGTGAACGTCTCTGCAAACACAGTCTATCACTAAAACTACAAATTAATTGGCAAATATTAAGATCTTTCTTTTGTATTTTTGGCTTTAAATCTATTAGAAAAAGCTTTGAAAATAAATTACTGTTCATGGCCCATAAAAAAAACAATAGTATGTAGGAGTTGTCTAAAAAGCTTAAATATCTATTCTGTAGTACAATGACACAATAGGTCATTTGACGAGCTATTTCTAAAATTGTATTGTAAAATACATTCCAAAAGTAACTTAGATCACATGGATGACATAAATTTAGGAAATAGGGATGCAAAATCAATACCTGATTCTTTCTGTAAAAAAATTATAACTTCATGAAGCACACGCTCATCTATCTTTCAATTATATTTCACAGAGGTTGTTTGATAACTGACATTTGAGAAGTACTAATTAATATTTCAAAGTGATATGCAAGACATAGGGCAAGGTGATATGATTCCATCTGGAATTTTTTGTTGCTTTCCTTGATGCATCCAGGGCTTTCATGTCCTAAACCACTGATAAATTATGCTAATAGAGATAGCCTATCATGATTTTTCAGTTCCTACCTAGCAAGACCTTTCTCTCTTTGTGACAGTTGGGTAAGTGAAAGGTCTCCAAATAAAATGGCAAAATATGTTGCTCACATATGATAATATATTTTCTAACTATTCCTCCGTAAATAGCACAATAATTGTTGGGATAGATCCCTTATTTAAAATGTTATTTACACATTTCCATTTAATATACTTTCATTTGGGTTTTTACTAAAGTCAAGGACAAGTCTCTTGATGATTTCAACTGTTTGTCACTAACTTCGTGGGCAACACAAACATTGTTTATTGCTGGGAGTAGCTTAATGTATTTACTTGTAACATTGTATTTGAGCCAAATCCTAATACAAATATTCCACATACTAGAAAATCGGTTTCACATTTATGGATGGAGAGTATATTTTTCAGAAATTTGGTTGGTCTCATGAAAAGAGAGCAACACCACCTTAATAACACAGCTTCATTTTATATATGTTAAAGTTTTAGTGCCATAATTTTGTTCCTTACTTTTAGTTCAGCGGCTAGAATATTGTAGATGTTTCATAAAATTTTAGGGGAACATTTCTTTAATATTACAAATACTGAAGAAATAGATCTGACTGTCAAACAACAAAAAAGTAATCTTTCAAAACAAGACACAATATAATATGCTGAATCCATATGTATGTTTGCAAGCAACAGTTTACAACTAAGAAAATGTAAATATAAATGGAAATATTAGATTCAAAATGAGATCTATGCCAAAGGAGATCACTAAGCCACGTTGAATATTTGAATGTACTTTCTTGAATCAAAAAATGTCAATAGATAATCTTCTGTTTCCCTTGCATAAAAGAGATATTGATTGAGTGCACAGACTTACTCTCCTAACTAGGAGAAGCATGAGTAAAGTTAAAGTGAGAAGTGACTACGAGAAGGCTTAATATTAGGAAGGTTATAGTGCCTAAGTGAGTTTGGAGTACCAAACCAAATAAATGCAAGGGGAGCTTTTAATATGACAGCAAGTCTCAATAGCAGCTTTTCTCAGCATGAGTTATGTAATTTTAAAAATGTGATAATAGATTGGTAGAAGTCCTGTTTTAAATAGAATTGTGCTAAGGAAAAAAAAATAAAGAACTTCTTAAAAGAGTTTATTTTTCTTGTTCTGTTTTAAGACCTTTTCTGCCATGAACTAACCTTAAATCGCTTGGAGACTGCAGAAGTACCTAACAATAATAAATCAATGGACATACCTGACCTTCTCAAAGAAAGCTCACAAGAACTTTTCAAAAATGCACCACAGTGCACCATAGTCCAATATGAACTGTTTCAGAGACTTCAAAAAGAGAAGAGGAAAGGAAGTAATTTGAAGAAACATTTAAAAGTTTAGTATAAAGAACCTTCATGCCAATTTTATTTCATTTTCATTTCAAAGTCTTTTGGAATATTTTTCTGGTCCATTTAATCCCAATCAATTTGCAACAAAGCTGTTGCGGTTCTTCTTACCAGATAACCCTTTCAGCAAAACTGGCTGACAGTACCAAACCTAGATACTCAAAATACTTTTACTGACCTTTTGAAGGCAACTCTGTAATAATTAAATAAAACCTGATTATTTCTGCTATTTTATTATTTTATTATTTTTAAATCTATGTAATTTAAAGTAAGGTCACAGTACTTACATTGACTTCTTTTTTTATTCTGTTTTAAAGACTGTCTTGTTTATTACTAACAAACCAGAATATATTCACTTATTTTCATTTGTCAGTCTCAGGTAAAAGTCTGAGCACCTCAACAAAGGGTACCAAAGTTTCATTGGATGTTGATTCTTAGTCCCTATTTTATTCATCATCCTGGTATGAATATTTGTTTATACTATTTAATAAAATTAAGCAAATATCCATCATCATGCTCTTTTGGCATTCCTTTTCCTGTAAGCAACATACTGATATAGGTTTTTAATAAAACCATGCCTGAATCAATTAATTAATTGAAAGCGTCAATGGACATGACTAAACAGTTTGGTAGTTAGACTATTAAGCTGGGAAATAGAATCATTTAAGTTGGAAAAAACCTCTAAGGTCATTGAGTCCAATCATTAACCTAGCACCGCCAAGTCCACCACTAAACCATGTCCCTAAGTGTCACAGGAACATTTAGATGATTTCTACACAGTCGAACAGAAGTACTGAGGAGATGGAAAGATAAGCAGCCTGGAATAACTTCTAAGGAACTTACTGACAGCTCAGTTCAATTTCTATCCTGACTGTACAGAGAGATGAACCTGAACACACTTCTCAGGAAGGTGAGCATGATGGAGGGATGTGCAACCACAGTCTCATGATTGCTGGTTTGTTACAGGTGAAATGACTGTGACATTCTACTACAAATTATTGTTTAGCCTATTTCTCCAGAGATGTAAGTCTCTCACTATTAAGCTATTGAACCATGTATGCCTTCCCCCTTGGCAATATCTTACGAATTTTACCAATGGCCTACATGAATCAAATACTGCTGACCCATAGCGACCTCAAGGACATGAATTTTGAACAAACATTGTGAAAGTCAGCTGTCGGAGAGAGGAAAGGAGGAATTTGTTCTGAATGTACTCTACAAGGAAACACCATTGGCGCTGACGTGCTTACGCAGTTTGTGGGTTGCTAGTTACCCAAAGCTTACCACCATGTCTGCTGACACTTGCCCAGCCAAGAATACATATTCATAGGAAAAACATCTTCTCAGAGATATAAATCTAACAATTACTGTATTTTTTGTGTTGGGGTGGTTTTGGTTTGCTTGTGGCTGCAACAGAATCAGGAAAGGCAAGAGGTAAATACTATTTGAATAAATAAATAAAGCTCAGCTTGAAAACATACTGTGTTTGAAAAGATAGCAGTACATAGTAGGGGCAGAACTGCAGTTCATGTGTTGCAGATGGTTGGTGTATGGACTGCAGAGTACTCAGTCATGCGGGGTGACTGTTTGTTGGAAACACAGCTACTTCATACTCTGAGACAGAACTGTCAGAAATGGCCTAAAGTGAACTACAATTTGGTCAATCTAGTTGTGACACATGAGGAAAAAGTAGGTCTACATGGCAAATATGGAGAGCAAAAGCAAAGCGTGTGTCTCTGCCCACAGCAGGGGGTTGGAACTAGATGATCTTGAAGGTTCCTTCCAACCCAAACCGTTCAATGATTCCATGATTCTATGAATGTTGATGTGAGAAAACGGCAATAACTTTGGGTGGGAACATACTAGCAAAACACAATTTTCCTTACATGAGTAGGTCGCATACTGCATTACTGCTCATTTTTTTTCCCTTAACCTTGAGCAAGAATTGATATTGTAGTAAGTACTATGGCATGAGAAAATATAAAATAAAGGTACAATTAATACTGCGACAAACAGAAAGCAAGTCATTGCTGATGTAGAATCTTTCAGGAAAGAATTGAGTGATATTCTGAAGCCAGTTTTACTTTGATTCCTTTGCAGTGTTTACACAGATTGAGTGTGTAAATTTCTATAATCTGGGAGGAAATACCCAAATGCATGATGCTATCAATGATAAAGTGCCATCAAAACAGAGGTCTGAAGAGGCATTGTGCAGATGGCTCCACCTAATGTTCAGGTCAGTGATATCATTAAGAAGAAATGACTCTCTTCCTACAGGTTACACAATTATTTGGTGGTTCCTCCCTGCCGCCCCCCCCATTTCTGATAATAAAACAGAGTATCCATAAGGCTGTAGTAGTTTAGGGTTTTGCAACTGATTGTCTAACCACACAGCATTTGTGTAATGAGGTGTGTGAACTATAACATTGATGAAACAAAAATAAAGCAACCTGTGCTGGTTATTTCATAGTTCTCAAAAGTTTTGAAACTTGTAAATATTCCTATGCTTGATGCTAAAACAGGATTATTTTACCATTGTATTTTTGTGACATTTGTGGTTTTTATTTCGAACTCATGTTCTTAAATTCTCTGCTATGCTGTGGACCATCCAATCTTACACAGATTTGGAAGAATGAGATTTGAATTAGTTTTAGTGCGATAATATGTTTCATATCTTAAATTAGAAAGGCAATTAGTGATAGTAGTGATCAGAGTACACTTGGGATTTGGGAGCTTAATACTGAATGCTTTGTGGGTTAAGAACCTAAGACTCATGCTTGTCTGTATTTGTCACACATCTATATATATTTATCTATATTCTTATAATTGTTTGAACCACTTGAATAGCTCATAAAATAGGAAATGAAGAAGAGATTTGGAGACATGAAAAGACAAAACTGCCTTAACCAACACCTTCATGAAAAAAAAAAGAGAAATCAGAAGCACTTTTCTTGTAAGAACTTGTTTCAAAACAGACTCAGCAGTCAGGGTCTGACATAGCTAAAGATTTCTTTCATTTTGATCTTTTATAGCCCAGACTGTCTTCTAAAGGTTTGTCAAAAGGATTGTAAAGGAAATTTAAGTACTTTGTGAGTACAACTCAGAAAGACTTCTAAAAGAAAAGCACTACCTTATCCAAGGTGCCTATATTAGTCACAGAAAGTTTGAATGAGAAGAGTTTTTGAAATAGCTGGGTGTTACTCTGAAATCAAGGTGCCTATGTGAGAATTAGAGAATAAGAATTAAAAAACCCTCATGAGTTAAATAAACATAGTTTCTCAAAATATACATATAACTATAATTCATAGAAAAATACACTTCCTAATCCTATGAAATTAATAAGAAAAAAAAATACAAAATTTTCATACTCAGTGCAATTAAAAGTACCAAAGGTTTTATTGGTTTTAAATTATAAAACTAAAAAGAATTTTAATAGTAAAAAAAGGAGGAGGTGGAGGGAAAGACATGAAAACACATGAATAGATGTTATTTTCCTAATCTAAAGCAGTGGTTCCCAAACCATGAAGCATGAACCCAGTACATGGACACAACTGAAACTAATAAATTCTCCTGATGTACACTCTGTCAGTAGGATCTATTCTGGTTGGGATGAAATCTGGTTTATAAAAACTGGGCGTTATTGATTCAGAACATTGCATATACAACATCCCCATGTTACTCAGAAAGCTGTACTTAGTTTGGCTATAGTATTTATATTCTCTGGTTAAAATAACTAAAAGTTAAGTTAACCAAGAAACTTCTGGCAACAAAATAAAACATAAGACTTTGATCACAGTTGGTGTGGTAGGGCAAAGACAGAGGACATGGGGAATGTGGGATGTTTTATCTTGTTTCTCTTTTGTTCATGGTTTTCTTGGTGTTTTCCAACAGATTGCTGTCAACCATCTTGGAACACTTTCATGGAACTGTGTTTGGCAGCAAAACTTTGGATCATTCCCTGAACCAAATTAACATTGTAAGATATAGTTTTGACTCATCCAACCGAACCAATACAATCAATAACATTTTATACTCCTAGGTATCTGCTCAGCTCAAAGCACAACATTTCAAGTAGAAAGACAACAGAGAACACTGTTTTCATTTTACGTTAGGTTTGCTGATCTTCAAAGTATTAGTCTGTAAAATTACACTTGCAAAAGAGAATTTAATAAGTGCAGCCACATTGCTAAACTGAAAACAATACAACTCAAGAACTGTTGAACCTGGAATTTAATGGAATATATTGCATAAATGAAAAAGAGAAGAAAGTAATTACCAAAGATTACAACCACAAAAAAAAACCAAAATGAGGAAAAGAAGAACAGAAATTATTTACAGTGAAAGTATAAGAAAATGACTGCAGTTAGTTCTATGTGAGAGTAATAAATTTTCCTTTACTATATTCTCTAGGATGCTTGTAACTGCCAAATGCAACAATAAAACATTCCAAAAAGAGGCAGTAGTGGTGCCAACTCCAAATCTAAAAGGAAATATTGCAGAAGTGTTATTTATATTAATGAATATGGGGATGTGGAATGGGGGTGTGTGTTCAAGAAACAGAGGCTTTTGTTAGCTAACCATGGTCACTGAGCAGCATTCAAGTGACTCTTTTGCTTCACCTTCCACTGACATGGCTTTAACTAACAGTTACTGCTTTTGCTATAGCCATGTATTCTGCTATGAAAAGGTGTGATGCCAGCATTCATCTCTTTGATCCGGTGCCCTTTCCCAGCAGAACATGTCTGGTTTTTACCTGCCGCATTTTGTTTAAACTATTCTTTGATGCTTTCTTGATCTACTAGCACATTAAGAAACCCAGGTTATTAAAATGGAGCTCTCATTGATGCTGGATATTCATCAGACTTGAGAACTCCTTGGACTTGGGAATTTAGAAGTAAGCATCTGTTCTTTCTTGGTTTTTGTTTTTTCAAAGATTCATTCTTGAAAGACAAAGATTTCTACTGACATACAGGTGTCCCATGTAAGATGCTGATTCATTAGAACCAGCTATAAAAGTACCTTGGATTTGATTTAGATGACTTCTGTAAACCAGTTGTAATTTCATTCATCTGTTTTAAATTGAAAGACAATTAGAATTGCCTATTTTATTATAACTTAATTCAGAGTATGCAAACTAAGCTTCTTGTCCTACCAATGTATAAATAATAAGATGTTAATTTATTGAAATAAGATGTTAATTAATTGAAATTTTTACTATAACTTGATACACTGATGGACAGTGGAAACTATTAGGTGAACCTGAAGAACATATCTTCTTTATACAACAACGTGTTATGAGAAAGTTACAGGAAAAATTTAACAGAAACACATTTTCTTTTTAATCTAAAAAAAACCAAAAGGTATCTAGGTTACAGTATGTAGACCTCAATTCCATTGAAACAGATGTAAAGCAGTAAATATGTCTCATTTTATCAAAAGATTTGAGATTCTGTGAACTTTGTGACAAATATAATTTTCTCTCGTATCTTTTAAAAGACAGACAGTCCTAATGGTTTCTGTTTTGTTGTACAGTACAGCGCAGTGGTAGTTCATGACTGTGGCCTCTAAGGCATGAAATAATTAATAGCTGTCTATAGTCTTGAACAGTGGGAACTCCAACCTTCTATGAGACAAATTCAGAAATATCTTTTATTTCTGTGTTTCTGTCTAAGTTGGTTTTTGTCTCGTCTGATTTTATGAGACTAGAAGTAAATCGAAAAGGAACTTAATGAAGAATTGTTTACTATAAAGTAAGAAGATGGTTGGTCCCTACTTTCATCTTTTTCATAATGACTATTTCACACAAACTACAAATTCAGTCCTGCATAGAGCCAAAAATCCGTTCAACATCTCTTTGTATAGCAGTCACCCTTTTCATTGACAGTGGAATGTTCTCTCACCATCCCCTTGTAGCCTGATTCCTAGGCTGTACACCAGACTAGATGAAGGAGGAGTTATGAAATCTTACCACTTTTTTCAAATCTAGCTTGGGCTTAGGGCGTTTTCTTGAGACCCATAAGTTCAGTCTCCCTTGGATCATGGAGAGTTCAGAAAGCAAGCTTTCTATCTCCTGGTCAAGTACTGTAAATATTAAACTATTATAGGTAAGGTAAGTATTGCCTCTAAATCCGTGACTCAGTAAAAGTGGTAATGGTAACTGTTCTTGGGGGAATCCATCCTGTAAATATTAGGTTTTCTGTTGCACGTTCCCTAACTAAATGTGTGAGAGGATTGAGACACATGAATGTCTAGGTAGTAATTCCCCTTTTGGACATGTGATATGATGGAATATCATGACTTTTTCAAGATCTGTAGAAGCAGAATCAGATGTTCTAATGGCATGGACACGGGGCCTCTCCCATGTCTCAGGTCAGTGGTCAGGTAGAATAGGGAGACAGTACGGTGGGCAGCAAGTGCCTAACTCCATTTGCCACTCTCTGGGACCCGAAGGACTTTGTTCAGTTTGAAGTCACAGGAACCATTATGCAATAGGACAAGACCAGAATAGAACTAATGAAGAGAATATTCTTTGGTCTCTATATACAGATGATTAAGATTATAACTTAAGACTCTTAGTCACTCTTATACCGGGCTTCTCCATGCTACTCTTCATTTGGGGTCTTCATTAATTAAATGATTTAATCAAACCTGGTAGGATTCCTCCTGTGTAAAGCTGTCCGTAATCAATATAAACCCATCATACCATGTTCTGGCTTACGTTTTGGCCATAGGAAGGGACATAGTAAGCAACAAAAGAGAAAGAAGTAGGTCAGCTACTACTACATTATTAAGTAGGCAGTTATGCCTTGGAGCAAGAATAGAGCTAAAACCACTGCTCCAATTGGACTTGTGCAGCCAGGGAATTCAAACAGCTAGTCTGATCAGAAGTCTTTGTAGTCAGTTGAGCCTCACCTCACTAGACATTTCTGAAAATCTCAGTAGGTTGAAGCATATTCCTCATTACTAGGATTTAACTTAGATAATTCTCAAACAAAAGGAAACCTGGGTTTACAGCCCTGTGTAATATCACATTGATTTTATTGTTGAAGATTTCACCGCAAACGCGAATGAACCTGGGACATCCACCAGACCTGTAAAATACAGTACCATGTAAACACGTGTTATAAGCCAAGAAAATAACTTACATAAAATCTGTGAATTGCACTCAGACTTTTTTAGTCTTCTGTGTACAGTGACATGACATAGCAATTTGAGATCCCATCCCGATTCAATTATTGGGCTTACAGTCTCAGCCTGAAAGCAAGGTGTTAGGGCTGTAAACAGAGGTTTTAAGGAATGTCCCATTTACTTAGCACAGACTACAATGCCTGGAGTGACACTCAAAAATGAGTGATAACAGCATGCATTACTGGAAGCACTAGAGTAAGAATAATGTCACAAGTTCATCATTGCAAAAAGAGCATCAGAATAAGAAAAGAGCATTGATTCCAATCAGTGTCATATACTCCCAGAAAAGCCCATTCCAAAATAAGGCTACTTAAGCTCCCACAAATGTAGGAATAAGAGCTTAAAATGGAGAGCAGAAACTGCAAGATATATATAAAAGCATTCTTCTCAATGAAAACTGATCGTGTAGTGAGCATGACAAGGAGTACATTAGGATGGAGACATGTCGGTCATGCTTTGGACAAAATGCAAGGAGAGATAAATACGGTTCTTACTCAGAATTTGGATAAGGCCAAGAAAAATGTCACAGGTTAAAGAAAGTAATGGAATAACATTTAATTGTATTGCTCAGCAGGTTAACATGCAGCGCCTTCAGAGGCATACAGCAGCAGTTGGGTTAAACTGGTACTTCTGTGAACTGGTATGAACAGACATTGCAGTCAGAGCTCAGTTCCCAAATCCCTGTTTCTTGCTTGGTGGCAGCACACAAAAATCTCAGCAATGGACCAGGTGTCTCGTATACTAAGTACTACACAACTGGTGAATAAAACTAAAGATCTTGTCTCAAACCAAGCATGACAGGAGAAGAGATTTTTAGAAAGATGAGAAAACAGTTACAGAGATGCATTGGAATGCTGGGTCAGAATGTGTAGTGATGCGGGATTGCTTCTGCATATGAAATTCCTTCCCAGATATGGGTGTTTCAGGTACCCAGCTTAGTGACACCTTTAAAGAGTCTACCAAGTGGCCTCAAAAACAGTAAGTCTGTGCAAAGTAGAAATTATGAAGATGGATGAATATAGCTGACTTTGGAAAATGTTCCTTCTGTAGCTCAGCTACAGGCCAGTGGCCTTCAGGTGCATTGCAGATCATTAAAAGACAAAAGAGCAGGCCCCACTATTTTTGCAGAATCACCTACTTGGGAGCTGTAATTTTGGTTTCACTTAGGCTCACCTCATCAGTAAGCTTGGCTCCTTTTTTCTAATTCAGGAATCAGAACTGATTTATTTAAGGTATGCTTCCATTATGGTAATTTTGAATTACCTAGAAGGATAGGAAAATGAGTAGCATTTCAGGTAGTTGTAAATTAAATAAATAAATTAGAAAATATCCTATAGCTTAGCATTCTATTTTTTAACATTAAAAAAGCTAAGAAGAAACTAAAGAGACCATCAAAGAGAATAAATTTGTTTTCTTGTCAAAATCCTGAGGCAATATATCAACTTACACTCAAGAAATTTTGAAACCAAACACTGTATTTAAAAATAAAATCCCGATAAGCCATTTGCCAAATAATAACCTTATAAAGGATATTCCCATTTAAAATATTAACAGGACAGTTTAACTGAGTACCAAGTAATTTAGGCTCTGAATTCCATCTGTGTTCAATTGAAATTGATTCTTGTTATAGTTATCTGATCTTTGATGAAATGGTTTAAATATTAGAACCTATGAGAGATAATATTTTGAACCCAAATTGCAAAATAGAAAATACTGCAAACTATGAAAATAGAGTCATTACCAATGAACTTCTTCTTTGTCTCCTAGGATAAAACTGCAGCAAATGAAAAATTTGCTGAGGAAAGGAAAAACAAAACAAAACAACAATAATCACCACCACAACAAAACAAAAACAAGAACCAAACCCAAAAATGAACAAACAAACAAAAATGCAAAACCACAACCCATAACTAATTGCATGAAGAGATTTATCTGTCCATAAGAGTTAGACACAAATACTTGTAAAAAAGGTAATTGGAATTACACTGCAGGAAACTCTTTGATCTACTATTATGTGCATTAAAGGGTACCTGGACAGTCTGTGTGTAAATTTAGGGGCTAACGAGAGCTTTCCTGATAAAAAATTTACCCATTTATTTAAATGCAACCTGAAAGAGGACCAAAATACTTTTACCTTATGCTAGATAACCTGCCCCTAGCAGATGCAGAGGATTGAGAACATAACACTTGACTTCCAGTCTTTCTGGCAAGATCCTCAGGAGAAATGTAATGACTGACTTATGGATTTTATAAGTAAATAGGAAAAAAAATGTGTGTCTACTGCGCAGACGAGCTTAGCACCACAAAACTGCTCACTGCGACTGGTAGGTTGGAAATGTCTTTGCAATATCACGATTGTAGCTGTGTCCAGCCTCCAACCACTAGTCAGTTCCCTGCTTAGAAATCTCTGGTTTAAGCACAATGACCACTTAAGTTACTAGGAATAATTAACCTAAAGTATATTTCTTTACTCCTAAAATATTCTGGGGCCATTCCCTGGCACTGCCAGCAAACAGCACTATAAAATTTGCCCATGACTAAATGTTTTCTTTTGCTCACTCCCCTTGACAATATGGTCTCATCCATACTGCCTGCTGAGAACAGTTTGTGGCATGTGCTATTTCCCAAACCACGCTCAAGTCCATGAAAGTGCTGCTGGGTTCAGGATGAAAGCATGCCTGGGTGTGTGCTAATCATGTAGCAGGCCAGACAATGATGGATTAGTGTTAACTCTGTGTCTTTAATCAGTTTCTTAACTAGTGCAAACACATAAGATAGCACCTTGTAAGTTACCGTATTCAACTATCTTTTTTTTCGTGGGCAACAGCTTCCCGTAGTGCTGGACACAGACACCATCCTTAAATTATGTATTTTTTCTCATTATTCTCCTCTGGAAGGCTGCACTGGAACCCTAGTGTTTTCACCATTACAAAATAAATAAATAAATAAATCATAGTTATATGATATGATTATTTTATTTTATTTTTAATAAATTTCTCCTTCCCTTCCTTATGATTTTAATTTATTTTTCTTTTCTATGTCTCCCACCCAACCCTCAGGCTCACTCTTTCAGATGGAACAATTCAACCTTCTCTGTCAACTCAGGAGAATGATTTCCTCTAGTCTTCTTATTAGAATTTTCACTGTTTACTTAATAAGCTTCTCTCATTCCAATTTGAACAGAACTCTATGGGACTAAGAAAAGAGTAGAGTATGAACTATTCCTACCCAGAGTTTTTTATATCAGTGTTTATCTGATTGGAGGGAAATAATGAATTTTGGGTGACCTGCCTCTTCTCTGAAGCTAAAATAAGTCCAGTTAAGTCAATAGAAAGATTGAAATTGGCTTTAAAATTATCTACTATCTAGACTTCTGTGAATAAGCAGCCTTCTCAGCATGGGTGCTTTAAAACTGGTGGCAAATGGTGGCAAAGTTCTTTATTTCACAACATATTTTATCACTGAAGAAATTGCTTTAAATTTCCATTGTGGGAAAATGAATTCTGGTGTAATGATTAATTTTGTTTATGACAATTGTGTGGAGGTTTCTTTTGGCAGTACAACACTACGTCCTGATAATGTTAGCAAGCTTGGACTATAATAAACCTATTGTTATAAATTGAGGACCTCCCTTCGTAGAGCACCTTAATATGCTCATCACAATTCATATTGTCTACGTGGCACTGCATGGATGGATTTAAAGAGTATGAGATGTATTTGCAGTCAAGAATGCTACCACAAACTTCTCTGGAGGAAAGACAAGAAGGCTTATTCACACACTCCTTCTTACCATATGGTCCCATCAGTTTGACTCATTCCCAGTGTCAACAAGACTTCACAGATTTGGAGCTGACACTACTTTTATTATGTTGTATAATGTCACTTCTTGTAATTGAGTTTCTTATGGATTGGATGAAAGGATTCAGCAGCTCATTTTGAATGGATTCCAAGTGAGAATTGCTCTCTGATGACTTCCTGCTATCCTCAGATCAGAGTCAGCTGAATCTCACCCTCAGGTTTCATATATCACTTTCTTCCCCTACTAAGACAGCAAGTTCATTGTAAATTAAACGTGATATATATCCTTAAAATAACAAGTTTATGCTTCCTGCTCTAGGCCAGTTATTGGAAACAGTACATACATTAAAAGACTTGACTTGAATTCTCCTTGCACAGTAAACTCACACCTTAAAAAAAAAAAGTTTTTATTTATTCCTTAAATTGATTCCTCCAGAAAATTAGAATTTTTTTTCCTTTTTTTAGTAACCTTCAGTTATTATCATAATTCCTTGACAAATTAAATTTATCTGGAGAAAGCACTCAACCAAATACAAACTCAAAGCAAAAGCTCTATTTTCTCAGGTACGTCACAGCGGGAGCTGAATTTAAGCATCCCTTCTGATCAGCAGATTAACCATGACATTTTTCTCCCTTCCCGACATCTGAATTTATCTGGGCTCAAACCTACTTTCTTGACAAAGGGGCAAATTCTGGGCCTCTGCATTGTTATGTCACTGACTAAACCAGATATGACTGTAGCTGTAAGTGCTTGAAAATTTGCCCATCAGTATCATAATATATAGGGAAGTGATAAAAAGTTATGCAATGATTTTTGGATTTAGATTTGTTTGTTAAAAATAGTAATTTAATTATAATTCTCGATCCTCATGTTAAATGTGTTAAATCTCATCATTCTGCTGTCCAGTTTTGGGCTACGCAGTACAGGAGAGACATAGACATTCTGGTGAAAATCCAAAGAGGAGCCACAGAGGTGAATAAGGCACTGGGGTATGTCTACCATGAGGAAAGGCTGTGAAAGCTGGGACTGTTTTTCCTTGAGAAGAGGAGGTTCGGTGGGATCTTATTGATGTATATAAACACTTGAAAGGTCTAAGCAAAGAAACTGGAGCCAGACTCTTTTCAGCAGTGTTTAGTGCCAGGACCAGAATGTTTTTGAATCTTAACTGTATGCTATGTATTATGAGTTAAAATAATTCAGTCTAGAGTAATAGACACTTATTAAAATTAGGGTCAAGTTGGGTAGAAATAAACACAAGAGCATTGGCCAGACAGTACTGTATAAAAAGCCAATACATTAATTTATATTATTTGTTAGTGTGGAGGCTGTCAACATGACACACAAGCTGTAAATGCTGATGAAAAGAACCTCAATGAAGGCCTGAGAGGTAAGTCAGTTGTGTCCTTCAGCAATTCCCCTCAAGCCTCTAAAACTGCCTCTGTCTTCTCAGCTTTGGACTTCTCTGGTTGACTTCTGTCCTCACACTAACCTTGCCACAATACTGGGAAAGGCTCGCTCTCTGTCAGATGAGACAGCTGGAAGACATGAACCAGCTAAAGACACTTCAACCTCTTTTCATCATTGTCCCTATGAGCCTTAGAAACACTGAGCAATATAGGCAAAGCAAATCAGTTTGATGAAATATGATAGAAACCTTGAGGCTCCAAACATATCTCAGCATTGCTGGATAAGATTTTATGTGAGACTAAAATAAGCCCTGAGCATAGCCCTATTCATTCCCAGCAGGGACTGTCAGTATTTCAGCAACTCTACGTGTCTGTATGTATGCATATGTGTGTTCATCTAATACCCAGTATGGGATACTAATCTGTACCACACACACATGTGTCTATCAAATACAGCAATACAGTCTCTCTTGTCTCCTACAATTTTGCCTTAGCACACAGTAAAAAACAAGTCCAAGGACACAGAAATGCACTGTGTACTTTGTGTTTATTCTCAGCACATAGATGCTGGAACAGCAATAAAATTGCTCAACTTGAGTTGGAAAAGCATTATGGCTCTTGGCAAGCAATGAGTACAGAAAATATCTTATTTTGACTATAAAGTTCCTATTGCAGAGCGCCTGTCCGCATACCAATACGTAGAGAGCTGTTTCAATGACTAAGAAAACTCAGGCTATGTTTAAAAAAGGAAGGAGAGTAAATGTCTGAAAATATAAGTACTAGCATAGTGGGTCAGACCAAAGTGACACAGGGATCAGTACGTTGCCTCCAGTATTTGCCAGAATTGGTTATTAGTACACAGTTATCTTTCCACTGATGATTAAAGCTCATTCTTTGGTACTGCTGATTTGGCAGCTCCCTGAATGAGAGATTCTATTTGGATCTATGGCATTCAATATTCACCAATGAATTTTACCTTTCCTGAATTTGTCTCATCCTTTTTCATTACATCATTTTGGGCTCAGACATCAGAGCCTAAAACTTCAGGTTCAAAGGAAAAAGGCCAAGAAAAATGACATTTTATGTTCTTCTCCATAATGAAAACAGTTACTAATGATCATATTTGTCTGCAGTTGTTTCTAAATATAAAGGATACCTTACTGTTTTACAAAACACTGACATTACAACTAACTGTAGTTTAATCAAAGTAAATATTTACTATGCAATGTTTTAAAAGTATGCTGCGCTTTACGTGATTTTATTCAAGAATTAGAAAAAATCAGAAACAATCTCCACTTTTGTTTGCTATACACTGCTCAAGAACTAAGCAATGATTTTAATGCATTATATCAGGAGAACTTGACCTACTTTCCATTTTAGTTTTTGTTATAAAGCAGAAGAACACTCATCCCATATCTTCTTTGTTCCATGGTACTGGTTGTAAAAAATTCATCTGTGCTCCCCCAAGATTGACCTCAAAGAATATAAACTTTATCCAATATTGTGGGTAGTAGAGACAAAGAAAATACAGAAAGTTGGTCCTCTGAAAAGCTCTGCACCAAAGAGAATAACACACTCATCATTAGTCCCTGCAGAGAGCTAATTATCAGGAATCTGGGATGTTTGAGAAGAATATTACTGTAAATTTAATACAATTGGTACAATGCAACAAAATATTAGAGATGAACTGTGAGATTCATATAAAGCTAGCTAAGGGCAGAAAGAAAACCATGGCATATAATTTTCTATAATTTCGCTGGGAAATGCAGTACACACTGTAAATGGACCAAAATAACCTTCACTTTAGGTAACCTTCTTTTCAAAATGCAATTAAAACTTGTTAGCCTTTGAATTTTGTTTCTCTTTAACAGCATTAAAAAGATCATAGTTTTTAACTTCAGAGGTCTAAAATATTTTATAGAATCTTTGTTATAAGGTTGTTTCATGTGCCAAACGTCTGCTATCCAATTTTGGAAAAAAAAAATTAAAGTCAGCTGTGCAATTTTGATCTTTCATTTCCAACAGAGACATTCTTCAAATCTTCTCTATTCTTCTATATTACATAAACTGATATGCTATATAATCATGTCTCGATTTTGCACTGCAGTTTGTTATCAGAGACCTTAATACTGACACAGACCTACAGACTTAAATGAAACTCTGCATGGGTGGAAAGGACTGCTGTACTGCAGAAACAGATGCTAAATTAGAGGGAATAAAAATAACTTTTCCACAGAATATATGGAGGCTAAGGAGAGTTTGCAGTGCACAATTATGCACAATTATGCACAATATTTAACTCAATGGGCACTCAACAGGAACTTCTCTTACATCCAGAGCCCGCTCTTGTTTCTCCTTCATTGACCAGACAAAAAACCTGATTCCAGAGATTAAATTGTAATTACACGGAATAACAGCAACTGAGATTTTTCCAAATAATGAGGAGAAGAATGCAATAAACTAACAACAACAAAAAAAAAAATAAGAGTTTCTGGGGCAGCTCTCAATGGCTGGTTCCTCCCTTAACCATGTGGTGTAGACCTGTGAGACACATGCAATCCGAAAATCATCTTCCTTGCTCTTCTAAGTCCTTAGGGAGAGGTTTAGCTCAATTACACTGCTGTTAATTTAGTCTGTTACAGTGTCTACAACCCTGACTGGAATGAAGCCCTTTACTGTATGGAGTTCTGCAATCTTTTGACCGAGAAACCGTATTCAAGAACTAATAAGGATGTTTCCTCAAGTTCTTTCTAAAGAATATTTTCTTCTTCATGCTTATTCTGTGCAGCACAGTCCCCTGCTCTCCTTTTCTGTACAGTCTACCATAGCTTGTAGCTGACTTCAGAGCTGCTTTTCCCTTTGACTAGTGCTAGCTCCAACTCTCTGTTGTGGACATGTTACCTTAAGCTTGGTGTGTTTGCAGAGTCCTTTTTTGGGGGGATGTTGTAGTTCCCACCAAGCCAGACCAGTTTATGCTTTTAGCACAGCCCTGTCCATCCTGGATTTTATACCCACCACACTGTCACAGAATATACTGACCTAAATGCTGCACCAAAATGAAGCAGACAGAGGTGTGTAAAGCCTAGTCTGTGTGATCATGGATGCAGACCCAGCATTTCCACCTTTGCACAGGTGGGCTACCTGACCAAAGCTGCTGACTGTGCTAGCAGCCTCACATGGGCACCAGCTTCCTGTCTGAACTACTAATTTGATTTTCCCCCAGATCACACTCTTAATCTCAGACTGAATTTCTGTGTAACAACTGTGGAAAGCATAATCATATCACAATGGAGAATAAATGTGCTTACTTACAAGTCAGATCAAAAATGAAGGCTTACTATGCCTCCAGGTTGAATACAGAGTTAGGTGTGGCTGCCCCATGTATGCTAAATAGGAAACTTGTGGACCATGATGACATATCCAGTTATTGCTATCAAAAGCCGTGTAGAGATATTTTTAATGAGTTGAAACAGAAGACAATAAAAAACATTTAAGAATTGATACTGTTGCTTATTCTGCATAAAAGAAATGTCTCTTTATCACAAGGCACCTATTTATAAGATATTAATTTCTCATCTTCTTATAGCAATAGAAATCAGAGGTTATTTCATGTCAGTCAAATGGTACGAAATCAAGAGTGTACTGTCTCATTTTTATTGGATTAATCTCCTCTCTTGCTGAGAGCTGTTCACAAAATCTCCTAAAAGTGAGTGCAATCCAGTGCTTACCATTGTTCCTTTGTTCTATTATTGCTAAATTGAACCCAAAGAAAAGGCTGGCAAATGAATGGGCAAGAGAAGATCAGGGCTTAACACAGAAAGCTGTGTGACAGTGAAATACAATTCACTTTTATGATGACACACCTCATTACTTTCTCATTCCTTTTGAGAAAAACAGAGTAGGGTTGTACTCTAAGTCTTGCCAACAACTGATCCCCAGTCATCACAGACAGAATATATTGGTTAAAGAGAGTAGCTGGTCAATGGGCATTTCCAAAAATAGAAATGGCCTGACGAAAACAGAATTGTAATACCTGTAATGTAATGTAGATGTAAATGTCTATAAGTATGCTCAGTTGCCCTCCTATAATGGAAACAAGGGAAAGAACAATACCAGAAAAGTGGTAGAATTCTGGTATTGCTTTCCAAGCACAATTGTATTCCTAACACCTTTAATGAAAATATATTACAGACCTAAACAGGTAAAAGGCTGGATGCTGGAAAGACATCACCTATTGAACTTCTGATATTAAAACTGAGCTGCCAGGAATATCATGCTCATTTTAGTACAGGACCTATCAATCAGGAGAAACCAGGAGAAATCAAGAAAAAACAAATATTTGACAGGTCTGTCAAATCTGTTTAATTTGACAGATTAAGCCAACACACAAAGACATATGCTTAAGGAAATTAAAAGCGTATTTATATCTGGGCAGGTATATTTTAAAAGTAATGAGTTAATTTTCTTAGCTTTTCAGTGGGTT
The DNA here is from genome assembly GCF_003945725.1 of Corapipo altera. NCBI lineage: Eukaryota > Metazoa > Chordata > Aves > Passeriformes > Pipridae > Corapipo > Corapipo altera. The sequence continues at coordinate 82,933,831 of NW_020884872.1, read as the reverse complement.
TAATTTTCTAGTAAAAGCAAGTGTTCTGCTACTTAGCTGTTTTGTGAGTTAACACTTTGTTACATGTATTCATCACCTGAAAAAAGTAAATCAGAGGCCAATCAGGGAAGAGGTCTTAAAATTTCTGTTTGATTTTGATCTTCCAGTGTTCTTTTTTTCCCCCATATGTGTTTTGGCATATCTGGATATAATGTGTGTACAAAAGTACAGAGAGAGAGAGAGAGAGAGAGAGAGAGAGGATGAGTTTAAAGTAGTACAAAGTTCCATTAAATAAGCAAGGATAACAGTTTATCTGGAGTCTCTCCTAGCAAAGTACCACCGGAGACAAAGATGCCTACTGTTCTCCAGTACACAAAGCTGTTGCCAAATTGTTACCAGGACAGCTGAGGACAGTTACCTCTTTGCAGTAATGGTCGGAATCAAACAGATCTATTTTAAAGCCTCAGAGTCTCAGAAAGTATATATTGTAGTTAACCAAGTACAAATTCTGTCCCCATCACAGTAACCTTCGGGAGTTACAATTTAGTCCCTTGTGAGCTGAGAAGCGTTCATCAGACCAGAACTGATGTACTGGTGCCATCAGTTGTGAGAGAGAACCTGGATCAGAGGTCTGCACTACCTCTGCAGATCCAAGGAAGACATTCTCCTTGCAGGGTACAACACAGAGTACAGGGGCTTTTTCCTTCCACTTTGGAGGGAGGGACCACTGTAATGCCAAGAAAGTCGAAGTGCTTACATCTGGCATTGCCACCTGTGCTTCCATAACTCCAACTAGTGCAATCTGAACAGGGGTTTCATTCATGAGGGAGATTACAAAAGATGCTGGAAATGGTCTTTGTGCTTTACTGGGATGTGTGAAGCTTTTGTTCATGCCATGGACACTTAGATAACACCTCCTCCTTGTCTTTACATCCCCACACACAATGTACCTGTTTTGCCCCACAAATGTTAGAAGCTAGATAGAAGCTGCTTAGTGCTAGGTCATCACAACATCGGAAGTACTTAAGTTTCAAATACTGGGGGTCCTGCAGTTACTGCTTAACCAACAGAATTTGTATTTCAAATAAAAAGATAATCCAGAAGCCAAAGAAACCACATAATTTTGCAGTAACTGTTACTAATCCTCATTTGTTTTATGACTGTACTGATTTGAGTGGATTATAAGGACAACTCACTCAGGGAAAGCTTAGCCCAGCTGGATGTCATATCAAAACAGAGCAGGCACACAGATACACAGCTTTCATGCTTTGAGTTGTAATGTTCAAAGGAGATCATCAATTTTAAATTACATTTCTGTCTCAGATCGTTTTACTGGCTGCTATTATGAAAATACTTGTGCTCATCAGAACTGTAAAACATTATTTCTCAGAAATTTGCGTGTCTACATTAGCTTGTGTTTTTGACATCACTTTGTGTCTAGTCTGTGCAATTTCTCTTATAAAATCAGGCTGCCACTGTAGAGCAACTGATTTTCCTTGTGCATTTCCTTTGGTCTTACATCTGAGATCTACAAATGTAATTAAGTGTGATATCACTATTCCTGTCAATTTGCCAATATTGTTCTGACATGCTGCTTCCAAAGCAAACAGGAAGGAAACAACAGTTATGTAATATATAAAAACATGACTTTAAAATAATAATCTTGGGGAAATTGGTTGTAGGTACTCAACTAAAAGAGATCTCTAACTGAAACAGAGATCTAAGCTTTGCACATTTTTTCTGTTCTGACTTCATGAAGTTTTGTACCTATGCACTACTTTCCAAATCAATAATAGCTATTCGATAATTTAAGACTGCTGATAGAAAGAATATTGCATGGTAGCAGGGAATATGTAACCTTGTAAGAATAAATATAAGGTAATTTTGAGACCACTGTTTGTACATAAACAGCTGTTAAAAGCAAGAAGCCACTATTATCTTTTTTTGTGGAAAACAACCAACAATGCAAATTTTTTTAGTGATGTGTCAAACAGCCCATGATTTAGCAATTCAAGGTAACTTATCCAAAATCATTTTAACAGCTATGAATTGCTGTAGAGTGGTGATTTTTGTGTTTTCTAAAGGTCTGCAGATTGCGGTACTCAAAAAGATTTCAAAACCAGGTTCTTATTAATTTTTTCTTCTAAAATATCACTCAGTTTCAGATGCTTTTGTCCCAGATAAATCAAAGGCAAAGGACCTTGTACTGAATTGTCATTTTTCAAATAGAAGGTTCAGATTTGATGTCATTGTGTCCTTGTTCTAAGGTTAAGAAATTTCTCATTTAGAGAATTGCTTCTATAGACTCCAGTCATATACTGTTCTTCCAGGGTTCCAAAACTGAGTTTGTTTCTTTGGCTACCCTCTTGTAAAAGAAATAAAGACAGAATAATGGTAAAAGTGGCTAGTTTTTTTTGTTTGTGTTTGTTTGTTTGTTTGTTTGTTTGTTTTCCCCAAAGAGAAAGCAAAGCAATGCATAAGGTGCTTCTGTTTTATTCTGCAAACATGTCTACAGGTTTATATGTATTAAGTGAGACATTTATAAAGGTTTTTATATATACCAAAATATTACTTATTAAGGCTATATTAATGAATATGCTGAATAATACTCAATTTTCTACATGATAAATCAGTGTCTTCCTTTCAATTGTTTCTATTACCTTCATTTTTAAAGGACCCTTACCCAAGCCTCAGATGTTTCACAGCTGCACAGGACATCCCGAGATTACTCTGGTGTCTAAGTCTAGAAAACTATGCCTCAGCAGGCTCTCTAAACACGACTCTGGAGTATGTGGTGCCAGAACAGGGATCTGTGTTAATAGGTTTTTTTATCCACTTCGTAGTTGCATTGGATACAACCCCCCCCCATATATATATATATATATATATATATATATATATATATATAATTCCTTCTGCTGTGCCCAAGAATTAATATTTTACAGACTCTTTGAGTAAATGTTAATCACTACCTTCTGTTGTTCATGTTGCAACATGCTCCTTTCTGGTCAAGAAACTTGATGATGCCCAAAGGGAAAACAACAGGATTATGGTTTGGTAGCCTAGAGACATAGAATAATAGAATGACCTGGGTTGGAAGGGATCTTCAAAGATCATCTAGACCAAATTCCCTGCCACGGGCAGGAACACCTTTCAGTAGACCAGGTTGCTCAGGGCCCTGTCCTTAAAGACATCCAGGGATGGGGTATTCACATCTTCTCCAGGCAACCTGTTCCAGTGTCTCACCACCTCACTATTTCTTCCTTATGTTCAATTTAAATGTCTTCTTTCACTTTAAAATTATTATCCCTTGTCCAGTCATTACATGTTTTAGTAAAAAGTCCCTTTTCATCTTTCTTATAGGGTCTTAAGTTCTGAAAGGTTGCAATAAGATGACCCAGAGCCTTCTCTTAAGTCTGAAAGACCTAAACTCTATCAGTCTTTTTAATACGAGAGGTATTCCAGCCTCTGTCCATTTTTGTGGTCCTCCCCTGGATGTGCTTTAACAGTTCCATGCCTGTCCTGTGCTAGGGGTCCCAGAGCTGGATGCAGTACTTCAGGTGGCTTCTCAAGAGCAGATTAGAGGGACAGAATCAACTCCCTTGACCTACTGACCACACTGGTTTTGATGTATACCAGCATACAATTGGTTTTCAGGGATGGAAGTCCACATTGACAAGTCATGTCCAGTTTTTAATACACCAGTATCCCCAGGTCCTTCTTGGCAGGGCTGCTCTCAATCCCTTCATCCCCCAACCTGTATCAATAACTGGGTGCAGGACCTTGTACTTTGCTTTGTTAAACTTCATAAGTTTTGCATGGGTTTACTTCTCAAGCCTGTCAAGCCTGTAAAGTCCATTCTTGCCAAGAAGTGACCACAGTAAAAAACATCAGGGAATGTGAAAATCAAGATGTAATGGGTAGCCTTCGTATGAGATTTTGTTGACCAGACCCATGTCCAGCACTACTCTTCTGAGAGAATAAGCTGGTAGGACAGATTACTACCTCTACATTTCTCTCTATCTAGGGACAGATATGTATTAACCATGTTCCTTTCTAAAAGTTGTTTGAGAAGAGAGAGATGACAAGTCAAAGGAGGAAGAGGAAACAAAACCAAAAAGACGACTATGGAAGGAAGAACAAAGGTATGGAAAGAGAAACAGACTATGTCAAAAAAAGAGATGGGACTGACAGAAATAAAGGATTATGTAAGAGTATATGGATGAGGAACAATATACTCACAATGACGGTGAAGGGAGATGTACCACCAATAGTAACACAATGAATGGGATCTGAGTATGAGACTGACATGCTGGCAGAGGGCCAGTTTGACTTTTTACACACTATCAGTGCCTGAAACAGAATCAGATCCACTAAAGTCATACTACATCATGTGTACAAAACCTCCAAAGAAACAACGATGAAAGAGATACTCCTGGTTCACGCCCAGCAACAGATACATGATGAAAAATGCCAAACCACAGCAGTAAATCTTTTTCACCAAGTTTTACAGAACAGGAAGACATTTCTGCTTCTATCTTTCCCAAAATGACATTTTGAAATTGTTCCTTTATTTGTATCTCTGTACTGTGTTACCGGAAAGTTTGGATTGCAAGTGTAGGGTTTGTGCATTAAAATTTTCTATGGGATATGAAGTTGGCCAGGGAAACTTTGCTTTATATAATTCTATTCAATGACATCCAAATGAAAGCCTCCAGAAAAGCAGAGTAGTCACCTCTAATCGTTCCTCAGCTGTCATGCAGAGCTGCCTAAATGTGAAAGTTTGTTAGCTTTCTTTGAAAATGTGAAAAAAAAAAAATCAGATTTGAAAAAAAAAATCACCTGAACCAGAATTATTCAAAACAGATGAAAATGACAATAAATTGTCTTTGAGGCAGAGAAAAAATGGTTATTACCAGCCACTCAAGTAATAAATGGTGATGGGTCAATTTAACAGATTTTCTTTAAAAATATTTATCAATTATTTTGACTTTAAAACATTTCCATTCTATCAAAAAGAATAGAATGGAAATGGATTTGGATTCCTATCCCAATGTCAGTGTAAAAACACTTCTTGTGATATTAGCATTCCCCAGAGGACAGCAAAAAATTTTAAAAAACATATTTAATAATAAACTACTTATCAATGAACAAGGATTAAAATAAGAGCTCTGAAACCTCTTTCAGTTCAGGGATATTTTTAATCAAAACATAGACCTAGACTGTTAATTTGTTAATTGATTCCAGTATATAAGGGACTGAAACAAAGTCCCAAATCTAAAGCCTCATCAAGCTAAGTCATAATATTTTTTCAATGATAACTTGTATTTAGGATTAGCAGTTGATCAAGAACATCCTTCAAAATCAGTTTGTATACATATGTGCATATGATGTGTGTATTTTATTGTGGATACTTTACCAACCGAAACAACAGATTTCTGTCCCTGTCTTTTCTCCATCCTGAATTTCTTCTAGCCTTCAGCATTCTCCATTAATGTCTCTGAACTTCTTGCCTTTTACTAACATTCTGCATCTCTTCTCCTCCTAAGGAGAAGCAGGCTTGGACTTTGTCATTTCGTTGATGACAGTTAACATAATAATCATGGCCACTTTAGACTAATATTCTTGGTTTAACAGTGTACAGCTGAACATAGTAATATTGAAGAAGTTTGCTGTCATTCTCCAGGGTTGATACTGTTTGAAGATGATTGTCCTGCACATAAAATTTGACATTTTGGTTTTTACATCAAGTTACAGAGACCAAACCCTATAGATTTAACTTTTATGATTCATGACATTATCTCAAATCATCTCTCTGTATAGAAAAACCTGGAGTCTATTAGTGATAACAAGAAGAAAAGCTTCATCCAAGTTCCATAAGGAAACTCTCAGAACAAAGTACCCAGACCCTCCCAAGACCCACAGCATTTACATATCAGGCAGTGCAGTCCAGAAGCTTATTTTGCTCATATATTCACCAAATAAACAAAGGAATTAAACAGGAATCCAGTATTGGATTTCTTATTTACCTAAATATACTAGTTAAGTACCGTTCTGTCAACAGCAACAAAGATTGAAGCCCAGTGATTACTTTTATTTCCTTACACCTGAGCAGCTCTCATAAACTTAATTCTTGCTCCTGGTAAAAATAACTTGCTCAAAAGTCTTTTTCAAATAGTTAAAGAACTTGAAATATGTCCTTAATTTAAATATTTTTTTTAAATAATCCGACTAAATTTCTGTACACTTTTCTCTATATTCAAGGAGGTTCTCCATTCTGCCTTGGTAATGCAGACAGGGGGCCTGAAAAGCCTCCTGCTGCTGCTAACAACCTTTCTCCGTGATAATTAACAGGACTACTTCCAGAGTAGTTAGCTATTTGGCAAGTGTAAAAGGATCAGAATCTGTCCTGGATTTTTATCTTCATTTACAATTTATCTGTCTTCCAGAAAAAGATCTTCAAAAACCTAAGAAGTCAAGCATTATTGTTAGTAGAGAGAAGATAATTAAAATAGTTGGTAATTCCTCGGTGCTTGAAGTACCAATGTAGGAAGTGAAATAGGACAAGACGTTCGTCTTCTGTTAATGTATTCAAGCACTGTGGTTTCATGGACCTTTGTAAGAATTAATGCAGGCTGTATCCTATAGGTCTGCCCATGCTGACTACTTCTGGCCTTTCTGGAGCTGACACTGGGAATCCTTAACAGTTTCATAACTCAGCTGAAGGTGGTATCTCTTTCTGTGAAACCAATATAAAACCTAGAGAGACATCCTAATTACTGAACAATTACTGGTGTACATCCAAACATACTTATCTCCAATGCTTTATAAATCCAGCTTTACAACACTGCTGGTAAGCAAGGTTATCAAAGATTTCATTTTTGTTCTGCTTTAAAAAAATAAAAAGCTTACAGGAAGTAGCTTTCATTTAAAAGTGGAGTAATTGGCAATTTTCACTGTCACATGATTTATTTGAACTCTAACCCTACTTTAGCTTTACTACCTGACTTTCAGATCAACCATATGGCATAGTCTGAAAATCTTATTGTTCAGTTTGCATTTACAAGTTTTCTGAGATCTTTTAGAATAGTTGACCAAATACATACGAAGGCTGTTCATGATCAGGATAGACAGCACTTGTTCCTGGGTCCTCTCTGTGCTCCATGCAAAGATTCTAATATATAATTATTATTTTTGTCATCAAGAATAATTCTTTATATAGGATATGTAAATAACAACAGTTCCAACTTAGGCACATCATTTAATGTTCCATTTAGAAAATCCAGGCCACAGACCTCTAATTTCTGAGAGAAAGTGAACATGTTGCTTTTCTTCAGGTGCAGATCAATAACAACAACATGACCACTATTAAATGACAGAAAGCAAGTCGATAAAACCATGTTCTCACAAGCCAGTTAGAGGCAAACTGAAATGCACAGAAAGGTCATAGCACTGTATAACATTTTTAGGCCTATTAAAAAACCACTAATTTAAAATGGACATTGTTAATTCTGTGGCTTTTTCTTATGTCTCATCACTGGGTTTCTGATGGTTTCTCTTTTTCCTAATTCTTACTCTATTTACTATTATGGCTATAATATTCTGCTACATTTTCTTATCTGAAATATGATTTTCACATACCTGTTTGTTGATTTTAAGTCAAGTAGCATTAAATTGGTGTAATAACATGAAAAATCATGTGTTCAAGTGAATTGCAGGTCGAAAGGTTTGTGTTCTGGATTTTATGTTAATTTTAGAAAGGTCTAAAACATACAGTAAAAAAATAATTTTTTTTTGGCAATATCTTTATGGTGGTATGGTGCACTAAGATATACTCTGTGATTATACAGTGTTGTTTAGAGTGTTTTCTTAAGAGAGATGGGACCCGAGTCTTCCAGTTGCAGAAATATTTAAAGTAGAAAACATGTGCTCTGAATCAGCATTGATCTTCCAGGCTTGGAGATTTTCCCACATCAAAAAGGCCAACATTTTGTTCTGGATTTTCATGGAAAAAAGCATTTGGCTTGAGGATTACTTCATATAACTAAAAGCATAATTTGGCCTATGATTTACCATGTGTTTTGGAATAAGAGTGATTATGCAAATGCAAATTGTTGTTATTGCTATTGACACTGGCAGTACTAGATGGCAGCAAGATAAAGCAGTAAAGTAGACAGTGTATCCAACTTGTTTTCTAGTGGCACATGGATATTTCTATTCCAGCTCATGGTCATTTCTCTCACATCTATCGTTTTGCATGATTTTTTAATGAAGTATCAAAGGGTAAGTCTCATAACTGATGCCCATTCTCATACTGATTATTTTAATATGATGATCTGGAATAAAACCTGTAATTAATTAAAGTACAAAACCAGAAGAAAAGGCCCTATGTCTTCTCTTCAAAAATGAATGTAGTTGCCACTATAGGGCAGTGGTTTCTTATGTTTGAAAGGATTAGGTCTCCTCTCCCTCTCCCTCTCCCTCTCCCTCTCCTCTCCATTTTCCTAAATAAAAGACCTATGGAAGGCCAAAACTGAGCAGGAGAAACCTGAAATATGTTACACTCTGCTTCAGTGATCTTTAGTGACATATAATTGTATCTGTTAACAGCTATCTCATGGCTTTTCAATACTGAAGGAACTGATGAGTAACACATGAGGTACTACAAAAAAAGGCCAAGATGGCATCACTATATATGAAGAGAGGTTTTAAAGATGTGGAGATTTTATGTTGGTGGCAACCAAAAACCTCAATGATAGTTTTAAGAAAATATAATGATCATGAAAAGTTAATTTTTTGAATAAATATAATTTTGCTTGAAAGGTTATCAACAGGATTTGAGTCAGACTCAAATTCTGACATTCATTTCATACGCTGAAATCCAGCTCTGATTAAGAAGTTTATTTCTGGGAAAGACGTGCTTTCTTCCATTCCAACAGAATGTGAGTTTTTGCTCACTGCACAGAAATTCCTTATTAAAACATCAGAATTTAAGTCACAGAAAATCCTCCTTTAATATACTCTTTTGACCTGCAGTGTGATCTCCTGCACTGAGGGAATACAATTAGTTTTGGATGGAACCAAATTAATTCCTTCCACAAGCTCTTCCAGAACTTTAAGACGCAAGAATGAAAGTGCCTGTGCATCCTTTTCAGTAAGTTTGCTTCCTTTCCCTATAAAGATGGATAATTCTGGATTTATCACGCTAGGGGAGGAGGGTGAGAAAATCCATATTATTATGTATTTCATTGAAATAAATGATGTATCCCTGTGTGCTTCCCCTGTTCTTCCTCACTTCAGAAGCCAAGTGATATAAAATACAGAACCCACCTTTGCTTAAGGGAGAGTTTCTTTATAGAGATTTTCTGTCACTCGCAGGTAAGGGAGAAATTAATGCTTTGGTAGGGTCTTGTACCCTATGAGAACATATTGCTCTATAAAAGAGTCAGGACTGTGAAGGAGGAAGGAATTAACTGCAAATTGATAAAACTTCATGAGAAAAAGATCTCAAAGACCCTGTATCGCAGGGCTGAATTTTCATACAGGTTTTATCTGTAGTTCATCCTGACAGAAGACTGAATGAAAAGTAGATAATCAAAGTTAAGCTATAGAAGCATAACCTGATGCCAGGAAGGACACCGATTTCCCTCCAAGGTCTGAAAATAGCAGAAAAACACCACAGCCAGAATGAGAAGTGGATTGATTAAGGTCAGCTGAATTAAATCCCACTCTCAGTATTTACCTAGTATTTACTTCTTGGACAATATGACGTGGAAACACGAGATGCTTATCAAACTGGAGCTGGGATAATGCATTGGTCTGGCAGACTTTACCAGTTAAGTTTTTATTCCCTAGTCTGAAGCGATAACTCCTGAACCACTAAACAATAACAAAAGTATTTTGGCTTTTCTTTACAGATTATTTGCAATAGTTGTTTTTAATAGGTGTATCCAGCAATTCAGCCAAGGGCTCGTGTGTTGTTATAGCCTCTTAAAGCATATGGAAACTAAGGCTGTTCTTGGCTACAGTGGTTGCAACCACGTTTGATACTCAGAAATGGTATCCTGACTGCTCACACTCATATCTGGTGTATGAGGCTGGCTGTGTTCCTATTCACTCAACTTTTTTGATTCATGAGCTTTATAGAAGGTACCAAGATAATATAATCTGATATGGACAGATTTGTTGCAAATGAAATCTTTACTGCGGGACAGAAATTGCAATAAAATCCTATGTCTCTGATGAAACTTATCTACCCAAATAATATTTTTTTACTTAGAATGGATGAAAAATATAGAATGCCTGTGCTGATCTTCAGTGGCCATCCTGAGACCACATAATGACATCTCTCTCAGAGGATGAGGAGTTAGTATTTTCTGAAAATCAGAAGAGACATTTTTAGGAATGCATTCTATCTTGTTCTAAAGTTTTAATTATACTGAAGAAACTTAAAATTCTGTCTTATTTTTGAAAATCATTTAGAAAAAAAACCCACCACATACTTTTTTAAAAGGGATCATAACATACATATCTTTTTCGGCTTCCTGTTTGAGTCAACTTGGTGCCTCGAAGTCTTTGCTGCATACTGCTGTGCTCATTTAGCAGGCTGCAAGCAGACTACAAGTTTCGACTTGAAAAGGAAGGGTCTATGTATACCAAATATTAGGACATATAACTGAAAAAATTTCTGTAAAAAATAGATTAGATTGTAAAGACTTCTGAGACTAGAAAAGTGAGACTGCAATGCGGATAGGAATCTAGTGAAGATACTGTACTAGCAAACTACCAGGAAACATGTACCCTTGATTTTGAAAACTGTTGAATAATTTCTTGCCTCTCTAGACATTTTAATCCCTTGAAAATGGGACCATTAGGTAAGTGCTTCTAAGTAAAACACTTGCCTTCAAAAAGTTTCCAACTATTTGGAGTAAGATTGTCTCACTTCATTTAAAGGACATAAAAGTCAGATGAAATGCTAATGGAGAGGCATTTAAGTTTGTATGTTGTGAGTGCAATTTATCTCTCTATACAACCACAGAGAGAGACTAAATGACCATATTATACAAGAAAGTCAATATACAGGTAGAGTGGGACAAATATTACCCTTTGTTTCTTATCTAATCTAAAGATATTATACACAGATGCCACTTAGATTGTAGAATAAGGGAATGATAAGAATAGACTAGTACTTTAGAGTTTGACTTTTTTAACACTCAGACCCCTTGAATAAAAGGAATATCCATCTCCCATTCATAATTGGAAGATCCTGTTCTAGGGGAATTAGATTAATCTGTTTTAGTACATCATCACGCTGACAATTCTCATGATGAAATCTATCTATATGACAATATATAAATGCAGCATAACAAATAATATAGACAATGTAGGTAATATAGTACGAAAGAGTGGACAATGGAATAAAGAAATTAATTATTTGGTAGCAAAGTAAGAGACAGAACAAGATTTATGAAAACTAGTAGTTTTTTCAATTGAAATCAGTACAAAAAAGTTCCAGTTAACTTTGCAGTTAGATTCTTGAACATCATGGGAGAAAGTTTCAGGGTGAAAGAGAAGACAAGAACTTCATTAATTTTTAAACCTTGAAAAGTTGTCAGTGAAAGGGATTATGGATTCTTTCTAATTATAATTTGTTAAATGTAAAACAAATCAATTTATTTAGACTTCTTTTTTAATTCCCTTATGGATAATTTAACAATTTGGATGATTTAATTTAGCTGGGTGATTGCAAGGGAAGTTCTTGGCCATGAGTATGTTTGAGAAATGCCAGACTCTCTAAAATTTCATGTTCTGGCTTTCCTATCTCTAGTTACTGGTCTGGATCGTGAACACATATGCTTTAAATTTGCAGGTTTACATATTATATAGGTTGATGCCTAAAAATAGTCAAATAACTATCTTTAATGGGCTCAGTATAACACTTGATTTCATGCTTTCATTATACCCAGATTTCTTTTTTGTTTGTTTGGTGATGTGAAATTCTACTAGAGACAATCTTTATAGAAAAAATTAAGAGATTAATTCTTGAACAATGACATAGATATCTATCTGGAGAAGTTTTACGTTCTAAGTTTCTAGATGACTGAATTAGGTCCTCACATTATTTCAAAATCTAGTGGAAAATATATTTCTTTTTAGTTATTTTCAAATCTTTTTCATTCATTCACATCAGTCAATTACACCTCAGTTCAGCAAAGCACTTAAGCACCCGAAAAACTTAATTACAGTGAAAAGTGTCACTAAATATTGCTTGCAATCATCTTTTCCAGTCTTATTCTAGTTTTCAGTTGGTTTTATATTTTTGTTAATGCATTTAGATGTCTTCTAATTTGTCCTCTACACATAACTTGTTATTCCCTACATTCATTTTTCTCCTGTTTCACTTTATCTGATTTTAGTCATCTCAAATTCTAAGATCTCCCAATCTTGTCTTATTCTACACTAGAAGAGTATCTGAGGTTGCTGAGGCTGACCACATGGTCCTAGTTAGGCAATGTGTCATTACAGGAAGCGTGGACAAACGAGTTTGAATATAATTTATCAATATTAAGATGAACTTGAGCAAAGTAGTTCTGGGCACATGACAAGATATCTTTTCATGGGCAGGGGTAGTCATATCCAGTATCAATGCCAGGAGCGTCTCAGTGAGAATGTTATCCTGCACTGCCATGTTCTGAGTACCAGGGGGAGAGGAACTTCAGAAGATCCGAATGTTAATTAAATACTATGTGCTATTCATTATGAATGATTACATGTGCTAAACGCAAACCTGGCAATGTCAAAATGATACTGTAAAGTATGATGGCATTACTATTATGGGTCTAGTCAATGCAGCTTAACTAGTGAGTCAGATTATTCTCATCCACTGTGAAGTCTGCTTACTTCTTGAGGTCTTTCCTTGTAAAAGGTTCTTTCCTCTTCAAACATTTTAACATCTTTATTGGACCTTTAGAACAGTCTAAATAGCTGCTCTTGTCATTGTATTGCTTGACAGAAGACACAAGTTCACATAGCTGCTTCTCATGGAATACTTGAGATGAACATAAAACCACAACCATTCCCCAGTTCTGATGAAATCAAAGCCTCTTAAACTGTGCTGGAAATGTACTTGAGTAAACTTTTATTGTAACCTCTAGCTTGCTCCTGATGAGCTGCAAAAAACAATTTAGAAGACTTAGAAATACAAGTGTTCATGGTAAGTCTGTGACTCATTCACTGCTCAGTAGGCTCACCAAAAATTTGAGAGAAACATAAGAGTGGGAGAATCTTCCTGGATCACTAAAACGAGTTCCCTGATGACACAGGTACATGTGATGCAAAACCTTTCTTAAACTGTTCAGCCTCTCTTAAATCTGGTGGGGTTTGGGAAGCTTTGTTTTCACTGCCACTACTTTGATGTTCAACAGAAGTGTAAGAAAATGTTCAGGCAGGAGAGTCCTGCACTGGACATAGCACACCCATTGTCTGTCATCAGTATTGAGTAGGGGAAAATGATCTCCTCCCTCAACCAGTGCCCTTCCTAAAGTCATCCAGGAGGTTGTGGGCCATCTTTGCCCAAGGACCCATTGTTGGGGATTGTTCTTCTTGAGATACATTCGTCCCTCTTCAACTTTTACTGACATATTGTGTCTACTCTGTCACACTGCATTTACTGAGAAGAAATATGTCATTTTTCTTTCTTCAGTGTGCCACAATGAACAAGTTTTCTTCTCTCTTACAATTTCCTGAAATCAACTTTTTATTCTTCAAACCATGCCACGTTGTTTTTTCATGCATCATCTTGTGGTACCATACTTTTTATAAATACAGAGGACACTGTAGAGTCTTCCAGATGAGACTGTAAGAAAGATAGTGGATCAGAAGAAAAGTTTTGATTCATCTATCTGAGTATCTCATCCTATCTGTATCTTAGGCAGCAGTACTATAAATGGAACAGTACTACTTGATTCCTGCTGGAGACATTATCAACTAATTTTGAGATAAGCAGAGCAGAATCACAGAACATACACAATGATGAATTACTATGTGAATGTGTTTGTTTTGTAATATTATTATTTAACTTCATACTTACAGTGAAAGTCTTTTCATAGGTGGCAAATAGTGGAAAATCTCATCTCAAATGAGATCTAAAAATCTCAAATCTCATCTAAAAATGAACTATGCACTCTTTTGGACATTGTAGTATTACATTTTCCCATTCAAATTACTAAAAACATTTTTATCTTTGCATTCAATTTTCTGATTCTTCTTTGTTTTGGCAAAATGTCTTAATATTCATGTATCATCAACTTTCATTAGCAATTTTTGATTTTTTTCTGCCATGTGCCTTTGTGAAAATAATAAACAAAGCCCTTCCTCTATTTGCAATACTTTCTCTTTCAACAAAACTAGTAATCATAAAGTCCTTACATTTTTTGTGATATTTCAAAATGTTTACACTTCATTTCATTTCACACAGTCACAGAATGGGTAAGGTTGGAAGAGACCAGAGTGCATCATATGGTCGAACCTCTCTGCTCAAGCAGGGTCATCCTAAAGCACTAATTCTAGAGCAGCTAGGTATTATACCAGCTGCCCTACAGAAATTCAGGTGACAGATGGAATGCATTCACTTTTTCCAGAAAATTATTTGTCTTCACAGAGAAAGTTTGCAGCTAATTCCTGTGGAATCTACCTTTTGTGAGTATGTTGCATTTTATTTAATTTTATTCCATTTTTTTGTTTGTATACTTTGGAGGAAAACTTGCAAGTGTTCAGTTATCTTCAGGACATCACCATTCTTAAATATAGCATTTCGCTTATCAAGAAGCCTCCTTACTATTCTCATAATTTCATTTACCAATTTCAGTAACATTCTGGGATGAAAAGCTACTACTCTCCATCACTGGGTGCATTAGCTACATCTCAGTCAATCTGAAAGAGAAGCTTTTACAGAGCTGGTGTAAAGTCCTCTCTACTCTCTACCTTCAGTTGCTCCATACTACTTTATGTGAACACAAATAAGCCTTTTCTGTCATGTCCAGTTGTTTATCAATTCATTGAGCATGTTCAGATACGCTTTCCTGTGCTCTGAACATTAAATCCTGACTGCTCCAGAGTCTCCAAGCTTTCAGACTAGACAGTTGCTATAGTCCAAACAGGAGATTCTTGTCCTGACATAGTACTAAGGATAACTTTTAACAAAGGATTAAGGTATGTCCTCGATTTTACTCTATCCACAAATAGTCCATATCCAATAAGCCAACGAATGTCTCCTTTTTCTCATATTTGGCAAAATTATCCTTACTGAAAAGTGAGAGGAAAGTCTCACAAAAGCTTTTTGACCATAGCTAGATTATCTTTAGTCACTGTTGCATAGCAACTTCACATCTTATTTTCCTAGGTTTCTTTCCCTTTACATGATGGAAGAACCTTTTATTTCTAGTTTTCAACTGCTGTACTTTTTTACAGACAATTTTGCTTTATCCCTATACTTAGAGATGTCAAAGATCCAATTTCTCTTGTTCATTATTTTTTTTCCAATTATTATTAAATCTCTGCTTTTCGACTTGCTGGGTAGTCTTGTTGGGCTCAGAAAATATCTCTACAGTGCTTAAGACAGAGCTCTATAATTTTCAGTCACTTTATCTAAGGATCTTACATATATTATTTTAGACTTGTTGCCAGTAAATAAGGGCGATGCTAAGAAAGATACAGTTTTTTCTAGAAATAATATATCTTTTATTGAACAAGAGACAGTCTTGTGGCTAACACATTCAGGAGCAGGAGGCCCTCATCATTAATGTTTAAGTTTATTCCCCATTAATTTTCTGGAAAGTTGAAGTTTCCCACTAAGACCTAGATTGTGATACTGTTGATTTCTGTTTCCAAGTACAGCTGAAAGTCAGCCCTAAATAGTAGAATCTCTTCAATCACTCCAAGGCTGTTTCAACTTAAACAGAGTTTATTTTATGCTTCATCTCCCTTTTTATCTCTACAAAGTCTATCGTATCTCTAATTTGGGATACAAAGCCACGATAATAATTTGTGTTTCTACCTTCCTAAACACCATGTCCAGGAACACCAGTGCTCTGTACCATGACAACTATATCACTATGCCATTTCCATAGAGATTGTCTAAGCCTATGGTGATATTCCTGTCATGTCTTGTTTCACTTCCTGTTCTTCCATCTCTAGGGTACTCAACTGTATTGCTCAGGAATCTTGTATTTTTCAGTTTTTCTTTTGGTAAGCATTCATCCTCACATCTACTTCAATTTCGATAAGGATCCTCTCTCCCATCAATCATAGTTCCAGTGATGATCCTTGGTGGGTAGTGAAAATTCGGTTTCTTTCCCTATGCCATCTACCCAAAGAAAAGAGTTCGACTTTTTTTTTAATAAGTGCTGCTTTTTTTGACAGAGAATTTTTGGAAATTTCCAGTTAGCATTGAAGTCAGTAATATTTTCTGTGGCTTGGCATTGCCCACAGAAATTGGATCCAATTGTCCTTTCAATCACTGGATGGCACTGAATGATTGTGTTTGGGTATTGGGAGCTCAAGCCCAGAGTACGATGCAGAAGGTGACAGAACTGACAGGTCTTGTGTACCTCTGCAACACAATGCAAGATTGGTCAAATAGTAGCCTGGTTCCCAAAACACTATAGGCGAAATGGTGTGGTGCTGCTACTGAGTTAGGCCCCATCCCTTTTAAGCAGGACTAGTTAGTTGAGTCCCATAGTCAAATTGATGTTGATTGCATGCAACAATCAGTTGCAGATGGTTTGGGGTAACATTCAATGTTTTCAATGTGCTGTGTGACAAAATCAGCTGTTTTCATTTTTAACGGTGTGTAAAAGTGTGCTTTAAATATAGCTTTACAGGTATATACATAAAAGAATGGCCTGCCACTGTTAGCACTCAGGTTAAAGATTTTACATATGAAGTTTACTACACCTTTAGAAAAACTAGATCTCGACCTTCTGAAAACACCTACTAAGTAAATCCAGCTTTTACTTTCTAAGGGGGTATATAAAACTAGAAAAGTCTAATGAAAACTCACTCCTCCTTGACTGTGACACAAAGATGTTTCCTTCTAAGCATAAGGTGATATTTCTCCATGTGTTTAAACACCTAAGTTGTTGCTTCTACTATTTAATTTCTTTACGTACATTTATTACTTACTGTATTTCATCCGGTGTAGGCAGAGATTAATCATTATTTAAACTTAAATGATAGAAGGCCAACCTCCGTTACTTAGTAACACAAATGTATGATTATATTCTGGGGTAGTTAGTTATTTTCATAAGCCTTTTTGAGCAAATTACACAGCTCATTAGACTTAGAATCACTTGCAACCTACACAGATTCTGTGCTAGTGCAAATTACGTACACAAATTGTCTTGGGGGCATGTTTGCCCTAAACTGTGTCTGCTTGGGCCGATGTAACTGGGAGAGGGCTGGTACCCACTTGAACTGCTGAGTCACAGCACATTACAGCTGTATTCAGGATGTGTCTGCATCTCGCAGCCTGCAATGCTGCAATTGTGGTTGGGAGAGATTCAGACAGGACTGACTGAAACATCTAACCTTGAAAGCAAACAGAGAGGTAGAGGAAGAAATAGATAGGTAACAAGGAGATATGAAATAGTGGAAAGCTAATGTATAATGTATAATGTGTAATTTGTGTCAAAATTAGCTTATACATAGGGGTATAGTTATCTGAAATAAATGGACCAAGAAATCTAGAGGAATTCCTGGAGTAATGTAATACTAGGAACCTGGGGAAAGGTGGAATAAACAAGATAAACTGTTGATTAAATAAGATAGTAGGTTGGGTTCCAAGCTACTTCAAAGACATTTACATCTGCTAAGTGTGAAACTGAGGATGGATATCATCCCTTCATTGTTTGCAGCATTTCAGATTGAGTCATCATTTGTCTCTTTATTGCAGCTGATGAGAATGGTGACACTGGGTACTCGAGGCTCAAGTGTGTCATGCATAAAGTGCATCAAACACCCCAAACCCATTGCATAGATGACTTCTAAACTCTGTATTACAGAGCAGCGTGTAAAAAAGACACAAGCCCTGAAATGATGTGAGAATGAGGTAATTGTATCACTGCAGATGCAAGAGCTGAATATTGCATCTTGAAGGAAGGTATAAGCAGGAAGAGAATTAACATTTTGGGCCCTGATGTATAAGTTTTGATAACTTTTTATCCTGTTTTCTGTGTGCATGTGTCACTCACACATTGTGACATCTGTCTCTGGCAGGAGCATCTGAATGCAGAACTGCCAGTAAGTGCTGAATAATTATGGAGTATTTACACCCTTACTCTATTTCTGAGACCCTACCTCCTGTTCTCTGTTTGCTAGTGATATTTTTTCACTGATATTTTTCGTAAACTGTATTTAGAGATGAATATCCAGGATTTACATAGATAAACATAAAAAATTATTGGGAGGCTGATGCAAGCTAAACAAGGTCTCAGCTGTACTTAAATCTATAATTTTTGTACTCTATTCTATCAGGAAATGCTGCTAAGTCAAAACTGTTTGCCCATATTGCAGCAAGTAGTAGAATTTAAGAAAATCCTTTTTGATGAGTCACTTTCTAAAAATAATCTCTTATTGATTAAAATCTCTTAGAAACCAATACAAAATAAACTTTCTATTCAAGAAAAAAGTCTCAGAAGAAGTAACACTTTAGGTTAATTTTGCACACTACCTTCAGTTGATTAGAGTCCATTATAATAAGGATGAACTGAGAGTTAAATGACAGCCTGAAATTTTTTGTCCTTAGCAGAATTATTCTTAACACATATAAATATTTAAGGATAAGACACCTTATATTATTTAGCACATCAAAGCCCCAAACTTCGCCTTATACTTATGATGAACTTTAAACATTAAAATTTAAAAAATGAAAAAAACACATTCAACAGAAACCTTTTATGTGATAAAACTGAAAATCACAGAAGTACCTGGTGCCATAGAAACTGCACATGGAAATCTGTTCTGAGCCATAACCAAACATGAGGGCTCCCTACCACTCTCAAAAGATGTTTTACTCCAGAGCAAAGTCAGGGCAACTCCAAACACAAATATAGACTGGATGGAGAATGGATTGAGAGCAACTCTGAGAAGAAGAATTTGGGGATGTTGGTTGGTGAGAATCAAAACGTGAGTCATCAGTGTCCACTTGCAGATCACAAGGCCAATTGTATCCTGGGCTGCATCAAGAGAAGTTGGGCCAGGATGTCAAAAGAGATGATTCTCCCCCTCTGCTCTTATGAGACCCCACCTGGAGTACTGCGTCCAGCTTAGGGGTCCCCAACATAAGAGGGACATGGACGTGTTGCAGAAAGTCCAGAAGAGAGTGACGAATATAATCAGGTCACAGGAGAAGAGGAACAGGTTAGGTAGGCAGAATCGGATGTGGAGATTCACCTCCCTTAGCTGTAGTCAGTGATAGAAAATGGACACTTGGATAGGTGCCTTACCAGCAAGATAAAAAATTCAGCAATGACTCCATAAAACACCTCTAACTCAGCTGAGGAACCTATCTACAAATAAAATTAGACATATTCATAAAATTTTTCAAGGTCTGTGTTTAAATTTCAGAAATGGAGGTTAGTGTCAAAAATTTGTTTTAAATCATGAAAATGTTTAGAAATAAGTAACTGAATACATTCAAAGTACTTCATGTAGTTCCCTAAGCCCACACATACACATAAGTTGTCACGAAAATTGTCACATACTTTCTAATATCTTCTTAAACTTTAGCCTGAGAAATAAAATAAGAAGACCAAGTGTTATATGCATATAGTCTTACCTATCAAGAATTTTTAGGAAATAAATTCCAGAGTTGGTCACATATGATGGTCACTATGAAGAAACAAACATAAATTTTTATTGCTTGTTTCATGGGAAAAAAGTGTTACTTTTTTGGATTAAAGCTACTGACAATTATGCAGCCATGTAGAAATGTATTTATTTTGTAAATGTATCTGTAGAAAATGTGGAAATGCATTTGTGGAAATGCATTTATATTTTAAGTGTTTGCCTAGTCTCTTTCTGAGACTCTAGGCAAATCAATACACATATTGTTCATACTAATCAAATACCTAGCCTGATATTTTGTCCTCAAATACATGGTAAATAGATCCACCATGGAACATTACAAAAATGTATTAGAAAAAAACTATTACTAGGATAGGTGATAACTCTGCTATATGAACCTCCTTCTACAATCTTTTTTTATTTTACACTATGCTTTGAGCATTCCTATGTACTTGGGGCGATGTGGTTTTTATTTTAGTATATGTTTTACAAAACATACCAGAGAGTAAGATATGTCTTGGTTTCTGCTTAAACCACAACAGATGCAACAACTAAAACTGACCTCTTGGATTCTTTCTATTAGTGATGAAAGGACAGAAGAAGTATTTTTTAGGGAAGGATGAATTGTCCTCCAGAAATGTTTATATCTTTCTATTTACCATAGAGCTAAACTAATTTACATGCTTGGGTCAGATATTCAAATTTTAGCTGGTTAAAATTAAGTAAAATGGGTCCTGTCTCAAGATATTTGTGACACCCTTACATATATTTCTAAGGACAAGAGATATGCTTTTATGTAAGTCAAACAGTTCCAGTCTGGAGGACATACACATAATATTGCTTAAAATCTTTCCTACTTACATGTAAGTCTGTTTACCTTAACTTACACTACAGCTTTGGTCAAAGAATTGAACAAGGTAGTGCATGCGGATAAGTTTTTATAAGTCCTGTACCAAACTGCAGTTTGTTAGCACCTACACAGATAAAGTTTGTTAATGCCAGATTTGAGACCTGAATACATGTTGTGGCTATAAAAAAATCCACATAGTTAATGTACAGCAACTTCTGAAGCTCTTTTTAAAATCACTCAAAGGTCACAGACGTGCTTATACAGCCCAATTTCTTTCTGTGAGATTTCCACAAAGTACAACAAACTATTTTTGTTTGTATGTCATTAGTTGATAATGAAAAAGCATGGAAGAGATCTTGGTAAGTCATTCCCAGTTGCCACTGCTTCCTATTGAAATCTCATACAATAACTAAAAAGCTAACTGGTGTTGCAGCTCTTCTATATTGGTTCTTAAACAATCACAAATTGAGCTCCACATTTCCTTTGGAACCAAATGGTATGTGTTATTGGCTTACCATGGATAAAAATGTTTCATCTTAAATGTAATAGCTTTACCTAAAACCATTTCAAGTCCTGAGGATGGTTTTAAACTCACATTTCTACAACACTCATGTGATGAGCAGTGTCTGGGAATTGTTGGTTTCAACAGAACCTAATACACAGCCTCATGCACGCTCAAGTGGAAAATGTACTCCAAGACATATCTCATTTTTTCTTTGAGTTAATTTTGTCTTGGTATAGGGCTAACTGCTCACCACCAATTAAGATGTTTGGGAGCATTCATAATTATTTATTTTCTTGAAGTTACAGATGAAAAATTAATTATAAAAATTGAAATAATGTTATATTTTTTCAGGTGGCCTTTGATGGTGAATTTTTAAAAACTTGTACTAGTAAGAGGAATGGGAACACACTGAGATTGTAAAAGAAATTAGGTCTTGAGATTCATTTTTAACTAGCAGATTGCACATTTAGCCACCAGTACAAATTGAGTATTTGGGGTTAACATACAGATGTGTCATTTGTCAATCCTTAATATATTTCTTTGATGGAACTGGGATGGCAGGAATGGCCCAGAGGAATTAAGAAAGCTTTCAATTCCTGTTAGGAAATTTTTTTCCAAGTATAGGAACTGCTGATGATCTGGTTCATTATCACAGTAATTGTCTTGTTCCTTAACATCTCTGTTTCATTTTTTCTTTCCATTTGGTTTACGACTGTTTCGATTCTTCTCTGTGTCTCTGTTTTTCCCTCTGTCTTCCAATATATTATTATAGCGAGTTTTCCTTGATTTTTAGGTATTTTAAACATCAGAAGACATTATCCATACATATTCAGTAAATGAGTAGTAGTAACTTAATTTACCTGTATACCAACATGCAGCATGTGGTCTCCCCATTATTTCCATTTGATTTTTCTCTAAGACTTTTGAGAACAAAAAAGAAAATTGATGTGGTATTTAATGAAATTTACATGTCTTATTAAATTTATTGCATTAGTTGAATTCACACTTTAAAGTGTGTGCTTTATATAAGTAATAGAAATACTGTTTTCTTATTAGCTACTATGAGCAATATTTTCCAAGTGGTTGCAAATCCATTGTCATAATTAACTGTAGAATGAAGGATAAAATCCCAAAGCTGACATTAATTTCAAATCAAAGAAGGCCAAACTGGTTTGATTGGACATTTTCAAGGGGGAAGGAAAAGAAAATGCCTTTGGATTCTTTTGCAGTTAGAGAAAATGTCACATACATAACCAATCTAAAGTGTTATTTATTATTGATTTTAAACATCTAAATGTTTTCTGGGTAATCCATAGGTGTAAAAACCAGCTGCTTTACTTAGAGAATTTGGTCACTGAAGAGACATTTAGTACAAATTAAAATGGAGGGGTTTCGTTTTTGGATCTACAAAATCTAGTCTTGATTGTAAGCATTACCACAGACTTCCCTCATGAGCAGGAACAAGTCACTTTGCTAACAGTTATGCAGATGGATGTGGGCTCCTGTTTCTACATTTAAAGGTGCTTAAACACACTCCAGGTTCAGAAAATTAGAGAGGCACTGGACTTGTGAGAATACACTCTTCCTTAGACACCATCTTCATGCAAATTGGAACAGGGCAATTTGCTCAAACAGTGCACACAGCCTATGAGTTCATTTACTACAGTGCAATTGGTAACTAGATAGTATAATTTTCAACTATTAAGGAAAATAAAGTCCAACAATGCATTTGAATTGGTGTATGAAAATACACTTTTCCCTTATTAAAGGTATTTGAAACTCTGAAGGTTTTTCAAAGCATCCAGTCTCAGAGTCTAACATTTGCTGACTAAGTAAATTCGCTGGTTTCCCTCGATTAAGAACAGAGAGGAAGATTTATAGCAGGAGCCATGTATTTCCAATCCAAATGTAAATAAACATCATGAATGCTACCTACTGTATCTTTGAAACTTATTGACTCATACCCATCTTGAAAATCTATTTAGGGATCACAATCATTTTTTTTTTTTTTTTCTCAAAAGAACCTTGTGAATAGGACTGGATGGAAATTACATCTTTATCGTGGGGAAGAATACACCCGTACAGTAGTAATTTCAGAGTCATTGAACCCAACTATCCAACACAAAGGATGAGATGACACCATCCCACCTGAAGCCCAGCACTGCTGTCTCTCAGCTTTTCCGGGACCCAACACATCAGATATGGTCTCCCACATGAAAAGGTAACATCTGGAACATCTGAAAAATGCTTGAACATTCAATCACTGGAAGACAATGGAGCAAAAAAAAAATCTGGAGTACATAAAATCCAACAACTTTTCACTTCCTGTTAATGTCTCTGCAAAACCAATAGCCAGCCAAGAGTTTTGGTTCAGAACAAACAAACTTCATTTCCCTTACAATGATACATCATACTTACATAAAGCACTTGGATATTTTTAACCTAGTGACTCTTCTTCATCAGGCTTTTCAGCCTACTTGAAGCATCTATGTGTTGTGAGCTCCTTGGCATGCCAGCAGTTCAGCTGCCATAACAAAATGCACAATTTTAAAAAGCTTGTTTTTAAATTAGTGTCATCATGAGATATTCATTTGTAAAGTGCTTATTTATCATCTGACACAGATTTCCATGGTAATTCTCAATTACTTTACTTATTGTTCTTACAGGATAGTGAAGTCATCAGAGAGATGATGCACATAAACACAACATCAAAGCAAAAACATCAAAAGTGAGGAAAAGTATAGAACACATATATGTCTCTGCTGTCCAAGAATAGCACTCTTACCAAATTACAAAACTGAAATAAAAATCACTTTTATAATGGGAACAGCAAAATATCTGATTGTTGCAATAAAACTTGTTCCTTAGCATCCACAGTCCAGATGCTTTCTAAATGTGGAATTTTTTGTGTCTTTAGAATGTCCTCATTTTCCAGGCAGAATCATAGAATCATAGAAATGTTAATGTTGGAAAAGATCCTTAAGATATTGAATCCAACCGTTAACCCACCACTGCCAAGTCATCCACTAAACCGTGTCCCTAAGTACCACATCTACATATCTTTTAAATCACTCCACCATTTCCCTGGTCAGCCATTTCCAATGCTTGACAATCCTTTCTGTAAAGATTTTTTTCTTACTATCTAATCTAAACCTCCCCTGGTGCAACTTGAGGCCATTTCATCTTGTCATCCATTTCCTTTTGTCCTATTCCTTGCTACCTGGGGGAAGACTGACCTTCATCTGGCTACAGCCTCCTTTCAGGTAGATGTAGAGAGTGAGAAGGTCCCCTCTAGCCTCCTTTTCTATAGGCTAAACACCCCTAGCTCCCTCATCCACTCCTCATTCCCCAGCTCCCTTGTCCTTCTCTGGACATGCTCCAGCACCTCAATGTCTTTCTTGGAGTGAAGGGCCCAAAACTGAACACAGAATTCAAAGTGTGGCCTCACCAATGCCAAGTACAGGAGGACAATCACTACCCTGGTCCTGCTGCTCACATTATTGCTGATACAAGCAAGGATGCCATTGGCTTTTTTAGTCACCTGGACATGTACTGGATCATATTCAGCTGTTGTTGATCATCACTCCCACATCCTTTCCCACCGGAGAGCCTTCCAGCCATTCTTCCCTCAGCCTGTAACATTGCTTGGAGTTGTTGTGACCCAAGTGCAGCAGTTGGCCTTGTTGAACTTCATGCAATTGGCCTCAGTCCAACAATTCAGCCTGTCCAGATCCCTCTGCAGAGCCTTGCTTCCCTTCCGTAGATGAACACTCACAGTCAACTCGGTGTCACCTACAAACCTGCTAAGGATGCACTCGATCTACCTGACTACATCATTGGTAAAGATATTGAAGAGCACTGTCCCCAAAAAGTGAGCCCTGGGGAACTCCACTAGTGACTGGCCTCCAGCTGAATGTAATGCCATTCACCACCACCCTCTGGACAAGGCCATCCAGCCAATTTTTTACTCTGCAAACAGTGCAACTGTCCAAGGCAGGAGCAGACAGCTTCTCCAAGAGAACGCTGTGGAAAAGAGTGTCAAAACTTTTACTAAAGTCTAAGTAGACAACATCCACATCCTTTCCCTCATCCACTAGCTGGGTCACATGATCATAGATGGAGATCAGGTTGGTCAAGTAGGACCCTGTCTATCATAAATCCGTGCTGGCTAGGACTGGTAATCCTGTACATATTGTGTGACAGTGCTCAAAATTATCTGCTCCATGACCCTCCCCAGCACTGAGGTCAGGCTGACAGAGATGTAGTTCTCCAGATCCTCCTTCCAAATCTTCCTATAAATCAGAGTATGTTTCCCAGCTTCCAGTCAACTGGCATCTTCCTGGTTAGCGAGGGCAGTTGGTAAATGATGGAAAGTGTCTTGGTGAGTGCAACAGGTTCCAGTACCTCTAAACTTTTGCTGTGGCATAAAAGTTTAGTTTAATTATTTCTGATTTGATTTCAAATTATTACTGATATTTTGTAAAAATACAGAACTCTTCCTGAAGATGTAAGCATGGGACTCCCACTTTTCAAATATCTTTAAACATGTTGAGAAGAGAACAGAAATAGGAAAAAACAGACATGTCAAAATTGGTGTTTAATTTCAGAATAGTGGATTTTTTTTCTATATTAGTTTTCCTCATTCTAGAAATGTTACTGAAAGTAACTTTGTTACTAATTGTTACTGAAAGTGACCCTCCAAGTTTGTTTCATGTAAATCACATAGGATGGTTAAAGAAAGAGAATCAAATTATTTTCACTATTGAAATATTTAACACATTCTGACTTTTTTAACACATTTTAGCAGATTATGTAACAGCAGATCCAGATCTTTTTTCCTTTGGAGTATAATTCAGAAATACTGCCTCCGTTCCTGACGGTCTTACTAAATTAAAGGGCATTTTCTCTAATGATTTTAATGGATGGAATGAAAGATTTTGACAGAGAGAAATCAGAATTTTCTTTTAATTATTTACATTATTATACATATTAATTAATATTATACAGATTAATTAATTTTAAGCTTATGATGACCTTCTGTGGGCCCTTAAGACAGAATCCAGTGTCTCATCCAGTGATACTAAAACTTTATATGCTTATAGCAACTTAGTATTTACTATCAGAAGAAGGTAAGTGACTTTTGAGATTAATCTTTGACTCTTGTAGATTGTATGCAAGCACATTTTTTGAGCTGCTGTCTTTTGGAAATTAATTTTATAAAAAGTTATTAAGGTCGTACATGATTCTTTGGTTTTTATAATCTGTATCAGTGGTTAAGAACCAGAAACTTCATCTACAGGGTTCAAAATAAATCATAATAAACAATTATTATTTAAATAAATTTACTGGTCAATATTCATTAATGATATTGCTGCATACACTTTATTGAATCTTTATTACAAACGATTTTTCTTTAAAATATTCCCTTTTTTTTTAATAAAAAAAAACTTGAGGAAAAGTCACCACTAAAGCTGCTACATACCTGAAAGAGAGCAGTCTTATAAACTATTTTGTAGTGTATCTATGCATCCAGATTCACTTTGGTCCGTATCTAATAGCTCCCAACTACCTAAACCATTAGAAATGTCAGGATGTGACATCCCCAGACAGAATCAGTGGGGCTGAAATCAAGGCCAGAAATCAAACTTCTTCCTTGACATTTCTTACAAGTAACTGTTTAAAGCTTTTGAAATGTGTACCCTCCAGGACAGTCCTGACTGGGAATTCCCAGATCTGGGTGGATTTTCAGACACTTAATTCTTCAGAGTCAGTGGGGAAACATTCAGTTTATGTTTAGCAGGCTCAGTTGTCCCTTGGTACATCTAACTCACAGCTCCTTTTTAAGGTAAAAGGCAGTAGATGTCAGAACCTGCCTCTGAGCACAGAGACGAGGTAGAGAAGTATGCAGGAATGTGAATTTAGTACGTCATTCCTGGAAAAAAAGGGAATCAAGGTGAAGAATTCTGTTCCGTGAACAAAAGTTCCCACCCTTGAGTAGATTCCCACTGAAGATTTCCCCCCCTTTTAAGCCTGTACCTGAGGAAGCACTTCACATCTGCCCAATCCACCTGAAAAACAATGACATCTCTGTTTTCCCAAGAAGCCAATATGCCATCTGAGAGAGAGATACATACACACTGGTCAGGGTTTATCTCCCCTGATTCTCAGTACACAATGGATGCTTGGATATATTCACCCCAAATCCCCAGCAGAGGATAGTTTACCTTATCTGGGTCTGAATCACCCTGTGCACAACACCTACACCTCACCCCCTGACTATTTAAGTGAGCTCAGACCAATTTAACACTGGTCTTAGTTTAAGATGAATCTTGTACTTCTCTATCAATGCTATAAAAAGTTCAGATAAAAATCTATTCAAATTAAGACTGAAATTATGATATTGAACTGTTGCTGCTTATTTTGAAGAATAATTAGCTCCTTTTCTTGGATATGTATGGCTCAAGATTCAGACAACACCCATCTCAGAGAATCGAAGATATAACCTGAGCTCAAGATGGGCATCACTTACATTAGAGAAATGTAAGTCAGCACTTGCTATAAGAAAGCCTCAGAAAAAACAGCTGCGTCCTTGTCTAGGATCTATGTCCTGACCCTTCCAGAGGAATGTTTAGAAGGAAGATGTGCATTTTCAACTGGTCAGTTAGAAACACCTTGAATGCATTCCTGTGGGTAAGAATTTCTGCACCTCTCAACTGAATTACTGTAGTTGAACGAAATACAGGCTCTGTGGCACCTGCACTATTTATCGGTGTTGTTCCCAGGATACTCCTTTGGCTCTATGATTTTCAATTTGGAGAGAGGCAGGTATTAATGCTTTTTTGAGTATGAATTTGAGTACTCCTCTGGCTACAAAAGCACAACTAAAATGAGATAACAAACTCCCACACAAACTTCTGGCTGCCAGTAGGTGAAACTGGCATATTAAGTTCAACATAGTGTAAAATAATGATTAGAAAATACTAATTATGTTTATCCTACCCTTGTACTGGGAGATTCCCCATGACAAGGACTTATGGAGCAGGAAGAAGTAATTAGACTTCTGACAGAGCAATTGCTGCATAAGTAATGAAGCTGTCTATTTTTTTATGGATAGATAATATAAGTGATATACCTTATAGTAAAAAGAAGAAAATATACATAAAGTTTCTCAAAAGTTACAACTAAGAGATGACAGCTTCAGAAGCAGTTCTGTCTTTGATTTTTGTTTTTAAAGACACAAAAATATTGTGCATTTATTACTGTCCTTCTCTGAAGGAGATTTCAAGATATCAACTATCAACAAAAACAGATAAACAACCTGCACTTGGAGTTTTGGTTTCTGAACATTTCCTTCTAAGTAGGAGTTTCTAGTTGTTTGTATAAATATTTGGGGTCAGAGCAAGCAATTAAATAACACACTTGTTTTATGCTACATCTGCTTAGAGTGACCTAAAATCTCTATTAAGTGTAGATCTAACATCAATCTCTGTATTTTGTGACAGTCATTCTTCTCAAGATATTGCTAAGTTGACAGTACATTATAGTATAATTTTCATCATGTCAGAAATGCTCAGATAAAATCAGATTTTGGGTGATTAATATGCCATTTTTATTACTCCAGGAGATGCATATTTAGCCAAAGCCTGAAACCTTTGAACACATGAAGAGTTTGGAAAATTATTTGAACAGAAATATACTTAACTTACTTTGCTTTAACTTCTAGGATACAAGGAATAATATTCCTTCTGGTATGCATTGATAGAACTATACTAAAAATCATCTGAGCCAATCATATTTAAAAAGAGTCAGAATCCAAGATTAACGTTGATTTGTGCATATCAACACTTCGAGACATAGAATGCTTAATATCATACCAGCTAAGATGTATTAAATCACCATGTTTTATAACTATACTTTTTCCCAGGATAGAAATTACTTACTCGTTATGATTAAGCCAGTCTCCACTTCCTTCATTGTTACTAATCAACATGAATAAAGGTTGAAAGGTATGACTCCTTAGTAAATATAGATTTTATTTTATTAAATATAACTTCCTAATCAAAATACTGTTCATTTAATCAATTCTGTAATTACATGTTTCTAATATGAAAGTGATCAACAGAATTCAGCTTGGGCCTCATTCCTTGAAATAGTACATGGCTTTTTTATCTGCTTTTCCTGAAAGCAGTATATTCTTGCCAAGATTTATAATGTCTTTTCAAGGTAGTAGTGGACTAAATTCCACCAAAATGAGGTTTATCGAGTTTTGGTATTTCATTCACGTTATCAGTCACCTTCAGTCTTAACCTCTGGAGATACAATGACTTCACTAGAAACTATTAACTCAGCCATAGCGAGAGGGAAATGTGCTGCTGTGTGTGTTACATTGTCATTTTAATAGAGTGATAGAAAAAATGAGTTACACCGCAAGTTTACAAATCATAAATTTTCATTACTCCAAGTGATATTCTTCCATAATCACTCACCAGTGTTAGTGAGATGGATTCCTTTGTATAAATCTCTGCTGCATGGGTATTTTTATGTTCAGATCTTGGGGGTGTTTTAAGCACAACTAAATCATCTCAAATAAGAAGCCAAAGAAAGAATCTCTCTGCCTTTATGATTCCCACTGTCCTTCTCCAATTGAAAAATGGAACACATGACAAAAATTTTAAAGCTGAGACAATTGAAAAATTACTATCCAAGTGGTCCAGTATTACTTTCCCTTTATCTGCCACACATTTTTCTATTGTTTATCTACACAAAGGACCTCTGTGACTAAGAAACTGAGATGTGAACAGGTTTGCTGAGAAAAGAGGCTGTTCCTGGACGACATGATTTAGAACAGCAGCTCTTTATCAGGAGGTAGTTGCACAGAGCTACAAACCCCCGAGTCTTCCCCTTTCATAAATATCTTCCCTGTATACAGATGTGTGTTTGTGGTTTGTGTGTGTGCAGTGAGTCACTATTCCTAGATGTAGACTCTGGGATGATGCAGAGAAATCAAAAAAAAAAGAAAGAGGAAAAATGAAGTCATGGAAGATATCATACTCATATATTAAGAAATATAATAGAAAGGAAATAGATCTTAACTGTCAATAGTACCTTCCAGTAAACCTCTATTTGTCACAAAGTTAGTTTTAAAGGAGCAGAAATAGGCTTGGGTATTTTTCAACAAATATACACCAAACATTTAATGAAAATCATTTTAGCCTTGCTTAATTTAATTAACTGAAATTCTGTAGCTTTTCTAAAGATCAGAAAAATTCAAGGATAATGCTTTCATCCTGTTCCAACTACCCTTGATTTTTTTCTAGCAATATATACTGCATCTCCTTTTTAATCTTAGTTTTAATGTTTTAAATAGTTACATTTTACCATGTAACCTACACAGAATTGTAATTTTAATTTATTTTAACCTCTTGAATTCATGTTTTTAAGAAGAAAGCATCTTATCATTTCTCTAACTTCAATAGAACATGTTTTCATTGTTCCAAAAGTACTTTTAATTTCTTTTCTTAGAATTGGAAAAATCTCTTCTATCCTCAAAATAGACTCACATCAGAAAATTCTCTATGATTGTTACCTGTCACTCTCAGAAGACATATTTAAAGAGAACAACTGTAAGTCACCCATAGACTTTTCCCATTCTGAATTTTAATAATCTGCTGGATAGAGCTTTTGAATCAAACGTAAAATCGGAAGCATTAATCTCTTGTGCAAAAACAGAGATGCACCCACAAATGTACACAATTTCCCAGCAATACCACTGACTCAATTTCAAGCAGAACTACAAGTAAGGGTCTGTTGGCAATATGGAGTTATTTTTGACATTGACTCACTGTCTGTTTTTCAAATGTGAAGGTTATCTAATGGATTTTCAATTCTACAATGAAAATAAACCTCATATAATGCTTTGGGATTGTTTGCCACCACTTTTTCTGTGCTTTTTCCTTTGTCTTATTTCCACTGAGAGAATAGAGCTTTCATGTGATTCCAAAATGTGGGACATGTTTTCTGTTTGCACTGAAAGTTGTCAAAGCAGAATAAGGGTAAACACAAGTCTTCAAATATATAAATAATAGTCTTAGAAAGGCAGTTTTAGAAACTGTTTCTTTGTTCCCATTTATAGGACAAGAAGTAATGGGCTTAAAACAACCTGTAGGTTTGACATTAGGAAGAGTATGGGGAGTAGTTAAGTATAGGAAGCAGTTGCCTGAGGAGGTTGTGTAATTTTTATCTTTGAAAGATTTTTAAACAGATCCACCTGAAGATGGACCAAGCATGAACTAGGCAGAGGTGAACTTTCAGTGCAGAAGTAAAAGGTTTGAAGGACATGCCGAGTTTCAAGCCACTTCCTCTTTCTTCAGTGCTGAGGCACGACTTGACTCAAGTGTGTTGACTGAAAAAGCTACCTCCCCTTGGCCGTTAATGTCAGTCATAGATGAGAAAGAGCAGATCCTTCAGGAAGGAAATCATTTAATTGGACACACTAATGATTTGGCATGTCAGGAGAAGTTTGGTGTATTCTCTAATGTTATGTTTTCGGATGTGTAGGACCTGAATGTCCTCGCAGAGACGTATGTATCTGTTATTGCCATAAATAGAAGGTGTGCTTACTTGCCAGCATACACACTTGGAAATTCTTAGTTGTTTGCTTGATATCATCTAACTCCCACACACCACTAAGGAAGACATAGAATTCCTGAAAGGGCAAAATAGAGACATTCTTCCAAATAGACTTATAATTTACTCCATCCCCAACTACCTCATCCATATTAGTGACTGTGAAATTGGCCTGCAAGGTGAAATATTTATTAAAAACAGGTCAGATAGATACCAAAATAAAAAAGAAAAAGGATTTTAAAGACAGAAAAGAAGAATTAAAAAATCAGGTTGATTCATTTGCTTTCAGTGTATATGTTTGCGTTGCTTGTCTCTCCCCAAAACCCTGAAATGTAGCTTGTGAGGTCTGAACCACAAAAAGAAAATTGTACTTCTTTCAGTTGTTACACAAAGAACCTTGACCAACCACTCCATTGCTTCCATCTGCAGTAGGACAGATGGGGGTTGGGGGCTGCTATTACTCACCTTGAGGGTCTCTGAGCCATGAAGCTGACACAAAGGGGGACCACGAATCTCCTCTTCAAAACCAAGTTATTCTTCGTTTTTAGTCTACTTTACTTCTAAATATGCTGTTTCAATATAGGAGGAAAGACAGCTTTTCACTTCCCTAATCTCTTTTATAATTCTAGAAAAGTAAACCTTTGTTTAAATGTTAAGTTCTTGGTCTTTTGGGTAGTGATGAAGATTCTGGCTTAATGCTGTTAATTACAGTGCATTTAATTGCTAGGTTTAATATGGTAGCTGCTTTCTTGGACTACACGTTGATGTCTGAACAAGACAAATGAGATAAATAAATGAGTGGGCAGCAGACAGTTGTCTCAGAGGAAACAGCATTCAGGTGAGGGTGTACCAGACTCCTACCTACTGCGGTTGAAGAAAAAGGATCAGACTGCTCATAGAGGCTGGGGTTGCACAATTGTACTCTGAAAGTACTTTTTCACATGCTTATTTTTTCCCTGGAGAAGAGGTTTGCACATTTATATTACATTTATCTTCCACAGTTTCGTCAAAAGTTGTAAAGTAGAGTTATTCTAGATAGAATAGTTTTGTCTGATTAATTTTTCCCTGAAGCAGCAAAAATAAGCAAAAATGAATTTAGAGCATATTTCAGGTCTGCAAAATTTCATATCCTAATTTATGTTACAAGAACTTCACCAGTTGGACTTTTACTAACACAGAAAAAGGCATACTAACCCACACCACACAGCACACTTTCAGGAGGGAAACCACTACATATTCTGCAGTGAGATTTTTCTTCATCCGTCAGACACTTTTACAAATCTCACAAAAGATGTCTTTTTAAATTATTGAAAAGAACTCATTTTCCTCAGATCATCTATCTTGCTTTAATTTTCCTTCAGCAGTAGTTGCCCTTTTTAGTTGCTAACTAGATTTTCTTCAGATGTATTGCTGAGTTTCCTATCAGCCAAATTACTTTGGGGACTTCCTGGAACAAACGGTCCTCCACATTCTTTGTCCCTCCTTATCCTCATTTCTACTACTCACCTTCTACTTAGCTCATTTGCTGACCCATCTCTTAGACTCTGAATCAATAACAATTTCCTCAAATCCATCTCCTCAGGAGCTAAGTAGGTATCTTATTAGGAGAGGTGATTGGTGATAGAGAATATCTGTGCTCTTCTGAGAAGAATGGGTCCTGGCTCTTCTTGCCCTCTTGCAGAGCCTCACTTGAATTGCTTGTGATCATCACACTGCTAGAAGTGGTGTACTCCCCTTACCACCTTCATCTGGACATACTCTGTGGCCGTGGCATGCTTCAGGGCCACAGCCCGAGGCATCCTGAGGCACAGGCTTTCATGTCACAGAACAGAGTGAATTCTGAAAATACAGGATGTAGTTCTTCATCTTTGCAAGGATATTAAAGCATGTAATTATCAAGTCCTGATCATACTCAAAAGAAGATGGAAACTCTGTGGGATGCTCTAGATTTCCCATCTCTTTGCTACAGATATTGTAACAAAGTGAAGATTTTATATTATTTCTGTAAATCCTTGATTGAGCTAAGTGTCTAAGACCCATGTGGAGATTAAATCAGACTGATAAATTTTAGCCATGTTTCTTCAGCTGGACAGATGAAAATCTGAATCATGACTAGAGCCTAAGGAAACATTTCACTTCTGACAGATTTTTTTTATTCGTTGTGTCATCATGATCATCATCATCATGGTTGGGCTTCGCAAACGAAGATTTCGGAAGGCTCTATCCACATTTGTTACAAGCACGCTGGTGGCTTATGAGGCCAATACGAGATAAACATGTCCAATTGCAATAAGCACAACAGAAAGACTCCTTAGATGGTATATCCTGCAAGACATGATTCTTTCTGTGTTGTCTTTTCTCCTCAAGAGTGATCCTGTGTGCGTTCTCAAAGGAAGCAGTAGCGTTATAGATGGTGTGTCTCCAGGCCTCCTGATTTGAGGCCAGAGTAGACCAGTTGTGTTGATCAATATGGCCAAGGTTGAGATGTTGTTTCAGGGAGTCCTTGTTTCTCCTCTTCAGGGCTCCTCTCTTGTGGTAGCCTGTGGCAAGTTCACCATAGAGCAAGATCTTAGGGAGGCGGTGGTCCTTCATCCTTGAGATGTGCCCTGCCCAACGCAGCTGTGTTCTCAGCAACGTGGCCTCAATACTTGTGACTGCTGCTTGTTCTAGAACAGATGTATTGGTCATATAATCTGATCAGTGGATGTTTAGGATTGTTTAGGATTGTACAGAGACAGCGTTGATGGAAGATATTTGTCGTGTATAACTATGTCATTTAATACAAAGGGAAGTCCAGATAATCTTAATTAACTTTTTTATTTTTTCAATCACATGGCAGTTAAAAACGTAGTAAATCTGACACACCATATGCATATATGAACGTATGAAGCAGATGGATGTCCCAGTAATTTCTTGAAGATCAGTACTGCCAATGGAATGTCATTTGGAAGTGGGAGATATTGAGCAAGCCATTTTTATCTCTTTATAGCTCTATTTTCCCTTTAGAATCATAGAGTCACTGAAGTTGAAAAAGACCTCTAAGATTATTGTCCAACTGTTAACCCAGAAACACTTTCAGGGAGCACTTCCCTGAGCAGCCTGTTCCAACACCTGACCATTCCAATACCCTCGTCCTTTCCCTTCTCCTCTCCTTTAAGTAGGAAAAGTCTCATTGTCTTGCACTTGGAATCACAAATTCTTTGCAAAACTTCTGTCTTTTTAGTTTTGTACAATAACTATATCATAATAATAAATAAATCAAGGGGAAATTCTCTTGTCTAAAGGTAAAAAGCATGCAATGCCTGTATCCATGTATCTCAACATTCTTCTACCCCAAAACAGAGTATGTATGTCCCAACTGCCACTTAGTAACCATCCCCATTTGCTGTCACCAACGCCATAACTTAGTCCCATCCCAAAAGTATTAGTTGATGTAAAATAAAATAATGCCAGTAAGCAAAAAGAAAGAATAAAATTATCAAGTACTATGGTACTGTTCTCTGAATCCATTTTATTTAGGGCAGTTACAGTCAATATTCATAACTTCAGTTGCAGATAATAGTTTCTATTTCATTATGAGAAATCATGTGACTTAGCATTAAAATACTTAGTTATTCAGAGAGGTGTTTTGGAATCCTTGCAGATGAAAGGTATCAGAAAAAAATATCACTGTAGAGAATTACCACAAAGGTTTTTTTCAAATATCAGAAACTAGTAGTCAAGAGGAGTAGGGTGAGTGTCACCTTCAAGAAAATGTCAGCTATTGGGTCTGAACATTACATAAAATGAGGAAGAGCTGAAAATCACATACAACCAAACTGGTTTTACCTACACAATTCATACTCCTATTTCCTTCTGAAATCTATTCCAAAGTTATTCTGGTACGTGAATGTATTATTTATTCTCTAATTAATTTTATCTATGAGGGTATATCCTGGCATATGCCCTATAGATGACAGATGCAATAAGGACAAACAGGTGAAGCCTAGCTGAACTCAATTAAGTTGAATAACAGTTAAGCTAAAATAACATTGTTTTACACTTAAAAGTCAACACAGTCACCTTTTTATTTGAGGTTAAGTCCAATTCCTCAAGGTGCATGAGGTAAATATTTGCTGAGCATTTAAAATGTTTTCCATTAATAAAAAAGCTCTAGAATGCTACAAGCACTAATGACTTGCCATCTTTCATCTCTGTCACAGGCAGGCAATGCACTGCATAGTATGTCATGAGTGGAGTGTTTATTGAAGGATATTTTTTTCCTCCCCTTGGGGCTGCATAGCATAATTTATCTGATGCGCACTCTCTGTGGTCACTCCATTTTCTGTTTATCTCAGTATAAAACAGGTGCTGTGAGGAATCCACAGCTTTCAAAAAGACTTTTGAAAGACTTCAGATTGGAGATATCAGGGGTGAATCTGAATCAAAAACGGAACAAAAAAAAAGCTAAGAGGAAATGGAAATGTCGTTTTCTTGTGGATTCCTATAAAGCTACTGTGTGGTTTTAGGACTTTAGTTCTTTCTGTGCATTTGGAAATGAAACAAAATCATTCTTCACTTAACAAAACAAGGGGTAAGCAAAATGCATTTGTGGTGTAAAAAAAAAGTATTCATTAGTAGATGGAGGTTTTTCTTGTGAGCCCATGACATTCCAATGACAGGCACTTTCTCTACTCTTGAAGTGTCCTTTCATAGCCTTCTCAGTTGAATGGTTAATCTGCAGCAACTCCAGGATCAGATGATGAATAAAAGTATAAATCTTATCCTAGTTCATTTTCCTGCATAGCTTCACAAGAGAGATTAGTTTCATGAGCCTTCTTTAATTTCAGATGTAGTTCTTCCCCCTTAGAGCTCTCTGAACCATTTTCAAAATCTTGCTAAATATCTTTCCCCCCTGTATAAATGATGTACAAAAAGGTCCCCAGCATAATCTGCTTATAAGATCTGGGTTTGTACTGGTGTCGCATCCATCCCATGTCAGTGCCTTACCCTGTTGTCTAAGGAACCACCCAACAACACTAGCTCTGGACCAACAGTCAAATATTCACAGCCAACAGAGTCAAACAACTGAAAACAAGAGAGCACATAGCACACCAAAGTCCAGGAAAATGGAGCTTTACATCCCTACAGGAACTTAGGCCATCAATGGACAATGACATTATTGTCTTGCATTACTTTTACCACAAGAAGCCTTCTTGCAAGATCCCTGGTTTTTCTTTTGCTTTTTTCTTTTACTTCTGTTGCAAAGCCTAGAAATTAGCCCATAGTGGAAGAAAACATGTTTGTGAGAATGAACATTTTTGTGGAACATAGCCACTCCACACCTTCCCACACTCTACGCATGATTCTTGTTGCACAGCAGATATAGAAAACACTCTGCTATACTGACTAAGGGTAGGTCAAAGACAAACAAAAGTCCTCAGTAGGCAAAACTAGTTACTTCGGGGTTTTTTGGGGGATGTGGGGGTGGTTGGTTTTTTGTTGTGTGGGGTTTTTTTTAATACCAATTTGGAACCAAATCTATTGAAAAGATACAGGAGACTCCAAGATCCTTGGGATCTCTGAAGTGCAGAGCCACATGTAGAGAGACTATACCCCTTCACCTGTCCTTGTCTGATGCAGCCACAGGAATGCTTTGGTTGGATGACGGTAAATGCCATTAGTTTACACCTGTCCCCAGCAGCTACTGGCTGGGGACTTATTAATCTATGGCTGAGTAGTCACTTCTCAGCCACTACCTTGGAATCTCTGTGAATAAATACAAAGGATAGAAAAATGCTTACACTTTTTCTTTCTTTGTAAACACATCCAGTTCATACTACATTTTTTACAATTAAATTGTATAGCACTACCACAGGTATGGATACACCTAGAATGGTCTGGTAGAATTAAGGATTTTTGTTTTGACTTGAAAGACTTTACAGTTTAGATTTCTAAGAAAGGATATAACTTTCAGTTTACTGAATGGAAGTCATGTACTGAATAACAACTTTTTTATAATTACTCATGACAACTCCCACTGCAGCTATGAAAAAAAAACAAACAACAATAAAAAAACCTCTTATTTGCAATCTGTAATTCCTGAAGTCCTTATTCATAAAAGCTTCTCAAGGGCTAAATTTAGCACTGCTGTACATAAACAAATACCATACAAAATTAAGTATGATTTGGAGTCTGGAGCAGTTCAGGTTCAACATATTTTTTAAAAATGATGCTTATGTGCTTCTACATTTGAATGCTGCTGCAGAGAGTTGGCAATTTGTATTTAGGACTAAAGTAGACAGCAAAGGTCTTGTGGTACCAGATTCAGCTAGAGATAACAGAGGTGATATTTGCTCCAACCTGCTATAAAAAAGTTACAAGTAGGCTTTTCCACTAAAGCTAGTCAAAAAGAGAGTCTTCGTACTAGCCTTTTTCTATAACATGATTTCTCCGTGCTACTGAAAATGTCCACATTACAAAAAAGTGACCAAAGAAGGTCTTTTTTTTCTCTGTTAACTATAGAGACAATCCTGATGACTACAATGAGTTGTCTAAATTGTAGACATCTAAAAATGCTTAAGTGAGCCTCACCTTGAGGACTGTGGTCCCTTTGGGTGTCAGTACAGAAAACGACCAAGATAGTCCATGGAAGGGCCTACAGATAAAATGTATTTGAAAGGAGACTGTTGCAAAAATCAGAGAAAGAATTAAGACATTCACGTCTAAAAATGCCAAAATTTAGGCTGATCACAAAGAGGAAGGGCAGAGACTAAAGCCGCTATTGTTGCCTGTTACCTGTGCTTTCCCAAGGGGAAAGACATCTGTGTGCAACAGGTCAGATTGGGAACAGAGGCTGGTGTCTTGCCAGTTAGTGAGACTCAGCTGTCAGCACAGTCCTTGAAAGTTTCCCTGAAGCTCTCACTAGAACTTCTGGTTTCACAGACACCATTTTACAAGTGTTCCTGTAGAGTTCATGCTTGAGACAGCATGAGATAATCCTTCTAATAATGTACTGAAAAGGCAGTGCATTACATTAGTTGACTCCTGGTGTACTCCATTTTGTGCTCAATACATCATTTTTCCTGTCTCATTTAGGATCCACTTGTTGAATAAGGGGTAAGTGTAAAGATCTCATTAGGTTTATATCAGTATCATTACTTTTCTAGTAATTACTAGCCCAGGGTCTTTTCCTTCTGGCTAACACATTTGAGTGAGTTTTCCTTTTTCCCTTTGGTGGTTCAGAAAGGAAACACTGATATTGTTGAGCTAAGAGGAAGGATTACCTACATATTGCCTTTAGGATAGTATGCACATGTCAGCACATTGTCTCAGAAAGGAAAGGTTTCTCTTTGCTTTGGGAAGATCTATTTCAGGTCCAGCCAGAGGCCACATCATCAATTCTTAACACAGAGTTACTTGAATGAGACATAGCTTCAGACTGTATACGCACATGATGCCTTTTAAACTGCAGTGAACAAAGTGGGTGATATAAATCAAAGGTTTATGTGCCAGCCTTCCCTTACACAAAGCTGTTTAGACCGGACAAACAGACTTGTGTTTGCCTGTCATAAGAATGATACATAGAATATGTACCGCTATGACCCAGTTGACACTCTTTCTATCTTTAAGATATGCGCAGGTATAGGAGAGACCACGAGTACATGCTTTATGTATACTTGACTGGACTGTCTTCTTTTTTTTCCCCTACTCACTAAAAAGGCTGGCTATAATTGCATGGTATTACTCACCTGCCCAGCAGCAAAAATTCTCCAGCAAGTCCCAGGCGCCTCATAGCCATTAAGAGACCTCTCACAGTCATGCCTTCACAGAAGCAAGCAACCACTCTTGCCTTGGGCAGGTGGCTCCGAAGCTTTCGCAGCAGCTTGTCAAAGCTCTGTTCACCAGCATTGCTATAGATCTTGTAGGAATGTGCAATGCAGATCCCTTCCTTGGCTGCCATATCTTTGAAAGCTTCCATTCCACTTTCACCATAGTTTCCTAAATACAAACACAAACATAGATGCATATATTAAAATTTGCAGTAGCTTTTCCTTCAGAAGCATCAGATATTTTAAAGAATATGTTACATATCTACACAGAGATCACTGTACCAATCTTAGCAAAATCATATTAACATTTTAATTACTCCATTTTTCAAGACAAGATGAACAAATTTTCCTAGAAAACTCACTTGTCTTTAAGAACTTGCATCTCTGCTGAAACCAAAGGTTGTTAAGTGCCTCACTACCTGTAAGGATCTGGTCCACAATATGTAAAACAATGTATGTATAAATTACAATCTCTTCTGATTCTCTTAAGCTGAGTAAACTTGGTCAAGTGCTCTGAGGCTTACTTCAGGAAATTAAAAAATATATGTTGAGAATAATTTTTTAGGCGTAATACCTTAAATATAAGCAAAAAACAAAAGGATAATAACATCTACTTGTTCATAATGCAATCTGAAATGTAACATTTTTTTAGTTATAGTTTCTTAGTTATAGTTAAGTTATATTCCTTCAACTTATCTTGTTGAAAGAAGAACTTCTGCTGGAGAATGAGTGAAAAAATTGAGGATTAGCATTACAGGGATCACAAGACCACAGATGAATTAATAAAACTGTGAGTGTAGTGATGCTGTTGAAAGGAACTTCTGATCCTTCACACATTTGCTAGCTCACAAATCTATAAGAAAAATGCTCTCTCTTACCAGTATAGTTGCAAATACATAGGAGCACTGACAATGAAAACGCATGTGAAGCACTGAGAATCAGGCATGTGGATTTAGACTGCCATCTGATTTTTTGACTTTGGACATTGGAGCCATCAGACATTCAGCTTACCCATCTGGGGATTCATCCCTATCACTGGTGCTAAAGTTCAGAGGCTTTGCTATGCTTAGCACTGAATATGAATGTGAATATGAATTTGAGGATCTTGCCATCTGAATAGCCAAAAGAGACAAAGAGCAGAAGACAAGAAATAACATTATCTTCCTTTTACATCAGGAATGAATCACTGAGACTTTGAGACTGTAAATTTCCAAATTGCATCCAACCAGAATGGCAACTTGAATGCAGATCTCCTTAACTATTAGGACTTTCATTTTCCTCCCTGCTGTGATTAGGTCTAATGGAAAACATATTACTATGTAAATTGTGCCTTCACAAAATTCCATTGGATTTTTAAACTCAGTTGTTGGAGTGCTTCCTGTGAGTTTTATATCAGGTGCACAGTGCTTCCCCACGTGTCATGCCCTTAGGGCAAATTGTTTCCTGTGATACATGAGCATCAAGTGATTCTCATGAGATGCTGAAGCAGTTCAGCCAGAGGTCATAAACATAGTGTCTCATGAAATATGTATTATAGCCTCCAAAGTTAGTCTGAAAGAAAAATGGGGGTCAGTCATATTTAACTCCCAGCAGGCTCTGAGGCCTTCTAAAATAAAATTAAGCTGACAGGCAATGCACTACTTTGTTTAAAATTATTCTTATTTAGGTCAATCTGGATCAACATTAAATGTTCTGTTTCACTTTTCCTAATATAAAACAAAAAGGAAAAAGAGACCCTATTAATCTTTGCCATAGAAGGTGAAAGTTTGAGGAAAAACTGTTCCATAGAGTATCTCAAAGAGATTGAAATTCTGAAGACCTCCTCTTCTGTCAAAAAATTCTCAATAGAAAATTCCTGACCGGATCTAATTGAATTACAGAACTGTATAACTTCAATGCTCCATATACTGCAGTCTTGGTTTGAAAGTGTTATAAGCATACAAAGTGTTATCCGGAGACTTGCTATAAAGCTGAGAGTAGGTGTAATTACAGTACTGAAAAATTGTAGGTCTTCCAAGGAGTGTGAAGTGCATCAATTCTTTTCCAAACAAATAGAGTCTGCTCTGGCACAAATATCATGATTTCATCAAGTATGAAGACAGGGAGATTTTGTGAAACCATATAGAATGTTATGTGCCATCCAAAATCACAGGAAACATTTTAAACGACCAAGGGTACTTAGCAAAGTGTTAGGTTCTCAATATTTGGAAGAGAAACATCCTGGTAGTCCAAATATGAGAGTGACTGAGCTCTCAAACTGGGAAAACTACAGTTCTATAACATGACCTTAAGGGAGATTTCATGAAAACACAAAGCAGCTTTGCTTCAAGACACTCATACAAATATATCAGTGGTATTCTTATCTTGCTAATTAAACTCTACTTGATTAATTATTCATAGTGAATTCCCCTGTTGTGCAAGAGGTTTGATGAGGTACATATATTTAGTCCGAGCTATGCTGTGGGGGTAATGAACACTCCTTGATGGAAAAAGAAAATATTTTTTTGTTAAACTCCTTTGCACGACATATTAGGATAAATTTTCTGTGGGCTATATTTCTTCCTGAATAAAACCTGTATGTGCATGAGCATATACATGTAGCATTGAGGGAATGAGGGTGTGAAAATGGTAAGTTAGATTATATAATTTTCCTGAGGATGAGATGTGAGGTTCACAGTGGAAGAGGATCTCTGTGCTTTACATATGGAACTGACCTCCTCACGGACATTTCATTCTTGTACTGTGGCATGCCCGTAGCAATACAGCCAAAATTGCCACAGCAAGAGCAAGTTTTTGCTGATGCGGTAGTTCCCATTGTTCAGCCAGGTCTATGACATTAGAAGAAAGATATAGGGACTTCAGGATTTGCACACGTGGATGGACAATGGTGATGTCTTATGCAGCCCTGCTCTGAGAAGGAGTTTTTTAGTTTCAC
Source organism: Corapipo altera (assembly GCF_003945725.1). NCBI lineage: Eukaryota > Metazoa > Chordata > Aves > Passeriformes > Pipridae > Corapipo > Corapipo altera. The sequence continues at coordinate 82,891,283 of NW_020884872.1, read as the reverse complement.
TTCCAAGTGAAAATTAATTCAGAACACCTAAACTGGAAACAAAGCAACATCTTCAGTAAGTACCCTGTGATGAAAATTGCCTACATACTGGGAATTTATCCATTCAGCTATTTGGTTCCCAACTCTAAATTTAAAGATCCTAAAGAAACATTAAACAGAAGGTTTGCTTTTTCTTGTTTAGTTCTAGTTCAGCAGAAAAGACTTGGTAAACAATACAGGCTGAAGCTCATGTATGGCCAATTTATATTCAGCTCCTCTTCCCCCACCAAATGCTTTTCAGCATTTGGAAACAGACATCTCTATCTGTAACTGGTTCTGCTGGAGGAGGCATCACAATTTTTTAGTAGATGTTCCCGTCCCCTTGAAAGTTTTTCTGTCTGTGGTATAATCAGAACTGTTAGCAGTTGATGTCTTTTGTAAAATATTCTCATGGAGACAACTGGCCCCGAGTTCTTTTAAAACACCAGCCTGAATCCTGCATGTTGTCCAGATTCAGGAATGAATGGCCCTAAACCCAGCTCAAAAACTACTCCCATATGGTGCAGCATGTTTAAAGAAAAAAAGAAAATCAATTACATCATCATGCAAAAAACTTATCTGTGCTTCAGAGTTGGAATTTTGTTCAAAACTCAAGCATATGTGTCCCCACCTACAATCTAACTATAACAATCTGTTAGTTCCACTTCCCATGAATCAGTACTAGAAACTATTAAGAAGCTTAAAAAGAACAGATTGTGCTTTTTTCCAGATGAAGCTTAATATAGTACAGCACATAATAATACTTCAATCTGATAGAAAAGGGTCAGGCAAACTGCAGGCTGCTCTTGTTGCTCCTCCTGCTCAGCAATTGAGCCAATTAAACTACCTAACCATAAATTGTTAAGATCTTACGTGAATTACACAGGAAAACAACATTTTTATTCTTAGAATAATTAACAAAATACATGGAGATCTGCTCTATCACATTAAAAGTTATCAATATGATATAAAAAGTCTCTACAGCCAAATGGAATAATGGACTACATTTTCTCCTGCCTAGTCATTTTTGGAGTGTCACACATTCCTTTTTGAATACAGGAGCTTTTTATCAATAGCTGTACATGCAAATTGTTATCAGATAGTTGTTTGATCTAAAAGAGAGTTTCAGCAAGCATAGATGAGCATTGACCTTTAGGAGAGATTTAGGATGTAAGATTGCTTCTGGCAGGACACAGTAAAAATTCACAAAATAAAAGAAAAGGAGCGTCGATTGAAAGAGAAGAAATGCATTATGTCATTCATTAGGCTGGTAATAATCCTACCTGTCACAAAGCATATTTATTTAAGCAGACATGCTATCATTATTTCTGTAGAAAAGGAAGAGCAAACCAGAATAATATTCTAGGCCATATCTGAGCCACAGACAAGAAGTCAAGTCAGGTTAAAATTCGCAGTATGTGTTTTGCAAGCTATATAGGGAATACAGAGTTTCATTTTTTTACTAGTTTTCCTTTGCATCAAAAGGATGAACTTTGCCAGAAATACCGAAAAAAAAAAAAAGGTATAGTTGTAAGTATAATTTTGAAAATACATGTGGGAGTAATAGAAGATATTTATGAAGGCAACATGTTGGTTGATTATGAGGATGATCTTTCTGAAAGTTGAGGATACGGGGTGTAGCATAATTTTCTAAATGGAAATTTTAGAGGTGTCTTTGACTGTTACAATTCAAATTAGTCGTGGCAAAACATCAATAGTACCTACTACTACTGGTACATACTAGATATTGTCCACATTTAACTGTTGTGACTATGAGTCTTTTAAAGTACATCACTACTAAGAATAGGGACATAATATCAAATCTTTTAAGCAGTTAAAGCAACCACATGTTACTGATCTAATATGATCAAAATCACAGCCTTCTGGTGGATATGTCTGCAAATAGAACAGGACAATAGAGTGTTATTTCATTCTAAGGGGTACAAACCAAATGAAATCAAAACACATATACCTGAAATTCTGGAGTTGTCTATGTGTGTTAAAAGAAAAAAGAAAATAAAACCCAACTTGTTTTCATTTGAACCAAATATTTTATTTAAATTATTTTTAAATGGAAATTCAGTTTCTATGTTAAATATATGTATGTGTAAAACAATAAAGAATAAAAAAAAGTAATTTTGAAAGCAACCCATTAAAATACCTTAAATTACAATAGTTCCTCAAAATATATTGCACTTAAATATCTCCAACCAGATCTCTTCCATAACAATCACTTAAACTAATTTCTGACATTTATAATACAACTACCCAAATGCTGCTCTGGTGAAAGGACACCTACCCAGAACAAGTCCCACCAGGTTTTCCTTAGCATGACACCATGCTGTATTTCCAGTGCTGTGCCTCATTTGGAGCCCCACTTTGAAACAGCTTCCTCATAAGGTTACCACAGGGTTGTGGCACAGAACAGCATGCAGCCAAGGTGAAAGACCTCTTGATGAAAATATGGTCTGTTACATTAGATCTCACACCTGCAATTAGATCTCACACAGGAGTTGTTTTGCTGTATGGTTATGGTCTTTGGCAAGAATTGTCAAGAAGGTTTACCTGTTGTTCCTCATGCAGTACCAAGTGGTGACATTTCTCCGACGAAATGACTTTTGAAGCAAAGCACTTGGACAATGTTGTCTGAGCTTGGAGAGGTATCAGAGAATTAGAAGACATCAAAGGTGCAGTACAGGGCAAAAACTCCCTCAGTAATTAAAATAAGTTATGTACCTATTCCATCCTTAAAATTACTGTATTTGCCTTCCATAAGCACAGAGAATCTCAAAGTGATGTGGAGGATGCAATCCAACATCTAGCGCCTCATAGGGGACATAAACCACTGATGGCTGCAGTTAGATCTGTCTCCTTAGCTCTCTATATGGTAGTGGAGAACTCACACATCTGTTTTCTTGGATGTTAATCTTTCCTCTTTATACTGAAAGCTCTTCAAACAGCATTTACCTATTGCCAAGTGCTAATAAAACTCAGACCCAAAAGAATTGCCTATGTCCCCGGTGGCTTGATAGATTCAAATGCTACAACTCAAAATGTGTCAATATAAAAAAAATTAGTTATCGTGACATTGTGTGAGTTATGAGCTTAATTTCCTTTTCTGTGAACAATTTTGAGATTTTCAGGTTTTTACATCTGAGGACAAGAAACATTTTCATAGTCACAAAAGTGTTAGCTAATCAAAACCCCTCACTTCTAATCCTCTTAAAATTCAATCCACTGAAATAATGTGTTGAAAAGATCTTACAATATCTAGCTTAGGTATTGACCATTTTATCATTTGATATAAGCCTCATATTAGTTTCTACAAGGTAAAATAAAACCGAATATGTATTATGAATCAAGAAACTATTTTTATGCCAAAAATAATTAACGAAACTGTTCAGAATTTAAAAATAAATTTAAGATGTTTAATTAAGAAATTAATTAACTCTTTTCTGTGATATTTTTAAGTTTCAGCTACTAGGTATTTTCTGACATCTGAAAGCACTTAAATTAGCTCTATTCATAAGGTATTTGTTAAAGTAACCAACTTTTAAATTATTTTAGAGAAGTAACATACAATACACTTCAAGCATAACTGTACTTAATTAAATTAAATGAATCTGTTCATTACCTTCTAATCTAAGAGAACTCATAAGAATTATTTTGATATCAAAGTTTCTCTTCTTTTTCTCCTCTTCTCTGGGCTATTTTGAAGTAATAAATTAATTTCCCTTAAGATAATGATGACCTAGTTTCACACTTTAATGCACCTCACTTCTGTTTATTTTTAAATTATCACCTCATAACTTTAAAAGACACGTTTAAATACTGCTGTTATGTGAGCAAAGGGAACCCTGTGGAAACAGCCTTTTCTGTATGCTTCCTTTCATCCCTCCTGCTAACTGGCATGTCTGCGGCTTTGTGGCCTTGTCCACTGAGCAATGTTTGAAGTCCTACTTCATGTTAATGTCTACTAAAGGATTTTAAATTCAGCAGCTCTTCCAGAAACATGCTACCACCTCTGATTGCTCTGCTTGTTTTCAGATTGGAGAGAATAAAATTTTTCTATATCTTCTGTTTCTGAAATTACTCTTTCTATCTACCTGACTCTAAGATATGTCCCTTATATATTTCCTGCGTCATTTCAAAATGAAATCATTAATGATAGCACAATTCCGAGTGGACTCTAGGGGTGCTCTAAGTTTTCTTTTATTTTCCTTTAGGGTTATACACTCCATTTTTTGTTTGATTTTCAGACAGAAATGAGAACACATGAGACTGACAGTACTGGACTGGAGGCTGTTTCTTTCAGGAGACAAATACTATGTCAGAAATGAGAGGACTTTGCAGTGAGAACTCTTTGGTCTATGATTCTGTACCCTTCACTGTGAATTCCCCAGGAGTGCAGCTGCCTGGGGTTTATTCACTGACATTTGGATCTATTCCCAGTTCTGGCTTCGGCTATTAATTATTGTATTTCTCAAAAGACTTGGTCCCTTCTACAAATGAAAGATATTATGCTTCCATATATTCATAACCTGGAACATACTTTTATGTAATATTAATTCTTGACGCTGCTGTGGTTTGTATCTGGTCTTTTCTGAGGTCTTATTCTGCTCCTGCAGTAGGTGAACAATACCACAAGTCATCCAGCAAAAAGAAGTGTAAGTCAGGGATTAGATGGATTCTGAAGGCCTTCAATTAATCTTGAGTTTTCTGGTAAATGCCTTTCTCTCAGTCCTCTATCCTCATATGTGAAATGGAAGTAAAAATATTTTCCTGAGAGTGATGGTGCAAGAATAAATGTATTATAGGAAACTCACATAACTGTAGTAAAGAGAGTCACATTTATGGTGATCTGACTGAATGAAACATGACATTTTTACCTCACAAAATCTCACATTTGCTTCATTTTAACAATGGCCACATCATGTTTATTGTAGTATTAATAACTCTGTCTAACAACCATTTAAAAAACAGCACCTACAATTTCTGAACAGTAGCTGAAGATGATGGCAAGGCTACTCTAAAGAGAGTACCTTACTTACACTTTAAATGACTATGCACATTCATATTCAGAACATTCATTTGGGAAAAGAATGAGTTTCGTGACTCTTCTGATATGAACTCTGAGAGAAGGGAGGTCTGTCAGGAAGCCATGAATATTTAGTTTGGTAACTGAGAAACAGGCTTATTGACTGAATTTCCCAGGAGTACTTGTCAAAAGATTTTGAAGGGGGTAATATGAAGTTTCTTGGGGTATATTAATAATTCTTGGAGTATACTGTGTAAAATGAGAAGGCCTATACTGTGTGACCAGTTGCTTTCTTGCAGATACCCCTTTCACTTTAGGAACATGTTGAATATTTTTTGCCTCTAAGTGATAGATTGCATCTTACCAGAATATTTGAAAAATGCATTTGAGTATTTTAGGGGTATGGATAGTTTTTGAACTGTAACTTCAGAGGGTATTATTAGGACACTACCATCCTCAGCTTTTGGATGCAGAAACTGAAGAAGAAGAAAACAGTAATACAAAAGGGTTGAATATGATGTTCTTTACTGTGTGGGTGACCATATACTGGAAGAGATTGCCCAGAGAGCTTGTGGAGCCACCCTTATTGGAGATGAACAAGACTTGTCTGGATGCGATTCTGTGCCATGTATTCTAGTATGGTCCTGCTCGAGCAGGGAGGTTGGACCAGATGACCCCGCTGTGGTCCCTTCCAATCTTACCCGTTCTATGGTTCTGTGGTCTACTGAATTTCAGACTAAGCCAACCCTCATCAAAAGCATAATTACTTATAAAAAAATTAGAGAGTAAATTTTGGTTTGGAAGCTCCCAACAGTGGTGGTGATTTCACTACTAGCTTGGACAGCCTGTCCCAAGCCAAACTAGTCTATCCATAAGTTTTCCTTCCCTAGTTCTTAATCTGTTCTTCTATATTCTCTTTTAATTTATGCCTATTATATATTTTTTATCAAATAGGAGAATAGTCTCTCAAAATGATGTTTTCAGAAGTCCTTAACAGTTTTTAATACAATCACCATGTGTCCACTTAATTTTTTTTTATGTTTCTAAGACTAAACAAGTCTAGTTTTAATCTGATGATCCTGTTTCCTACACTTTCCATATTTCTGGTTTTCTTGTGGATGATTGTCAATTAGTTCATGTCCAGTCAGGACAATGTACAGTTTTTTTCAAGATATGATAGTTTTCCATCTTGTACCTGGCCTGGGCAGAGTAAAATTGAAAGGCTATTTCAAGCCTCTTAAACTTATTACTTCTTTGTATACTTTCAATAGGATATTTGCCATACTTAACAATGGAATAACATTGTTGAATCAACTTTAACATTATACATTTTAATTATCTAGGTCTTGTTTTCTACAGAACTGCTTCTCAGTCAGTCATTCCTCATCCAGATTATTCTGTCCTAGCAGTGCCATCCAACATAGTACTGTGTACAGATTTAATAACTGTACTCTGTTTATTATAATTCAAATCAGTTTTGGAAATATCAATTAAAAATAGAATCAAAGCAGATCTGTAAAAAAACCATTGAGCTTATGCTTCCTGTTAGGAAGCTAATAAGTGAGAAATACAGTTTTAATAAAGTTTTAGAGTCCTTTTTGTACCTAAAACAAAGGACTTTTAGATTCATGTCTTCAAAGTATGCTTAGACCATTCATATGGGATAGTAAAAAATAATTTTAAGATACAGTCACTCATTCTTCACAAATGCTTTGAACTGGATGATAGGTTGGTTTATGATTTATTTTTTTAAGAATACATTGTCCCTTCTTTGCAACACTAGAAGAAAATTACTCATTTCTTGCAAACAATTGTTTATTTTTGGAAGAAGTGAAATGCTGTTGACCGAGCTCTTTCCTCAGTTTCTCTTTTGAGATAGGTAATGTTACCTCATTTCAGTTTTTTGGGATGTTATACATATGTCATATGTACTTCCTAAGAATATTTTGTAAACTGTAGGTGATTGACTACTTTCTTTACCTTTGTTTAGGTGGCTCAGTGCTAGTTGTGAATATTTAATAGTTTTATTGTGGAGTGGCTGGTATCCCTTTCATTATTGAAGTTACATTTAAAACTGTTGACTATTGACTAGTTTAAGAATTGGGATATTATCTAATGCTTCATTATTGTAAATTGATGACTCTGCAAAACTAGTTAAGTTTCATTTTAAGCAGCTAGGGCAAAAATCAGCCTCTTATTTCAGTATGATTTAGGTGCCTGTTGCATTCATATCTATGTGTCTGGATCCTAAGCCTCAGTTGAACATTTCTCCCTTCAAGTGACTCCATCACTACAAATCTGATTCTAGATTCTGTTATACAGTTCAAACAAACATTTACCATAAAGGCAAAGAAAGACAGCATCTCCATAATTGAGTTACATAACGGAATTTCACCTTGGATCCTTCCCTTGAGTCAGTTAGATCTAAAATTCATCTTTTATTCTTTATTGTTGGATCTCAAAATATAATATCTGTAGAGAGAGATTTGAGTGGTCTTTGCAAAAAGCCGTGGCCTACAGAAGCTGGGAAAAACCCTTTTTATTGACCTCATCTCTGTGGAATTTTTCTGCCTTCTCCTGCAGGATGTGAAGAGACTTTTTACATAATGTTATCACATGTCCTATTGTATCTGTTCCTCCCTGCATAATCCTGTCTCAAGAGATGTGAATGTCTTTCCCCCATGAAAATCCCCTAAGATAAAGCGGGTTTTCCCCTATGATGTATGTGTTAAGACCCCAAATTTGTTAACCTGGGTTTTCCCTGTATGTCATCCCCTGAGATCCTCTAATTGTAATAGTTACAACCCCTTCTTGAATATGTAAACCCTAAACCCTTTAAATATGAACTTGTAAATCCAATAAAGCATTCCAGTTTCTTGCCCCCAAGCTGGGATCACCTTACCTTTATTGACCTCCACACTTTATATAGGACATGAAGACCCCATTACATTCCTTTGCAGTTTGTCCCCCCAGTTATTCATCCTCAGTCTTAAACAGATTTTTCTCAAAGAACTTTCACATTGTCTTCATAAAAATGAGTATTTTTCTTGTCAAATTCAATGAAATGCTAGTTAAAAACCAGATCAGTTCTTGTGACAAACTTCTTTGATTTTTCACACCTCTTTGCGTTTCTAATTGCCTCATCAATTGTAATGGTGTGTTTGCTTAAAACAGGCCACAAGTGTGTTGAATGTCGATGTTTTGAAATGCAGCAGCATTTACAACTGAGCAGACGAGCCACTGAACACACCACAGCTGACTGCTCAAATGGTACAAGGACTAATAGACCACAATGAGCAGGTATCACACTGTGTTAATCTCAGTGTAAAATAGATTTGACTTTAAGTAATGATGTTCCCACTTGGACCAGATTCCAAAATTAGTGCAGAAAGCAGCAAGCTCTCTGATCTGGTGCCAAGGCACAGGCACTGGCTTGAACAGATGCTCCTTATGGAATTTATTGTATGAAAGAAGGAACACCAGTAATCTGATTTATAAGGTTATGCATAATATTTCTGCACCACAGATTTCCAATTTATTATGAGCAAACAGCTTTAATTCTCCAATAAATATGTTTGGGAAGATTTGCACTGGGCATTGTTGGTCTGTATAAGAAGAACTGCTTTGTAGAGATCCCTCTCCCCATATAGCATGTGAATGATTTGTAATTCTGCAAAGTACATAAATAATGTAGGTAATTTTAACCAATGGCTTCTGTAAGATGTATAAATTAGCAAAAATAACATTAACAAGGCTGGGAGGTGGAAAACTTCTGCAGCAATGCCTGCTGGCCTCCAAGTGACAGGGTTCATCTGTGTGTGTGTTCCTGTGTTAGGGAACTTGTGTATGTTTGTCCGCTTATCATTAATATATATCGCAGCATTAATGACAATTGTTTTGCTTTTGGGTATAGTTCCTGCATAAAAGTTAATGTTGTTATGTTGATTTGAACATGGCATCATGTGTCCCCTCTCTAAGGCACAGTACCTGGACTTACGACAGAGGGGAGGTGGTAAAGTGCCTCCAGCATTCTGAGCTATAGCAGAAAATAATCATGTAGTACTCAGTAACTAAGTAACAGGGGACAAATGGACAAATTTAAACCCTTGAGGAAGATTTTTGTTTGTGTCTGTAGAAAGGCTGGTCAGTATCATCTGTTGCAACTAGAACTTGATTACTGTTCAGAGAATCCAGTGACACTGTTTCCTTTTTATTTCCATTTACAATTGTTTTTCCATTATCTACTTCGCTGTAATGCATAGAATCCAGGATCAAAGGAGCAGGATACATTGTATAATCACTGCAGATACAAATGAAAGACATTTTCAGTCTCAAAATGTTCAAAATGTGATAGAACAGGAAGTTGCAGTGGTTGGAAAAAATGAAAATGAGTGGGAGATGGGAGAAACAAAAGAATAAAAGCAAAAAAATGAGTAAGTTTTGCATAAAAGTCAGAATTTCTACTAAAGCAATCCTCCCTGAAAACAGAGAATAATAAGTCCATGGTGTGCCAGTAGGTGGATTGAAAAGCAAAATTAGTTGCTGCCTTGAAGGTGTGTTACTGATTTGTATTACAACTATTGTACTACTATTTAATAACTGTTCTGCTTATTCACTTCTCTGTTTCAAATTTCTTTCTTATAACCAGATAGAAGATATAATCCTGAAGGATAGAGAGTGGCATCATTATGAAAGGTGAATTTTCTTGTGTCTTCTTCTGATTCTTCACCCAATCTTCTCTTCAGAAATCTGCCTTCCATAAGTTTTTATTCCTCAACCATCCCTACCTATCCCTGAACCCTTTTTGTCCTGGTTTCGGCTGGGATAAAATTAATTTTCTTTCTACTACCGGTACAGTGCTGGTTTGGATACAATATAAAAATAATGTTGAGAGTACACTGATGTTTTCACTATTGCTGAGCATGCTTACTCTAAGTTAGGAACTTTTCTACTCCTCACTCCACCTCACCAGTGAGGAGGCTGGGGGTGCACAAGCAGTTGGGACCACAACCAGGACAGGTAACCCCAGTTGTCTCAAGGGATATTTCAAACCACATGGTATCATGCTAAGCATACAAAGCTGGGAGAAGTTGACCAGAGGCTGGTGGCTGCTGTTCAGAGACTGACTGGGCATCAGTCAGTGGGTGGTAAGCGATTGCATTGTGCATCACTTATTTTATATTGTCTGTTATCATAAGTATTATTTGTCCATCTTTTCTCTCCTATTAAACTGTCTTTATCTCAACCCACAAGAGTTACCTTTTTATCCCAATTTTCTCCTCCGTTCCACAGGAGGCAGGGAGCGAAAGGCTTTGTGGTGTTCAGCCACTTGCTGGGCTAATTCATAACATTCTTAAACTTAAAAAACTTCCTTCTCCCAATAGCCCTTCTGTTCCCTGCATTCAAAATAAATTTGTATCACTGACTATGTCTTCTATGATGTTTAGGGGGAAAGTGGTTTTACTATGGGTACGGCCTGCATCTACTTTTTGCATAGTTCCCACTACTGCTCTGGAAACCTTGAGGAACTCAGGAATCACTGAACTTTCTGCATTCTAAATGTACAGATCCTGACAAGAGTTTAAATATATGGAAGCTAGGTAATGTAAAAGTGGAAGAAGTTGGTAGTTACCAGAAATTTTACTTGCTACCTGTCGTGTTGATAGGTAAGAAAGAGAGCACGTTCAAAACATTTGTCCTAAGACAAATTACATAATTCATTTAGTGCCTGGAGAGAGGGGGAAGGAACTGCCTTCAGACACCCAGGCTCACCAGCTTCCTATAGTACCAGACAAAACAATATGTTTGTATCTGGCTGAGCAAGGATTCATCTCCTTTAACTCTAGGCTATAAAATTGTAGACCTTTGGTTAGATGAATGCCACCTCTGAAGGCACCACAGAATGTCTTGCTCTTCCTGTCTCTCCTCCTGTCCTTGATTTGAAGTACAGGGTTTTTTTTATTAACCTTAGCATTGGTTAGCAATTTTTCATCTAAGTAATGCAACTTCCAGAGTCTAGTCCACACAGAGGAATGGAGATGAGGCATTCCAAATTATCACTTCTGTGGGTCATAAAAAAAGTTAATTTTAATTTTGAATAGACTATAAACACATCAATCCCATGAGGACATGCATCTTTATTCAGGTTGAAAAGCTAATCGTATTTTGGTCCAACTCCATTTATTTAATGTTCCTTAAGAACCTTTGACCCTTGTTGATGCTGTTATGAACATCAACAGGACTCTAAAAGGAAATGCAACAAAGCTGAGTAAAATTAACAGAATAAAATTAGCATATTTTTGAAATAAAACAAGAATAACTCAAACTAAAAGACCAAAAAAAGCAACATCTAGAAACATGGGAACTGAACTAATTAAACCACAAAGAAAGCAATACTAAATCTATTTCTCCAAAGTGACAATAATTAGTTTAATATATTTCAATTTATTGAATGAGTCATCAAAGGATCTCTATGTGGTAGCTTAAAATGAATGCTAGTATTTCCTCATGCTCTCTGCTTTGACACCTGAGACACAATATGATTAAGTAAATGCTCCAAACTGACATCCTAAAAAGTCACAGTCCATTGTTTCCCAGACTAATCAGTTATCTGTCAGTGCTTTACTGAAAATTAGAGAAATCTTTGAGAATGATCATACACACAATCTAGATAAATGTAGCATCAAGACCAGTGCAGCATGGTATTTTGTATTTTTAGCTGGTATGAAATTCTGTATGAAGTCCCAGTTTGAGCAGGAAACCATTTTTTCTCTCTCTGTTTGATGCTATATCTTTCTATGAAATGAAGGTCTGTTCATTAATATACATCAGCGAAGCTGGAATTAGACAAAAAGAGAGGGATACGCAAGATATGCCAGATGGCACCATGGAAAGCAAAGGGCAGCATTAGGGTTTCAGAAAACTGAAGATAATCACTGCTTAATTTCTGCTCATCATTCAAGTGGGACATAGCTGACCCTCAAGGGCCATTCCAAAATATTGATTACGACAAGCCTTAAATAATTAATTGATTGATCAACTATATAATGCATTTAAAGCTAAACTGTTTTGCAGGAAAATAGAGGAGAAAAGGAAATGCCTGAAGAAGAACCTAAGGGCTAATCTAACAGGAATTGCTGAAACCACACACTCCAGTATGTACTCTCCTAGCTCTGTACTTGCTTTAGTAGACAACTGTTGCCTGAGCAGTGAAAGTATTTGAAAGTAGCCTTGCAGGCAGAAATCTTGACACTGAATATTTTTTTTGTCCTGAGGTTTGTTCTTATTTACACACAAAGCTAATCCTAGTGAAATGCCTTCCTTCCTTCTTTAATTTAAGAAAAAAACAAAGAGTAGCTTTGGAGCAGCTGAGCTTCTGTTGTATCATGTTAATGGTAAAACTCTTGCTTAAAACTTTTGGGAGACTGAGTCATAGGTGGGGAAACAGGGCTGCTATCCTTAGCTCTTTAATAATATCCTCTCAGAGCAATTCCTACCTTCAAGCCCAAATTAATATATCTGGAAACATAGTTAATTTTATTAAAATGGTAAAACCTTTCTTACCTGGCTAATAAACATTTTGTAGTATTTGGCAATAACTATTGAAAGGCTAAGAGAGCTGAAGTTGTTCAGCTTGGATAAGAAAAGGTGACAGGGGGACCATATTGTGGCTTTTCAACATATTAAGGGGTCTGCAGTGGGTTGACCCTGGCTGGATGCTGGGTACCCAACAAAGTCACTTTATCACCGCCCTCTGCAACCAGACAGAGGAGATGAAATATAAAAGAGCTAAGGAATCCCAAAATATGTTTTTCACCAGTAATAGTGACAAGTTGATTCGGTCTACAAATAGATGATTTTTTCCAGACAACATGTTTGCATATGTGTGTAAGAACAGGTATGATGCTTGCATTTAAAGCTATGAAAGGCTTTTAACTATTCACTATGCCTTTAAAGCCCTGAAAACTAGATAAAGTTTAAAACTGTTACACAAACCTCCTATATAAATCCAGAAAAATAAATTTGTTCAAGGTCATATTAAACCCCTTAATGAAAGAGACAATTCTGGAAATGAATTACCTGATCCCTATAGACTTTACTAATGGCTGACCACCCTAGAAGCAAAAGCTCTAGAGTAATAGACCAAAAAGTAAATTCAGGACAGACTTTCAGCCTTCACATTGAATGAGCTGTCTTGCATTACTGAGTCTGTCAAATCTCTCTGTTATTTCATCTCAGCTTTTGTGGTTGCATCTCCTTTCATTCTTTTATTTGTTAATATGTATTGGCAGGCATCGCCATCTCAGATTTTGTGAGTTTCACTTCACAACAGCTGCCAAGATAATACATCTCAGTCTGAGGGCATTTCATTGATGTGGACATGGCATCCCCAAGGGAGTCTCCTCAGCAAAGATGCTGGTTATTAATGCAGACATCTATCTATCGTAGCTAAATGTATCTCTCTCTCTCTGGCATCCTAGAGATTTAGAAAGGCTGACATTTTCCAGTATGAGTCCTTTCCTACTTATCACATGCAGAGAGATTCTGGAAGGACAGCTAGACTTTTAGAAGTCCAAAAGAATACATTCTCTAGTGGAATTTTGAAATATATGTTCCAAACACTATCAAACACTAACAGATGTCCAGCAAGTACCTCTTAACAAATTTAAAATAAACTATCGTGTTCTGGGTTGTTGTGGTTTTTTTGGTTTTTTTGTAATATTACCCAGTAACCAAGGGTATTCCAGGTATCTACTCTTTGTAGCTCCAAATTAACAAAGTATTTATGGATATGCTTAATTAAGGTAATTCCAGTAAAGTCAGCTGGATTATTTGTTTTTATAGTTAAAGCTGTACTTAAGTTCATCTTTCCACTGGCTCCCTGCCAAAATACTTATTTTCACTTCTAGTTGTTTTCCCTTCCAAAGCTGTTAGCAGTTTCTCCTTCCTTATTCTCTCATCTCTCACTACATCCTGAAACATCAATTTCACTTTTGATCAGTCTGTGATGTTAACCTCCTTCACCTGCTAGTTACATTTTTTAAATTGACACATTTGTGTGCTCTGTGACACCTAGGAGAAATGCTTCATGGAAATCTTTGAGCTCACTCTATTGCTCTCTTTAAACCTCTTCAATACCATAACACACAAAAGCTCAATAATTATTTGATTGCTGAAGCACTGAGCATACAGTACTGCCTGTCATGTTATCAAGTTCCATTTTCCTTGTATTTGAACATTTTATACTTCAACTGCATATAAATATAAGTTATTCAGGGAGGAAAACCTTACTTCCCCTCACCCGGAAACTTCCCTGCCTTTGAAAAATGTCCCGTCTGCTCTTCAGAGTTAGGAATCTAAGTTGGATTTCTACCATGTTTGAAATTCATAAAAGAGCACAACTAAATATAGGAGTGTGTTAGGAGTCATAGTAAATTTTTCAAATGATAAAACTTCATCAAGCTAACTAAATCTCCTGACTGCTCTCAAAGTAAATACTCAGATGCATGTTCAAACATAATCACAGAAAACTTAAGGTATTTTGTAAATTTCTTATTTTATATGTTTTCTTTTTATATTTCATTTTTTTTTTAATTATTGAGAAGTTTAGGCTTTAAATCATCATGGAAGTAAATTTTGCAGAAGTATTTGCCATACAAGAAATTTTGAGGTCTTCTTTGGGTATTTTTCTATGAGTAAACACAGATAAGGGCACACAGTTTAGTTTCTGTGTGATTTATACACTGGTCAAATTGACAAAGGCAGTTGGTCAGAAACTAAAACAGATGGTAATGGTCAGAAGGAGGTACAGATGGACCTGAGATTGACTGGAAATGTAAGCTCTTATAACAGGATAAAATTTACTGAACCAAGCAAGTGTATGTGAAATGGGCTGGATGATATCTAAGAGGACTCAAGAGATTTTCAGAAGACTAGTACCTAAAGGAATTAAGCAAAACCTAAACAGAGAGCATAGATAAGCTTATGAATAGGCATGTGAACATCAAAAAACCAAAAAGATCATATTAAACTGAAGTAACAGGTTAGCTTAAGGACCATCAACCATCTTTTTCCTGAGAGCTATATAGTCCTTTCTGCTTACACATTTAGGACTTTGAATTCAGGCTGGTACTGTCTCTACCTGAGAGGACTATGGAGCATTTCTCCTCTTCTCTGTGTGCTGGCAAAAAGCTGGGCAATAATTCCAGCTAGAAATAGCCTCCATGGTCCTCCCAAAACTATAATCTTGTCCCTGTAGCTGCTAAGAAAAATTGGTGATGTAGAGTGTGATATAAGCTGATGACCTCAATATGATCACTTTCTTCCTTAAAATGAAACCCATTATTTTTGTTTATCCTGATTTTAAACCTCATCCAAGTTCATTCACTTAATTTTGAAGGTAAAGAATCAAATCATATTGTTTGCATCATAACTATGAAGATTTGTATAGGAAGATATGTGCAGTGACTGAAAGGAAACACTGAGGAGGACTCTGCACACCCCAGTTACTTTTATATCTGTGTCACAGGCTCTTTGAACGAAATAAGAGGTCATCTGATTTAATTTGTGACATTTCATACACTAACAATTAGATGATCACTCAATTTTTAAGCAATTAAGAAAACCAAAATAGCTGATTTTTCTTCCTCTGATCTATGTTACCTTTTCTCTGTCAGGAGTCTATAAACTTTCTAAGTCAAAAGACCTTGTTATCTATCAGGGTGTAAGATAGATCCAGTCTTGATAAAGCAAAAAATATGGATCTCAAAGTAGAATTTTCTGTCAGAGATAGTTTCTGGAAGAAATGTCCCGTCAATAAAAACTTCATTTTCTCTCATATTTCCCATAATTTTCTAGCAGTCTGCACCGAAGTAAATGAGTTGGAAAAGATTCTACTGTATTGGTAACTGGAAAGGCAAAATTTACATTTGTTCTTCATTTAAAAAAAAATATTTCCTGTGCAAAACATATCTTGAACCATATTTTCCTATGGTATTTTCCTATTTTTTCCTAGGCTTTTTTTCCCCAGGATTTTTTCCCTAATCATTTTTCGTTATTAACAACAAATTTTATCATGGGACAGAAATTCAGATTTTTTAATAACTTTAGCTCTAATAAAGTCTCTAATCTTGAATAGTTTCTGAGAAAAGGCAATCTGTCAAGAAGTAAAGTAGGTAAATCAGCTGAATAAGTTGTTTGTTCTAATTACATTTGAAATTGCTAACTTTTAGCTTTCCTAAAGCTAAAGCAAGTCCTAGGAAATGTCACTGATTTGTTAACACTTATTATACTTTTGCAAGAATTGGTAGGTTCTAAAAATTTCCCAGTTTACTCAGATGTCATTTAGATCTGTTCTGTAGGTACAGGAGCTAGAATTCTGTTTTCTCCCTAAGTATCTTTTTCTTCGTGTGAAATTTAGGGATCAAAGAATGTTGCAGTGACAGCCACTAGTACCAAAAAAAAAATTTGTTAGTCTCCTTTACATCCATCATGAGTTAATTCTGGTGGCTAAAGTAGCTCCTTCATGTACAAATACAAATTACTGAGTTTAAGAAACAGAGTCATTACCATGTCAATCTGCAGCAATGCTGCTCCCAATAGCACGAGTCATACCTTCTCTCACCTCTCCTAGTCACACCTTCTCACCTTCTTTCCCCAGCACTATAGCACTCATGACATTGTAACAGCAAAAATCTAATTTATTTTCCTTTCTCAAGCTGTTTATGGAGCCAGTGCAAGCCAGCAATGGGAAAACACAGCAGGGGAAAAAGGAGGGTTGAATAATTCTTTAGGCAGTATAAGCTCAACATGGAAATTTTCCAGTTATCACACAAAGGGGGTATTTTGTGTGTGTGTGTGTGTGTTTGTGTGAGTGAGTGAGTGGAACTTAAATCACTCGAATTCTGGCTAAGCATTTCAGTCAGTATCCTATCTCTTTTTCTTCAATCCTGAATTTTCTAAGGACTTTATTGGAGACAGCCTCTTCTGTAATTGTCTGCCACAAAATACCCTTAAAGGAATGAATACGGGTGCACAGACAGCTTAAAACATAGACATAAAGATAAGTAGACAGATTCATGTAACACCACTATGTATTTATTTAGATGCAGTGGTAAAAAGGTTTTGTTTTTCTTGCCAAAATGAACAACCTCTTTTTTCCCCCTTCTATTTGTCAACTTGAAGTTGAGTTCTCAAATACATTTCAGAGGAAAAAGTTGTTGTTAGAATAACATTATGCAGGTTTAGACATAATCAACTTCATTCCCAATCATGCTGAGGATACAATACCATTCAGATGAAACCTTAAAACAAGTCAGACCAAAGGATGTCGCAGGAACCCTTTGACAGTTTGCTTTCTACTCAGTAAATCCACTGAGTGACCCAAAAGTTAAATTTGAAAATTTAGTTATCTGACACAGGCATGACTCCAGAGGTATAGCAAAATGGAGAGCTCTGAGGGCCAAAAATCCTTTAAATTATAATGTTGGAGAATCCCTCCTATACTGCTGATGCCTCACTCTAGTATGATGGAATGAAATACACGGACTCCTGACTTGATGGACAGAAATTAGTTTATTGCCCATGATTCAGGGTTTTTATTTCATTTATTTTCAGCTGGGAGTGGTTAAGCAAATTAAGAAATCTCTACTGTATCCATCACCATCTCCACAGCTGATAGAGGGACCTTGTATTTCTTCCCGTATCTCTGCTCCATAAAAATTGTGACCAAGGATCAACCTGATCCTCCTGGTGTCTGCTGAAAGCAGCTTGACATCACCCCAGAAAACACTGTATAAATGCTAGGCAACCAACCTTAGCATAATACTTTTTATTGACCTCTATAGCAAACTTTTCTCTTGGCAACAAGCTGTGGCATGAAATGAGACTCAACAGGCTTGGACGAAGATTAAAATCTTCAATATTTATGAACTATTCTGTTGAGAACACATCATTGTTTTGACATATTGAAACTGCAATATTGTAGTAATACATAATGTTACACATATGAAACGGAGTAAATGGACTTCATACATCTTCTGGTACAAAAGTTTGTTATATTATTCTTTTTCTTTTATAAGAGATATTCTGTCTTGTTTCTTTCATGTTCAGTTGCATCAATGAAGGATTTTGACACAAAGGTACTTTGAAGACATTAGTTATTACTCAAATTCCCCTGTTAAGGAATGCAAAGTATGTCAATCAAATTTATCATGATAGAAAAGTGGGATGAATAAATATGGACTTTTTGTATCATAGCTGCATTTAATCTCAGAATCTTCTTACCCCAAAATGTTTAATATCCTTCTCTGAATGGAAATAAAACTTTTACAATTTAATATCAGAGCTGTTCTTCTCTGGGCTCAATAAACTTCAGTTCTAGTATTGACAAGGTTTATTGGACATGCTTTTTACCACTTACATTTCCTGAGAAAATCAGTTGCAAAGCTAAGAAAGGAACAAGTTTTGTAGAGTATGAAAATACAATGTACACCTTCCTATTATTGTAGAAAATGAGAGAAAGACAAATGTGGAAGTGTCTAAATATTACTCACTAATAAAGTACATCTCTTTTTTACTATGAGCAGAAGAAGAATGATAGACTTCAACAAAGAGCATTGTAGAGTCCAAAAGTGTATTGGGCTTATGTAGCAAGGTTTTGGCAGCAGGTAGTCACAACAGTAGTTTCTGTGAGAAGAAGTATTTTCCCTTTTGGATTGAGCCAGTTACAGATACCTCAAAGAGAGACTGTCCTCTGATCGAAGCTGAGCACATAAGGGATGCTGGTAAAGCTTCTATGATAACATATTTAAGAAGAAGAAAAGAAAACCTGCACAACTGTAGTGAGAGAGAAGAGTGAGAATATGTGAAACAGCCCTGCAGACCCCACGGTGAGTGAAGAATGAAGGTGAGGAGCTGTTTCAGGCATCGGATCAGGGATTCCCCTGCAGCCCGTGGTGAGGCAGCTGTGCCCCTGCAGCCCATGATGATCCATGGGAACACAGAGATTCACCTGCAGCCCCTCGAGGTCCCCGTACTAGAGCAAGTGAGTGCCCAAAGGAGGCTATGACCCCATAAGAAGCTTGTGCTGGAACAGGCTCCTGGCAGAACCTGTGGCCCCATGGAGACAGGAGCCCACACTCGAGTAGGTTTTCTGGCAGGACTTCTGACATCACAGGAAACCCAGCTTGGAGCAGTCTGTATTCCCTCAGTGGGCAACTGGTGGCTAACCAAGGTTGACCCATCACATTTTTAAATTCAATAATGGAAAAATAAACTACATATACTAATGGAAAGAAAGGACTGGATGATGACAAAGATGTAGGTGTAACTGCAGGACCAGGAATTCCTAAGTTGAACTTTGACAAAAACCAAGAAAGTATGTAAAAAAGAGTATTCATTGTCATGGAAGAGCATCTCGTTCTTTCTGTAAATAGCTGACCACGGTCAGAGTGACAATACCGGTCAAGTCAGATATTTCTCTGGTCTACTGCAGTTATTTTGATACCCTGATTCAGGTATCACTGCTATTTATGGCCAGGACTGTGCAAACCCATCTTGGTTAGAGCACGGGTTCGATCCCCATAGAGGTCATTAATTTAAGAGCTGGACTTGATGATTCTTGTGGGTCCCTTCCAACACAGAATACTCTGTGACTCTTTGTGGCACATCACAAAGAAGCTACAGAATCAAGATCTTTGTGAGCGGTTCTGCTGGTTTCTCCAGGGATTCTTAGACAAGTTAAACATGAGGCTTTCTGCTGATCCATGCCCTGATGGTGAACAGATTTGCTATGATTTCCATGCCTGGAATTAAATTTCCAAAGCCTTCCCAATTCACAAGACCACATAGTTATTAGACTTTACAGAAAATATCGCATTAAAAATTATCATTTTTTAAATTACATTTGAAAAGATTTCTGGTATTTTTAAAGTGGAATTTCAAGTCCAGTTTAAAATGTAAAGTAAAAAAATACATAGAATATCATCAGTATAAACAATCTTGACTGGTTCAATATTTTTAAGATTACATCTTTTAAAACAAAGCTAAAGCCAAAAATTCATCTTTTTTGGACTGAAAATAAATGTCAAAACTGAAAAAAAATCTTTTAAAATGAAAATTCAAGTTTAGTTCTTCATGTGAATTACTGGTTTCATTGACATCACTGAACTACTCAATTGGAACTCTTCTGCCACAGTGTCTTCTGTAAATGAGTTGATTATTGATCTCATCCTAAATAAAATGTCCTTTAAAAAATATCAGTGTGAGATCTGAAACAGTCTTCCAGCTACATAATGTTAAAGTCTCACATTCCTATCTTCTTCTTTGTCCACTCCTTTTGTTTATTAGATATTTGTTCTGAATTACCTCAGAGTATATTTCTTCACGTGGTACATAGCACAGCAAACCCAGATATCTGTGCCAGAGCTGGGTAGTACTGTGTTGTAGCCAGTAAATAGTAATCAGCAGAAAAGCTTGATCGCAAGAAGCAAATAATCAATGTTGTCCCAGGTCACAAACACCCATCTGCAAAGTATCAGTTAAATCATATTATTATTCAGCTACACATTTAATGCATTTGTAGTTAGTCTTTGCCAAGATATGAAAATATCAGTTGCTGCCTTCCAAAATACACAATTTACAAGTAAAATTCATTTGATGACACTAAATTTTTGTGAGTAATTAAAGACCTTTGTTTTCCCAAATAAAAACTTTGAGCAAACATATTATTGATCCGATGGAATGATCGTGGTTTATATCCGAGAGTATAGGGAACACTGCCATTCAGTTTGTAATTGAAACTGATTTTATTTGTAACATAGCTACATGCAAAGACTATATCAGAGGTATTGGAATACAGGCAACAAAGCCAGTTTTGAGTATATTTTTCAGGAAAATAAATGAAACTGCCACAGAATATTCACAAAAGATTATTTGCAACAAATATGAAGAATGGTGAATGAGAGTGTGGAACAGATACACTGATCTTAAACCTCACTGGTCCTCCATTCGGCATGACAACAGCAATGATGACTGCAGTGCCAAGTCTGAAAAAGTAGTGGTGCAATATAAGTGCTAAATGAAACCAGGAGGAATGGAAGTGTCAACTATCTACTGATTAAATTACACTACTATTAGACTGTTCACTATTGATTTGTTTGAGATAAAACCATTTGTTCTACTCAGATCACTTTTTATTTATAAGTAGTGCAACTTTTGAACAGTTACCTTAGTGAAAAAGTAGTTTCTCAAAACATAGACCTGTTAACGAATATATTTTTAATTCTTCCAAAGTACCTCCAAGCATAAAAAAGTGATGGGTGACCTTTGTGTTGTGAGCCTTAAATTTTCAACCTCATTGATGAGCTTTCAGGAGGAACAGTACAAAAAGGTCACCAATACATATTTAACAGGTGCAGTTTCATCACTATGTACAGTGTTACAATGTCATAGTGGATGTGATAGCCCAGAAGACAGCATCTACACTTAAATATCATATTGGAGAAATGCAAACCAAAGCATTCACCAATAATTAAACTTTATTTGACCTATTACAGAAATAAAGACTTAATTTTGTGGTCTAAATTTGGACTTGCATATGAAACATCCCTCAAGATAAAAGATTTCAAGTCCAAGGTTTAGATTCATATCTTCATGTAGTGTATGAAATGTGATATTGAAATGGGAGTCTTAACAGGATGTAAGCTTCCCAATTAGTACAAAAATATTCTATAACCATTTCATATCAAAAAAAGAATATTTAGATTCTCAGTGTTCTTATGATATCAGCTGCAAGTTCCTTTCCCCTTACTCTTACCAGAAGTCTTGACCCTTGGGAGTACATTCAAGTCAGTTGAGAGGAAGAAAGGAGAAAATGAAGATTGTCTCTCTAGGTGAAAGAAAACGTCTTGGGCTAGGATTAATATTTAAAATTATAAATGTTTTTTAATGAAACAAATCTACCTCATCTTCATTCAGCATAGTTATATGCAACCCTCCAGGTTTCAAACTACATAACAATCATGGTCCCTCCAGTGACGTGTCATTTCAATAAGGTATTTTGGAATCTAACACATCCCTACATTAATCCATCACAACATGCTGATGGAAGATCACAAAGACAAGAGAATTACTTCTAATAGTGAAACAGGTGCATTCAGGACAATCCACCTGCAGCGTGCATGGGTCATCCTTGAATATCCTTTAAAATCTGTGTAGGTTGCATGAATTCTTGATTGATCCCCATTTATACTCTACTGTTGAGTGTCTTGTGATAATTTTTTAAGGTCCTAGGATCATTAACATTATGGCAGTCCTGCAGTGCAGTACTTGCCAATGGAAAATTTAAAGGAAGAGGTAATTATGCTCTCAAAAGCTTACAATGTAATTTAAATGAAGATGTGAAAAGGGATCATAATTCAAAAGTAGGGAAAGTAAGAATGTGGTAAATGATAATAGGAGCTTACAATATATTGGTCATGGATGTAAATGGATATATGACTTCACAAGAAGACTGGGAAGCTTAATTTATATTTGATCTTCAGAAAAGAGGTCACTATTAATTGCTAAGTGTTATTGCCATTATCTGTTATTATCACTAATGTTAACTCTAAGGAACAGTGATGGAAGGCATGATAAACTCAGGAGATATCTTAATAATTTAACACATGTAACTACCTCTTAAAAAATAATTACCTTTGAGCTGTGAAGATTCTTAAACAGAATGTTCATCAGTCTTCACACACTTACTTTGCAATTACCCTCAAAACTTTTTGCTGAAGAACCTATACTTTTTGGTGCTATGATCTTTGCCATGCCAGTCACCTTAAGACCTAGAAATATAGTGCTAGAAAGGAAATTCCATATGACACATGATGGAACTCAACTGATCAAATACAAACTCTCATTTGGAGTCTTCATGGTGGAATGGTACAGGCACTCTTAAGCCAAAATCCATCTTATTTAAAGGATATATTTAGCACTATTTGGAGAAAATGTGGTATAAAAGGCCTATTTCTCTGCAGTTTTTTAATTAATCTCACAGTCAGTGCAAACACATATACTGTGCTTCAAGACCATATCAAATAAAGAGTTGTAATAGGAAAGAGCTTAGAGGTATGAGATATGTAGATAATAATTATTATTGTATCTGGCTAGCTTGCAAATCCGAAAAAAATAAACTGCAGATGAAGTAGGATTACTAGCTTAAAATAAACCATATATGTATACGCATTCTGATTTTGAAAATTCATTTATTTCAGCATTATTCTCTCTCCACACATCATGCAAACTGGAGTATTCAGAGGCAGTGAGACAGAGTTCATTCAGCGTTGATGACAGCAGTGATCAGTCTTTCTGTATTTGTGTCTCACCTGAAACATGTGTCTCACCTGAAACACTTTTCTCAGAAATGGGAGACTGAGATTTGATTGTTCCTCCAACAGAAGGACCTGAACCTGCAGTTACTGCTGTTTAAGAGTGATAACAGTAGTTTGTCAGGTCATATGCTATGGATGGATGTTGGAAACATCCTCCTCCTCTCTTGGTTAGACATGTCAGTGGGTGTATAAAGGACCCAATAAACAAAAGTTATTCTGAATTTCTCTTCCTTTCACTAGAGGTGCACTTTTAGGAGATACAGGGAACAGCAATGTGGCTATCCCTGGACCTACCGGTTGCATAGCTGGTAGGCCCTCCTTTTCCCTTTTATTTTCCATCAGTACCTTAAAGAGTACAGAAAAACCTTCTCTGTAGCATATTCAGATACCTCTGGACTCAATATTCTATACAAACAGACTCAGGGACTTTCTTTATAAGTGTGTAGAATCCCTGAATATCTCTGAAAACCCTTAAGGGCTACCATTATCTCTCTAAAAGGAGCACCATCTGTGCAGAGAACTATTTTATCTTAGTCTAAGACCTCTGAATAATTTCATAGGACTAGAAACCTACAAGATTAGACTTTATAATGCCTAATTTATTGCTCGAAGTAAATGGTCTGACCATCCCACCATCATCCCATTAGTGTTTGATAAGTATTCCAAGCATACCATTTAAACATTCTCTTTTTTCTTTTTTTTTTTTTTTTTTTTTTGGTTGTTGTTTGGGGTTTTTTTGGATTGTTTGGTTGTTTGGTTGTTTTTTTGGGTGGGCGGGGGTGTTGTTTGTTTTTTTAACTAGGAATATATGTATTCCTTTTAATCTGTGGAATAAAGAGGTCTTATGAATGCTTGTGTTCTTGATTCTGTCAGGACACAGCTCTGCCCCTGCTTCTATGTTGGAGTAATCAGTGTGATGGGAAAGAAGAGCATAATCACGGTGTCTGACTGTTTTTTCTCAGTATGCTTCATATGGAAGAAAACCATTATCAATCAATTTTTAATTGTCTCCCAGTGAGAATGTTCAGATTTAGCTTTTTTAATATTTTGCAATGGAAGAATATAAGGGAAGTGGCTTACATTATCTTCAGATGAAAAAAAATCGGAATGTAAATTTGAGAAATTCAACTGCTATTTTTAACCATAGCACAAAACTGCTGAAAAGTCTAATTAAACTATTTTTCCCCTTTTTCATCCCTTGCTACTGTCTATGGCAAGAATGGAAACAGTAACACTGAATTATTTAGAACTCCTTGTTTGGACACAACAGGAATCTGCTCTTGGGTAATAGCTGCAAAGGTGTTCATTTGACTGTCTCCCAAATATAGCTACTTTTCTGTTATCCTGTTTATTACTCATTTTAGTTGATGCTTTCATATTTCCCTCATGCCTGGTATATTTCCACACTGCTCTTTTGTTCTTAGACTGCTTATACAAATCAAAGTATACACAGTGAGCTCAGGCACCACCACCTGCTTTTCTGCCTTTAACCTGTATATATTTTGCACACCCTCTTTGCAGATCTCACTGTAGTTGTAATAAATAGAATAAAGTACATTTCCCCCCTCTTCAACACTCACACTTTCAGCATAAGGAAATATTACTCATAAGAATACTTTTCCATAGGCCCTCCATAGGTAGAATAAGAGACAATGGAACAAGCAGGAAATTTATTGTAAGATGTCCAGTATGATCTCATCTGCAACTCCATTTTGAGGGTAAATCTCCCCAGCCTGATAATGTGGTTTAGAACAGAGAAAAGAGTAATTAAAATGCTTTCTACAGTTAGCTTACATTTAATGTGCAGACTTATTAACTGTTAATGACTAAACTGGGGCAAACAGTGGTGACTCATGCCCTCACTGCTTATGCACAGCTTTCACATTGCTCTGAGTATCACAAAACTCCAGTCCAAGTATTCAGTAATGGGAAAGGATATTTTATTGCCACTGTCATATTTACATGAACAGCTGATGTAATTATACGAATGCATACCACAGTAGGCAGAGCAGCTGGAAATACTTACTACAGCAAAACAATGGCATGGGTCTCTGAGCCCTCCAGACTGCAGGCTGCCCATTGGCTCCAGGGTGCATTGACAAGCTCTGTTCTATTCTTGGGAGCAGTACAACTTCTGTCACTTCTTAGTGACCCTTCCCTTCCCTTCCTAAACCTTCCCTTCCCAAACCTTCCCCTCCCAAACCTTCCCTTTCCTTCCCAAACCTTCCCTTCCCTTCCCAAACCTTCCCTTCCCAAACCTTCTCTTCCTTTCCCAAACCTTTCCTTCCCTTCCTAACCTTCCCTTCCTTTCCCAAACCTTCCCAACCTTCCCTTCCCTTCCTTTGCCTTTCTCATGAAATGATTCCTATTGCTAGGAAACAGATTGTTGAATTCTACTTTTCTCAAAGCAATCAAACTACCTCATGCCATATTTAATACAAACAAATTGGTTCACGGATTTTGATCATATTAGTCACTGACTGAATTAGGTTGAGTTTTCTGTGGCTTCTTTCTACTGCTAAAGTTATTTTTTTCATGCCTTTAGCCTACTCAGTATATTTAGTTTCTGACTCATTTCTTTAGAGCTCTGAACTATTTTCTGACTCACTGGGAATCATTTATTCTATTTTGGTTTCACCAGGACAGGTTTTCAGATTTCATCTCTTAAATGTCATCATTAATGTCTCAAAGTTTGTTTACAAATGACTTTTAGTCTCAGACAGAGGAACACTGATGTCAGATGGTGCTTCGCCAATTAAATCTGTTCCAAAGTTTCGATGTCCTAAGACATTCTCTCTTTCTGCAGCCTTTCCACAACTTGTTAATTAATGAATTTATCCCATAGCGCACTGGTGGTTGGCACTTTTCCCTAAGGAAAGAGGTTGCCCCTAAGCTTGCTTTGAATAAATGTAATAACATCAACTATAAGGACACAAAAATAACAGGAGTCTCATGTGTCTGCCAAAATTAAATCAAGAATGAACTTGATCAAAAATTGTATGTTGTATCACTAATGAGCTTGGGGTTCTACTTATTCACCTCCTGATCCCTAGAATCTAGCACTTGGCTGACAATTTCATCTTGTTTCCTACAAACATAAAGACAGAATTTTCATTTTATTTATGAAATATAAATTTTTCTTCAATTTATGCAATGGAAGGACTTGGAATATTTGAAAGAAAACATGCCAATTTTATAATTATTGTTATGAAATACATGATAAAAATATATATCTGTAATATTAAAAACAACCACACAAAGATTGATTACTGGCTCCCAGTGTCATTCATGTGGCCTGGTGTATCCAAGCCATCTGCTCAGAGCTGGCATGAAGGACTTTACAAAAAACCCACATCCTTCTAGAGCTGCAGCTGAAGGCAAGTTGAGGTATCTATCAACACATAAATTAACACTTAATATAATTAGGCAACCGAATCCAGCCTGTGTGTCCACAGTGCACAGCAGTGTCTCCCCTAAGCCTCACATGCCCATGTCACAGTGGTGTAATTACAGCATGACATTGAGGATGTTTATTTATAGCGTGAGGAAGCATAAGGGTACAATTCAGTGCTTTGCAACACAAGGTCCATTGGGATACTGTTGGAAGACTGTGTAGGGTAGAGGGAACTTGCATGTATATTGTTCCCAGGAGGAAACTGTCCTCAGCATCACCGTTGACTTGGAAAGTAGCAGACAACCATGACGCTACACATATTACACTGCACGTGATCCAGGGCTAGAGTTTCAGGATCAGGCTTGCTTGACAGTGGAACTGCAACCTTAGTGACAGCAAGGGTGAGGATGAGTTCAGGGACAATCAGCCAAGGCACCCTAGTTTAGTTGCATTGAGCTGCATCCCTGTGTGCTTCAATATTCCTGCAAGTAGGACCTCGGTTTAAGAAGTGCCTGGTAGTGTCTGAGGCACCAGTACTGCTGAGACTTAAAAGTAGGCCTTTACACATGTGATTCAAGACATACGGAATATATATATCCTTTTGGAATGGCAGATGGAGAAAAGTCAGGACAACTGTACGAAACCTGGTGCCTACTTTTTGGCACGATAACTACTTTCTAGACTCCATTGAATAAATCTCTATTGACTATCATGAAAATTTAGACCAACATTTCACATGCACACATGCATGTAGGTACATTTTGATCTCTTAATCTGAAACGGAACTCCTCTCTAGGACTTTTTTTTTTTCTAATTAATATGCATCAGCAAATTGAACTCTGGCCAAACTTTTAAAAATTTCATTAAAATGGGAAATTAAAAACTTAGATAATGTATGAATTCGAAAAGGCAATGAAGTACCACCCATAGGAGCAAAAAGAAACAGCTAAGCATAAGCAAGAATTCCTGTCATACCTAGGATTATTTGATTCATCATTTCCTCTTATCCTGAACAGGAGTTGAGCACAGAGATGTTAAACAAACAAAAAAAAAAAAGCTAAAAATTTTTGAAAAATTTCAAACTTAGAAAGTGTCAAAATAATATCAACTGTCAATGCACAGCAGTTTTATCTTTTTCCTATTATTTGTTTTAGTTTCTGGTCTGTAGATATTTGTCTTTGAAATGTCAGGTTTTTATAACTTTTGAGCTGAGAAACATGATGACACATTGGAATTCATGCCTTACTTAGTCACAAAATGGGCATTGTGATCATTTTTTCTGGGGTATCCAGGAGTCCAGAATAGAATTATTTGGACACCTGAAATCTGCCCAGATGTAAGTAGAAAATTTAGAGCTGCAAGAAATATACAGTGAATCACTTAGTTTGGATGGGATGTCTCTGTTCACTCTCTGAGTCAGTTACTTACAGAAAATAAGCGATTGGGATACATATTTAAAGTAGGCCACCTTTTGATAAATATTACATCCATGACATGCAAAATAGTAAAAAGTAGGGCGATTTAAGCAAGCATGAAATAATCCTTTTTAATACCAAAATAACGAGAAAGAATTTAAAAAGCCAAGATTTTAATGTCCTTCAAAAGGATGCAGTTTACTTTGAAACTAAGTTACCAAATGACACATAAAATGTATTTTAATAAACTTATTGTGTCTTGGTCCCAAAATAAACATGAATACACAATGAATGGATCAAGTAATGTGAAAACCTTGAAAACTTGAGTTAAAAGTTCTCATTAAATCCCTCTTTCAAATTCCAGTTATTATATAGAAGAAGTTAGAACTACTTCTGGGATTTATAACAATAGCACTAAAAAATCCCTTATTGATATTAATTTTCTGTTCAGTAACAAAACTTGCTTTTTTAAGAAGTGGAAGGGACAGTTCACTCTGCTTATTGCAGTTGAAGAACATTTAAGGCTTTCCCCTTTTGTCTGTTTCCAGTTTCCCATATAGTCTGTTTTCAAACAAGTAGCATTTGCCTGAGTCAAAGTTAAAATGTCAGAATAGGCACATCTGTTTGATACGAGTCCTAACTAAAGGAAATACAAAGTTTAACCAACTAAAAAGAAATAGAGTAGCATCATTAATGTGCCACGAAAAATCGCCATTATCAAAGCAACATGGTTTTAAGAATTAAACTAGAAGTTAATAAAATTAATAGTCAGTAAGATCCATTTCAACCTAGTAATTCTCAATATTTTAATTCATAAACCTGAAAAACAAGTATTTCAGAGAAATTAAGCATCACATTAAGAACTGACCAATAGTTTTGAAATCATGTAAAAGGGGACTTAATTAATGTAATGTAGCCAGATCCTGCAGGGAGTAATCTTGGACCTTCTGGCATTTAATGTTCCTATTAGAGGCCTGGAGAAAAACATAAGATGTGTTAATCAATTCCAAAAACAGCATGAAGACAGAAGCACTGCAAAATAGAAACAAAAATAGACCAAAGTTTTGGAACATCCACGATGATTCAGCAAGTTGGACATAAACTACTGAAGTGTTTGAATATAGTTGAATGTGAACTTGTATGTTTAGAAACAGGATAAGAAGGTTGTATCTGAAGAATTGAAATCTCCATCTAGACAACCAATGACTCCTGAAAAGGATTTACTATAATTCATTATCTGAGTATAAATTGCTGGACAATGGTATGTTCAAGAGGCTCTTTATAAACTGAGGAAAATTGAAGCAGAATAAACAATCACCTTATCTATGTATTTGGCTTTGTTATAACTGCTACTCTTAGGTTAATTTTGTATAACATAACAAGAAGAATGATAAATTAATGACCATTCAAACAAAAACCATCAAGAGTGTAAGAGATCAATCTGTTCAACTCATTCAGATGAAGAGCAACTTGTGTGACTCACTCACTGTTTGATTACTTAACACAGAGTAAGAGATACAAAGGGACGTGCAAAGGGAGATTATCTCATTTAATTTCACATGTCTACCAAGTAGATATCTTTATCTAATATTGCCACAAAGGGATCTTTGTACCTTAAAAATACGTGAACAAAAAGAATATCTGAAACCCGTGCTAGATTTTTCACAGCAGTCCCTGTCTAGCACCAGCTAGGTAAGCATGTGCAGTATCTTCTGCTTGACAGAAGTGCCACTTCAGCAAAGGAACAGACTGTGCCTAAATACGAACTTATACACAGAATTCAAACCTATCCTATACAGAATTTATTTCTTTCAATTATAGCAAACTCAACAACGAAATGATTACAATGTTAACATCACAAAGCTTTATAGGAAATCAGAACTTTAACATTGCATATATACATGTATATATAACACTTGTATACATGCATGTTTCTTTCCACTGGAAAGTTATTTACGCTATATCAGTGCTATGTTGATACACATAAGACCAGAACATGGTCAAACAAAAAGATAAACCCACTTTTTTTCTTGTTTTCATAGTCCTTACTCTCATTGGAGTTATTGTTATGAAAAAATATTCAAAAAAATAATCCCAAAACCAAAGGAACCTTTAAACAATAGTTCTTAGAACAATATTGTGCCTACTTAAAATCTAGTTTGTTGATTGATGATGCAAAAGATATGTCTAGAGAATGTTGCAGGACTCAAACAATTTCAGACAATAAAATTAGCATAAGATTGAATTTATAACTTCTCATACTTATTGTACAGCCATTGTATTGTGTTTATTTGGCTTTGTTTTGAGTTTATATTCTAATCTCATGAAAGGTAAGGGAATTCAAAGTCTATTATTCCTCCTTGACAGCCAGGTATAAATTTTAGGTGCAACAATCCACAGGCATTATCTCTCAAGTCTGTGGGTATGACTTTAAAAAGATATATTTATTGAAGATAAGTCATTCTCATGAGATGTCACCACTACATGTGGCCTGCCACTTGTATATATACATGTTGGCAGCTTCAGGCAAAAGACTGAAAAATCAAATGGCTATTATCTCTCTCTTGTAAATGCCACCTTCTTGCCCACACTCAAAGGTGATGTATTCTGAGACAATCATACTGACTTTCACTTATTGTATCTATCCTGTTCTTATTTAATAATTTTTTTGTTCTCCAGAATTTTCAATAAATCACTGTTACAGAAGAACATGTTTTCTCTTTTAAAAAATATTAATCTCAGGCTTACACAGGCTGAGAATGTGCAAAAAATTAGTTCAATAAACCCTACCAAACTTCATGTTGTACATTTGACTTGCAGAGAAAATGAATTTCTGCTGTAGATTATTTTACACTAGTCAGCAGTAGGCTTTGCTTGACCTCATTTACTCTAGTTGAGGACCAATTTTCTCCTATGTGATAAAAATGGAAGAAGGTTCACAGAGAAAACTGACTACGAGGTTTTCAAATTAGGGTTGTATTAGAGAGGCCCTCAGCCAGGCATGACTTGTGGTACAAATGTGTCCTGATCCAAGAAAGGACTTTCTCAAACTCAGAGGAAGAAAAATAACTCTACAACTAATAAATCAGTGACATTTTTTCAAAATGCTCTTACTCTGTTTAAAGTTGTTTTTGAGGCCCCCTCATCTACACTGATGTAGCTGTGGCAGATAATGAGGGACTCAAACTGAAATACATGTCCATACTGTGGCCTGACTCATGCCAACAGAATCAAGTAAATCAGGAATTATGGCTGACATGCTGTCCTTACCTGATCTCATACATCAGCACTGCAAATGTGTCCACTATTAGGATAACCATCATACAAATAATTTTCTGGGCATTATGAGGATGATTTAAGGATGGAGCTGAAGTTTTAATTTGGAAATTTCTTGGGTTTTAGGTTTAAAGGTGAGTTGCAAGGGACTTGACAGAGAATCTAGTTAGCTAGAGACGCAATGCTAAATGCCGTCTTGTGTTCAGAGTTGGTTTGAAAGCCTTGGGATGTGACCAGTGCAATTCTGCCGGTTGTCAATCAGTTCCAATGAGCTACTTGAATTTTTAACCTAATTTTTACAGCAACTGAAGGTTAAATCCACAGCTATGAAGATCCCCAGCTACCATAATCACCAAGAGATATGTGTTTTTCTGGGTCGATGAAGATCATAAGATTCAGGTTGTTGCAGATTAAATGCAAACTGAAACCTTCTCTTAAGTGACTGCAGGAAAATCTGGAGAAGCTTGAATGAATCCACTGTGTGATCACCATTAGGAAGAAAATCTTCCAACAGGGTAAAACCTCCTTGTTATAGCCACAACAGTGTCACAACGTCTTCATTAGAAGAGACAGACAATTTGTTTCTACGTGTTGAAATATCTCAGTGTTCTCTTTTTTGGCAAATGAGTGTGTAAAATGCACATAAACTTTTCAAAGGCTTGAGAAAATGCCTTGTGTTCCAGACTAATGAAGCTTAATCTCTTTAGTTTGTGAGAAATAAGAACAAGATGACTTGATTATGATGTGTAGCAGTTGTTGATGTTTGCATGATGTTGGGATGTGAGGAAGGTGACCACAGAAGTAAGAAATTTTATCTGTAGGGTGGCTTAGTTTAACAGGAGACTGCATGGAGGTGGATTTCTGTCTTGACCTACCCTACGTGCTGGCAGCTGGCTATGCTGCTTTGTAGGAGGAAAACCATCAGGTGTTAAATGTCTATTTATTCTAGAAACTTGGAACTGGAAATAAGAGTTTCTTTATGATTAGGTTGTTCAACATACAAAACAAGAGAACAGTTGAATCGATGAGCTACAGATGTCTTCAGCTTCACAAAATCGGGTACAATTTAGGTGATGTATGAAGGAACTCAGTGAAATTTGTAGGCTGTGTTAAAAAGAAGCAGCTAGATAAGCTATTCTGAAGACTCTTTGTCCCGAAATGTACAGAACAGTATTTGGAAAAAAAGTCACTGAGCGATAAAGAAGGAATCAGAAGAGTAATGATTGTGGTGAAGTGATTTGGAAGCACTATGTTTTCTTATTTAAAGATAATAATTTTTAAAATTTAGGGTAAAGATTGGAAAAAATCCAAACCACCACACATCCCTACTGATCTGCTGCTTGGAAATAGTAATTATATAGATTGTGTTTGATGAAAGGCTTAATGAAGAGATTTTTACTATGTATGTATATATATATATATATATATATATATATATATATATATATATATATAAGTATGGTCCAGCTGGAAGCTCAAGAATATAAAATTCCAGGACATTGAAAACACTAAGATGATTATTTTTTTAATGTATCGTATATATGAATCAAGCTTTTCTCCAGCTCGAACAATCCTTACATAGGCCGTAAAACAGCAGACTTAAACGTTCACATTGAAGAGAAAATGAGATTACTACTTTCACACTTCAACTTACAGTCCTGCTTTCAGCTGAATCCTTTCCGAAATGTTATAATATAAAAATCAATGTATTTTGTTCCTACCCTTTTCCTTTGTGATAGTTATAAAACAAAGAAGCTAACCAACTCATCAGAGAAAAAGTCAGTTTGAACTCCTATAGACCTTTTGGATCCTTGCTTCTTATAACTCTCCTACTTTCAGAAACTCTCTTTCTAGTTTCTGTGAGATTCACATAATAATTTTGTGCAAAACTTGGGAGAATATGCAGGTGCATACACTGCCAGCAATGTACAAATACTTAGGGATGACAGTGAAAATTTAAGCTATGTATTATTAAACTATCCATACCATCTGTTGTTAAGATATTGAGCCTTTTAAAGTTAATAGGAAAATTTCCATGGAAAATCATCAGATTCTAAATTGGTTTTATTATATTAATGATTTCATATAACAAAATATAGAGGGAAGATACACCTGGAAATGTGGAAAACCAATACCGCTTCAATAAAGGAACTACCCGTGAAACTCAGAGACTGTAATAGAAAGAGATTGCCAACTTTTAGGTAGTCAATTATAAAAACAATAATTAAGCATTTCAACACTTTTCAGACAGAAATGGAAATAGAAAGTTCACAAGTTACAGAATCACACAGAATATGCTGAGTTGGAAGGGACCCACAAGGATCATTGTTCAAAAATCCAAACACTTTTTGAACTCTGTCAGGCTTGGTGCTGTGACCACTTCCCTGGGCAGCCTGTTTCAGCATACAACCACCATCTGGGTGAAGAAACTTTTTCTAATATCCAACTTAAACCTCCCCTGACACAACTTCAAGCCATTTCCTCATGTTCTGTCACTGTTCACCTCAGAGAAGAGAACAGTGCTTGCCCCTCCTCTTTCCTGACGAGTAAGTTGCAGACTGTGCCACAAAATGAAAATTTTGAAAACTTTCCAGAATTAGTTACTTCAAAAAAAAAAAACTTCAATGTTGATAATTAAGGTATGTTTCTGGCATGGATTTATGTTGTCATTTTTTCATGATATTTCACAATGTGTAAACAGCAGTAGAGCAAAATGAGGCATAATTGTATATCAGATTTTGAGGTGACATTCACATCATGCACAAAGACCAAAAAGTGTTGAAAAATTGCAAGAATAATAGTTGTGAAGAATATGACAAGTCATGATATTCTGATGTGACATGTCATTTTGCTGTGCTAGTGTTGACACACCACTGAAATTTTGTAAAACAAGTAAAGCTATATGACAAAAATGGTATTATAGATTTTGTGTTATTGCTTTTTTTAAAAAAAGTTTTTTCATGGAAAGAAAGGAAACCTCACAATTACTGAATTTCATTCAACTCAGTATGATAGCACTCCTTTTCTCCACTGTTTCAAATTAACCCTATGCTTTCAAGAAGAATATGCAGTGACATCAAGCCTAGAAAACCCAAAAAATCAAGACAAAAAAAAAAAAGAAAAAAAAGAGAAAAAAAGGACAGCCATTCTGATTCTGTCTGGAAATTAATTATGTTACAACCAATAATTGAATGAAAAAGCCATAAAATCTAAATATCATCCTAACCCTGTAAAACCCCTTTTCATCTAACTTGAGTCAATCACACAGATGACTACATTTGTTTTTACCTAGCTACAGCAAAATAAACAGAAACATGCTGATCAAGCTAGTGATAGGCTATGGTTACTACTACGCCTTCTAGGAATGATTTCTGCTACAAGATTAAGAAAGTGAGTTCTCCCAGTATTCTTCAAATTGCCCTTCTGGGAAGAAATGTGGTGATTTCTGTGTCCCCTTGCACTGATTATAAGGTATACTAGCTCTTTTGCAACGTCTCTTGTGGGACACACAGACATAGCCAGAATGAGGGAAGGAGTAAAAGCAGTGCGTCTGTGGTAGCCTTCTGTGCTTTGGGAAAAGACACTACAGCCCTGGATGAGAGAGTGGAGAGGAGTACCTTAGTCCATCCTCCCCAGTAAACCACGACTAACTAATACTTCTGCAATTTTCAGTGGTCACAGCAAATGGTTTGTAATCACCGTGCACTGAAATCAACAGAAGAATCATGGCAACAATATTGAGTGAGATAGAACGGTAAAACTCCTTGAAGAAATCACAATTTATACTTGAATGCCTGATAAGAATAAGAAAGGTTATGTGTCCTATTTGTATTGTTCTCTCCAATCCTGTTTGGTGATGTGAGTCATTTCAGTAATACTGTAAGACAAAATCATGATTGTAATGCTGATTTCTAAGGACTTCATTGTTGGCAGTCCCAGCAATAGTTTAGTTAATTAGAATAGATTATGTAGATCAAAGTTTTCGAAATCACATTTGTTTTAAGAATAGTTCTATTCTATGACATTTACAGACCTTGTTGAGACCTTCCTCGGAGGAATGTGATATGCTAACCATGATAATCCCTGTAAAAGACACTAATATTCTGTTTACCCTTTTGAAATGGAATACTTTAGTGTCAGTTAAAGTTCTATGTCTTTTCCTCAGTTTGCATAGAAATGTATGTAGAAATATTCTAACAATCAGTTAATAGAAATTAATATACCAAGTAATATAAATGAAACAATTGTTTGTTTCTTAGCTGTATTTGAGTCAAATTAACAGTCAAAAAAAGGGTACTATTTTTGTGTAAACAAAATAACTAGACTAGGTAAAGCCAAGTTTTTTAGAAGTTCAGTAAAGCTTTCGTTTTCCTCCACATCTGATAAATTACTAGATCTAATTAGCTTTCTGTTTTCCAAAATGAACTAATTCAAGTAATAATATTCTAGCTAGCAATTTTAAATTCTTATTTGGGAAATTGAAATATAGTTAATAAAGACTGGTATTATACACATTAACATTGTCACCCATTCTGAGTTTTAGGACATCACAAGGCACAAAAAGCAGATTTTAAATAAACCAAATAAATTTTGGATTACTTCTTGTCCGACAGTTGCCAGTTAAGTGAGCATTTCCATAATTAAATACTGTATAAATACAACAATAACAGATGGTGTCTGTTGGCAGATCTTTTATCCACTTTGTTCAGAGGACCTCATGTTTTTCTAGTTTAAACAATAGTATGATGATATCAACAGAAGCATTGTGAACATCTGTAAGCAAGGTACATTTTCATATATTAGTGTGGACTTTTGAAAGGCTTGATGTAAAAATACCAGAAACAAATATTATTCCATTAAGAACATGCTCCTAAAATAATCAATTAGATCTGATTGTTGCATATATGGGTGGTCTTGGTTTGGGAGCATAATGCTGTTTTGTGCGACAGACTTGCATTGTGTGACCTCAAACTACAACATCTGGTGGGGCACTCAGAGTTGCTGAGATTATGTTCTTGGTGGAAGGTAGAACACTGCTGGGAGAAGCAGAAGAGAATCTCTGAATAGATGGGTTCTTGGAAATGCACCAAGCTTACCACACATTTGGTGAGAAGTAGTGGATGAGTTCAGATTCTGCTCTAGAAAACCCTTCTGATAGTAAAGGCAATACCAAAACGTTAAAATTATTTAAAAATTAAAATTATTTAAACAAATTTAACTCAATTATTCTGGAAGACATGGAGGATAAGAGAGAGACAGCAAGGGAAACGAAGAGATATGAGGCGTGAGATGTCCCTGATGACATTCTGTGAAACCCCTCAGACCAACAACAGTAGAGGATTTGTTGCTGCCTGTTTCCCAAGGAAAAGTGTTGATACACACTGGCAGAGACATGCATGTTGGGAAAAATAGCCCTGTTTTTATGCTTATCAAAACACTTCTCATTGAATGTGGCTACCAAGACCCTGACTTCACTATGCTAAATCTAAAAAATGTTAACATTATTTGCAAGCTAAGCTCTTTAAAATGCTTGGATAAAAAGTGTGATGCTATCAAATGTTTGGCAGATGTGCTATCAGTGACAAAACTCATAACAGTCTGTTTTACCAGCACGGGGTTTGTTTATTTGCAACTTCAGTGCTGCTGACAGCAGGATAGGGCTCTGAGCCTGACGTAAAATAACCTGCTTCATCTCCCCACAATAAGCTGTTGTTGTCAGCTGTGAGGTTACAAACAGTATCCATCAGGTGCACCATCATCACTAGTTGGTTCCAGACCCTGCAAACCAGCAGCAGCAGTTACGGTAATTGATTCAATACAGAGGAGAACTTATACAGTTGAAAACTACATAATAAATCAGTACTTTTGTCTGAAAGTGAAGTGTAATTGCTACAAGCTAGTTGAGCAAATGCCAAATCCAAGAACTTAAGCTAAGAAAAAGACAGCTATTGAATCAATTTGGTCAGAACACCTTTTCAGATAGAAGAGCTGAAATATGAAATAAGCCATCAGTGTCAAATCCAGGACAGCTTTCTTATCTGTTTCTTTAAAAGGTGTTTGAATGAAACAGTATGTCAGAGTAAAACCATTGAAGTAGAGCTGGGTTTGTTAACTTTTCTTTTAGTTAATGCTTCTGTTGTTTTTCTGCCTTTCAGATAAATGTCAGCTTAATACCATTCTAAAGTCATTTATCTGTGAGCTTTCCAATGTAAGGGAAAATATAAGTGTATTGGTGATGACATTAAGTATTTGGAAAAAATGTAAATATTAGTGTCTGTAATGTCCATATTTTCTGAGAAAAAAATGCCATAATATAGTACTCAAGGAAAAGGAACCAACAAATGTAATTAGAATTTCCCATGTGATGTATTGACAAAAAGAGCAAAAGCATTTTCAAATTTCTTAAAGTGGAGAAATCATCTCTCTGTTCTTCTCTTGGAAGGCAAGGGGATAAGAAACAGACTTAAATAGCTTCTATAGTCTTCCTAATTAAAGAAGTGGCTACAAACCTAATTGTTTTGTCCTTTGACTGGAATAGAGATTTAACTGCTTTTCATAAGGGTCAACATTGTCAAGATAGGGCAGTTGCAAAAATCAGTGACAGACTGGGAAAATAGAAGGGTCTGATTGGATGTCCTCTCAAGCCCAAAGTGCTCTCTAGTCTTACCCCAAGAGATGAAGGTTTTGAGTCAAAAGTGTGAGAGAAGACTGGTACGATGGATCGTAGGTTGTTAGTAGTAGTAGATTTGGAGTATTGTTGTGTGATTTGCTAACACGTCAAAGGCTGTTGGAGAGTTGTCTGTTCACTGTGCTGACCATTCAAAACTGCCCAACTATAAATAAACTCCTTTGCAGTCTAAATATTTGAGGAAAATAAATCAACAGTGCAGTGGCATGGGATACGAAACGCCAAGCTAAAAAACTCAGTTGACTGCTGCTTGTGGTAGTCAGTATTCATGGCCGGAATCATCTGTCCATAAATGCACTATTAACGACTGAGAAAGGCCAAGAGCTTGAAGGTTCAAGTCAACACTGAATTTTGCCCTATAGAAAAGAGGAAAACTTTCCAATGAATGCTTCACTTAAAACCTTTCTATCAGAATAATGGAGCATTTCAGTCTCCAAATCCCTTCTGAAACTAAAGAACATTGAAAGGTGCTTAGGACTTGGTGAATAGGAACTGATCCTACCGTGCCCTGAGGAAAGTGAAACTCTCTGTAATTTCACAGTCTTTCTCCTTATTTATGGTCATGGTAAACAGAATATGTTTATAGTCACATTCATAAAGATGTTAGCAGACAAAAGGTGGGAAAAGAAATTAATCTTCAGATACAGAGACGAAAATAGACATCAGGATAATAGAAAATTATATGCATCTAACACATATCTAAAGATTTTAATGTTATTTACATTTAAATAACTTGCAAGCACCAGAGATGAGTGAATTCTTCTGTATTTATTTGTGCACAAAGCAAAATATGGGCAGGAGTTACAGCTGTTTGGATTAATTTATTTAGGAAATAGAAGCAAGCTATGGTAGTAAGACACCCTTGTCTTTGTATTTCCCTTTTTCCCTTTCATTTTCCCTTACCCTTGCCCTTTTCTTCCTTTTTTTTTTTTCTCCTTGCATTTATTTCCTTTTTTCCTCCTTTCTCTTTCCTCTTCCCTTTCATTTCAGTGAACCTACTTCGGGTCTAAGAAGCACCAGCCTAAATAGTTTGAGAGAAGGCTATAACTATTAGAAAAACATGTCACATTCTCCACTTTGCTCACTCTGAAAAATGTGGATTTTTTTGTCCATGCTTCAGATCAATCAAGACAGTATTCTTTAGCTGAGGCTTCTAGTTAGGGCAATTGTTCTCCCCTGTTGTCAGCCCCAAAAAATGATCATTACATTATATTCACTGCATTTGATCCTGAAGATCATTAGAAATGTACAAGCAGCTGTTAATTTATCAGAAAATCCATAGTCATGGTGATTGCCAATGGTCTTTCCAGGACTACTTGAAAACTCTAAATAAACTTGAATTTCTTTTTTGTTAGATGTGAATAAACACCTTGTGTAGCAAGTAATGTATTATTCCTTCTGCATCTCATGGCACACCTCTGAGGTCAAGGTAGGTGTTAACAGCCTGGCAATGTAAGAAGCCCAGGTGGTAATGCAGGGGACACAGGTCTGTTGCTGTCCAGACTCAACCTACAGTTGAAATAGACTGATACCACTCTGACCAGCCAGGATACAGTGGCACACAATCACAGATATGCTGAGGTTGGAAGATATCTCTGCAGATTATCTGATCCTACATCGCTGCTCAAGCAGAGTCACCAAGAAACAGTTGGCCAGGGCCATGCCCAGGTGGCTTTTGAACATCTCCAAGGATGGAGTCTCTGCACATTCAATTTCGCACTTCTGATAAATGAAAAACTTTAAAAAAAATTATTAAAGCAGATAAGCAACATGAAATCTCCCACAATTCCTCACAATTATTGATTGCATTGAATTAGTGCAGAAAAGTAGAAATTTTCTTACTTTTTTTTCTCAGTCCTTTTTGCTATTCTTCATAGAATAGTAAGTTGTGAATGTTACCAGTTTGTGTCCACACTATGAAGAACTTCACCCTTTGTCCTGAAGTGGACTGCTTGCTATACCATAACAGTTTGAACAAGACCAAACAGGGCTAAACAGCTCTATTCAAAAGTGAACTTTACTTAATCAGCTTTTTACCCTTCCAGAAAGAGTAAAGGTTGTGCAGACATTGTAAATCATAGTCGATAGCATGATCAGGCTTTATTCTAATGTTTCATTTATAACGTCTATATGCATAGTGATTGGAAATCATTACTAATTCATGTTATCTCCTTTGGGAGAGAGTTTGGGTTAGGTTCCTCAGCAAAAAATGTTACAACATGAGAGTATAAATTGAACTTTGGTTGTTTCCTGAAATCAATAAGAGAAAACATTGAATAAAAAAAAGACCTGACTGATAACCTTTGTTCTAAGAATAAAAAATAAATTGTCAAGCACTTTAACCCCCACTGAGTTAAGGCTGTATTCTGCAGCAGATCAATTAAGCTCTACAGTACAGTATTTTCTATCAACATCCAGACATTTATAAGGATTTAGAGAAGTTGCTTCAAACTATTCCAAAATAATCAAAATTTTTTACAAACATAGCTGCCTTGTGAGCATCTTCCTAAATCTCTGCATCCCTGATTTGCAGCTGTTTTGATAGGTTCTGTTTTTAATCTTCATTTCTAAGCCCAGAAGAATTAATCATTTTTCTCTTCTGTTATTTTTCTTTTCACAAATGATAATGATAATTATCAGTCTCCAATCAGTTATTATTTAATAAATGCAAGTCTCCTTTCCAAGATACCACTTTCTATATAACTTGTGAAAGATTACAACTAGAATTCTTGAATACCTAAATATCCTTTCTTTTATCCTCTCTCCCTTAGTGATGGTGCACAGTGTTAAAAATCAATATTGTGATTAGCTAAGGAACAATTTATCTTATTCTATTCCATGGTTAAATATGTATCTCTTTTTATTTTTCTGCCCTTATTCTTTGAAACATTTATTTCATTGTAAAGTGTTGAAGAAAAAAGAGGCTTAGACTAAAAAGCTGGTGCTGCTGATTGTATTAGAAAAAAAAAACAAACACAAAAAGCACAAATAAGCCCAAGACACTAAAACAAAAAAGAAAAAAAACCCAAAAAAACAAAAATCCCCCAAGACACTATGAGAAAAAAAATAAGACCCCTCCCCCCTAAGCAAATAACAAAATCAAAACAAAACAAATAAATACTCCACACTTTTTAAGTGGATTAGGAAACAAAAATGCACCAAGTAAGGTTATTCAGACTTTTTTCTTCCCTAACAAATCAATTTATCTTTTTGTGGATGGTTTGCTACATCTGCTTGTTGTATGCAAGGAACAGGACTCTTTTCTCCACTTTCCCCTCTGATTCTGCCTGACGCTAGATGCTTTTTCTAATTTTCTTCTGGAAAGTACTATGTTTTTGAAATTAGTTATCTTTACTATATATAAGATGACACCTCCCCATTCCTGGTAGATGCCACAGCTCCCTAAAAGGTGACTTTCTCCTCACTCAGATTTCTGGATTGGTCTCAGCAGCTTGAGGCAGTACTTTGAGCAGCTCAGTACCTTCACCAGCTCCTCCACAGAGGACACAACAGCCTCCTAAATTCTTCTCTATGTACTGTGTGACTCATTTTGGGGGAATATTTCCTATACTTTACAGTACATGGCTTATCCATATTTCCATATGGGACCTTTCAACCTGATGTAGATCCAAGAAGGGATAGTTATCTTTTTGTTGAAAGATGCAAATGAAAGTTGATCTTATGATTCTCCAGACACAGGAGAAATCTTCTGTGAAATCTTGTATACGTTTTGCTGCCTACCTCTCTGTATCATTAATGAATAACTCTATATCCTTTCCCATCCCCAACATTAATATACTTAGAAAAGAACTTCTGGAATAACCAATATACCACACTCAAAGAGGCTTATTGCAGAATAAGGGGAACAAAAGAGACAAAAGTGTACCTTTGTGTATGCCTAGACTGAAGTGTCCATGGAAGCTGTTTCTTACACTATATAGGCCACAAGAAACTTTCTGAAAACAGAATACCCTTATTTCCTTATAACATTCCTGCTTCTCTTAAGAACTGGGAATGTATAATGGTAGACAGACCACTGCCTTTATGTGTACTTGAAGTTGCAGAGAAATCAATTGGCTAGACACAAGTTGGAAACAGAATTTTCCTTTTTTTTTTTTTTTTAACAGTTTTGATCAATGTGTTTGTTAGGAAATGGGTGCAGAGGAACAACTGTGATCTGTTGCTATGCTAATAAGATACTTCATGGTGTTACAGATGAGAAAATGGTAATATTGTGTATACAGGTTAACTTTGACTGTTGTGATTACATTAATAAGATGGTAACATAGCAAATGGTAGAAATGAGAGATATTGTGGCTGGAAAATGAGGTATTAGCTTAACAGAATTGCTGGCCAAATTAGAAATGACCAGAGCAGCAATGATATAATCATCAAATAAAGGTATCAAGTCAGTAAAATCAGAGAAAATATAGAAAGAGTAAACAGAAATGAGTTGTTTGTTACAGATATGATGAAAGTGATTAATAAAAAGAAATATGGAGAGGAAAAAGCAAATGTAAGACACAGTGAATCACAAGGCAAAGGCCTATCACAGGTGCCAGTCAGCCCAGATCCTGATAGCCACTGCTTAGAGCATGACAGAAAACATACCATTGCTCTGACAATATGTGTGTCCAGCTCATTACTGTGGTCACGATGGAGCTGGGGTGCTTTCTCTTCCACTGGCAACTAGATTCCCTAACACTGCTAGCAAAAATGCTACTGAATAACAATTATGGTTTATTATTACTATTTTTGTTGGTTTTATTTTTATTATTATAATAATAATCAACCTCATTATCATTAACATCATCATCATCATCATTGTAGAAACTGCTTAAAGCTTAGCATATTTGGGGGGATTTTTATAATTCGTAGAGAATAAAATTATTCTTCAAATTCTTCAAATTCAGCTACAGTTTTCTTCTCTAACTGTCTGGGGTTTTTTTGTTGTTTTAGTCATGAGGAAACATGGGATTCCTTCAAAATAATTAACCACAGTAAAGAGTTACCAGAATATCTCTCAATTAATACCTGTCACACTTTCCATGTGGTTTCTAGTAGCACATTTTAAACCTGTATTTTTATTTCCAAGAATTAAAACATCTGTTATTGAAGAAGTATTCCTGGAGAGTAAATGAGGACTCCAGCCAGGTTTTTACCCATGAATCATGAGTAAGAGGTGTTAACAAGTAAAATTTGCTGTGGTCCAGACATGCAAAGAACTCCTTCAATGCAGTAATTTTATGAAGATGATTAAATTTTTTTTTCCTACACTCTGGGCAGAACCAAGAACAGATTTCAATGTCTCATGCTATTGACATTCTTGCAGTAACATATGAGTCTATAGATCTCAAGACTGTAGGAATGAGTATAATGAAATTTGCTGCACCATAAAAGAGTGAAAATAGAAGGTGAAGTTTTATTTTTTATTCATTACCTTATGGTGACAAAGATTCTCCATTATTCTCTGCAGTTATATAGTTTTCCTGAAAAATTTCAGGTCCATAAGTTCTTCTGATTTTTAGATTTTATTTTAAAAACAATGTCCACGAACCTAATTAAATGAACAATCCTATAACAAGCACACAAAAGTTTTATGTGAATTTTTTCAGGGCCCCAATAACATCGTAACATTTAAATTGCACTCAGATAAGATTTCCTCTAGGTCTGTTCTGGATTACTGAACAGAGAAGTAAAATTATACCATTTCCACTGGGGTTTCTGTGCACACACTAAAATTCAGTTTCACTCTCTGTTGGATGGCCGTGGAAACTGAATAACTGCACACTGACTGATAACTTGTCACTACTATTCGGTCTCTCTGGTCATGAAAACTTTGGTGGCTGAATAATTGGGCAGGAAATATTAAAAATTCTAGTTTATACTAGTTCCAAATTAACAAAGAAGGAAATGTTCTGGTGGCTCTAAGTCTCTCATGCAGCCTCTCCAGTAGACAATGTGCAAAAGGGAAGGTGAAGGGAGCATCTCCCACCAGCAACCCAGGAGCATGAGCCTCTAAGGCACAGAGCATGAACTCAGAGGCCTCTGAGGCCAGAAGTTATAACTGTCCTCTGATATCACTGCCAGCACAACATAAGCCACTGAATATAATCTTCACAGATCCCAGACAGTCTGCCTGCCCTATGTGGGCAGTCTTAGTTCAATAGCACTGATGGGTGGAGACAACTCCTACTCTGCACACAAAGAGGTGTACTTATGTGCCACCACCAACAAGGTATATTTTAACACCTTGGAAGAGTAAAGAATGAAATCTGAAAATCTAAAAAAAAAAAGGAAATGCTGAAATCTCAAAGCCTGGCATCAATGGAGGTAAAGATTGTTTTTAGAAAGGTGGGAAACAGAGAATTTATGAGGATATTACACTCCCACAGCATGAAATCAACATCACATAGGGCTTAAAGGTTTCAGATATAGCTACCTGCTATCCTTATCAAAGGATTCCATGCTATGTGCATCACAGCAGAAATGAGCATGCATGGTTCAAAAGGACACAAATCAATAAATCCCACAAATCCCCACATATCTCAGAATTACAGTCAGCTGCAAGTGATATTAAGTGGGATATGATTAATGCCCTAAAATATTCAGTCTTGTG
Source organism: Corapipo altera (assembly GCF_003945725.1). Lineage (NCBI taxonomy): Eukaryota > Metazoa > Chordata > Aves > Passeriformes > Pipridae > Corapipo > Corapipo altera. The sequence continues at coordinate 82,846,458 of NW_020884872.1, read as the reverse complement.
GAGAAAAATCAGATCTACTCTTCAAATCATCTGATAGGCAATTATGTTTAAATAGTTCACTTATCACTTAAAGGTGATATCAGCTTTTTCTTACATTTGAGTTTCTAAGCTGTTGTCATCAGGTTTCTGTTATTACATAATGTAGTCCAGAAATTCTTGTTCATTGAATGGATCTTATTAAAGCAGAACATATTATTTTTACATGTCATTTTTCTTTACATGATCCTTTTACTAGTTACTTTAGATTCCAGTGCTGTTCATTTTCCATATTTCCATTGATATTGAGACAAAGACATAAGGGAATTAAACTTTAACATTCATTTTATGTGGGATCAATAGTTTCAGTATGTAATATGTATTTGTCATAGCTTTTTGTCTGCTCTATACACACTGAGGAATGTTTGAAGGAAAAGTCATAGAATCCAAGATGAAAAAAAAGCAAAAGAAATAGTCCAGCCTAGTTTTTACTCCTAAAACACACTAAACATGTTTATCAAAATACTTTTTGAGTGGATTTTGACTTACAGGTTTGTATAGAAGTTATACACAATGACTTCCACATGTCACAGCACGTTTACGCTGCGAAGCTTTGAGCTCTGTCAGCAATCAGCATTATCCTCATTTCTTGATTTAGGTCAGACAGCAGGATGCTAATAATACAGATCGGAGTCTGCATGGTAAATTTTCTTCTTTAATCCTAAAATATTTATCAAGGTCTCAGATCTTTAGATCCAATATTGGTAACTCCATTTGGAAAAAGGCTTTTTCTAGCTGAAAGAGTGTTCTCTGATCATATTGTCATCTGTTTTGTTTTTAGCAGCAAAGACATAAAATGATGAGGGTTTTATTTTTCTGGAAGCAAACTTAAAAAAAAAAAGTAGCCTGTACATAAACACTCAGCTGAATCAGCTGATACAGTACTTTATATCTAAAAGTAATTATGCCATTAAATCCCGATTCATCAAAACATTTAATTACTGCACCTTTCTCTTTGTCTGTAATGGAACTGAGAAGTTCACTTTCCTAGGTCAAGGTCATCAATATCTATTTTATGCCATCATGACACAAGCTTATTTAAGCGTTTGGTAAAGAGGTAGACCAGACTCTACTCTCAGTTAGTCTTTAAGAGCTCCAGAAGAGTGACAACCTGTCTTTTCATGATCTCAGAAAAAAAAAAAAAAGGTTCTTTTTTTCAGATCCTTTACAAGAGTTTTTAATATTCATTGATTTTAATTAGCCAGAACTAGTATTTGTATTATGAAAAGTTCATGCATTTAGTATATACATACTGAGCTGAATAACTGTGTTTCAGTTGCTATCATTACTCTCCTTCCCTTTTGAGCACTGCGAACTATGATTATGAACTCAAATTATTTTAATTAAAATATCATTAGATCCTGAAATTAACATATCAAATGAGAGGTAGTATTTTGTGTAAGAGGCAAACACAGTTTCAAAAGCACCATTGTATACACCCCACAGTGCCTGCCACCATAAATTCAGTGAAGGAAATGTCACCAAAGGACTTACACCATGTAAGTACAGCAAAAGGCAGACACACTGAAGGGCAGATCAGAGCAGATACATCAGCAGAATGTAGAGAGCACAGGCACTTGATTAAGGCAGAAAAACTAAGCTCCTTCACAGTCATAAAAGCCACCTTCATGGTGTGACTCAGCTTTTCAAAGAACAACTCTGTACATGCATATTTCTACACCGTCAGTAGTAGCTGCCACTGCACCAACTGCCTTGTTTTATGAGTTATTAGGCAAGGTCAAGCTGGTTACCTCATTTGCCACAAGGTTGTCATGGTCATGTCTCTGCACTGTACCTGTGATCTTGCGGATATGGGGACTGGAGTACATCTACAAGTATCTCAACTCATGTCTTCAGACTTTGGAACCAAGTAAAAGAGCAGCAGCAGAAGCCTCAGCTTTGTTCTACCAGTAATACCAGTCCTTGTTTCACAGAATTGGAGAATAATTGAGGCTGAGAGAGATGACTGTAGATCACATGAATGAATTCCTCTACCAGACTTGGAAGGACAGGGTCTTGTTTGGTCAGCCTTGAAATGCCATCAAGGATGGAAATTACACAATCTTTCTGTGCAAGCTGATCTATTGTTTAATCATCATCATTATGAAACCAGAATTCTTTTTTCCTGCTTTTTGATTCTTTGAGGGCTTCATTGTTCTGCGTGTGGGTTCATGACTGGAAACTTCTCTGTAGAAAATATGCTTTGTGTTTCTTCAAATTCTTCATTCACACTCATTTCTAGAATTGAACTTTCTGCATCTAAGCAATGTTTTGTCTTCCTCAGCACCTTTGATTTGAGCTCCTCTATACCCACATGTGAGATAGGGTTGAGGCATGGACTCAAACATAGGCTTTGTGTTGACTAAACCACCTAACTGTAATGCAATGTTTTTCTTAGGTTAGGCAGCAACGTTCGAGGAGGGCATGTTCACAAGACAGCAAGGGACAGGAGACATTCTCACCTATAGTCAAGTGCTACGAGAGGAATATGGACATTTGATGATAAATCTGATGTGATGGGGTCTCCATCTGGTTAGAAATTGTAGATACAACATGGGATTTACTTCTATAAATATACATAGTCTGAGATTCAAAGAATGCTACATCATGCTTTTTATAGATGACAAGTTAGTTCATGGCACAGAAGGGCTCGTGTTCCTCAAAGACAAAAATCACAAAGAAAGTCCTGAAAATTGCAACACATTCCATATATATAGAATGACAGTGCAGACACATGAATTACACAGATACGGATGACAAAACACCTTAAAGGCTATTTAAAAGCCTAAGAAGGCACCTGGATCTGATCTTTCACAAAGTAGGGCATAGGTTTTTGGAATCAGGTTGAGAACTTACTTTTCTACTATAAAGCGTAATTAAGATCTATGTTTAAAAGAAGCAAAACAAACAAAAACAAATCCTGTAATATCTGACTATTCCAGTTACACTTCTTGGAATGGTGTTCACTCATTCAGAAAAAACCTGGATGACAAGGTCCTAGGAACAGGTCTGAAGGGAGTTAACTTGGATACACTCCCTCCTTGTTCTACTGCTTGTCACCAGAGGGGATCTTGTGAAGGAAGTGGAGATTGGTGGCCATCTTGGCCACAGCAATCACAAAGTGATTGAATTTAAAATCTCTGTTGACAAGAGGAAAAGTGTCAGCAAAATCTCAGCTCTGGACATGAGGAGAGTAGACTTTGGGCAGCTCAGGGAATTACTAAGTAAGGTCCCCTGGGAAAACATTTTTGCAGGTGCTGGAGTCCATCAGTGCTGGTCACTTTTCAAACATCACCTCCTAAGGGCACAGGACCAGGCAATTCACAAATGTCAGAAGTCAAGAAGGCGAGGCAGAAGGTCAGCTTGGCTGAGCAGGGACTTTCTCTTGGAAATAAGGCAAAAGAGAAAGGAATACACCCAGTGAAAGCTAGGTGAAGTGAAGTGACATGGGAAGAATTCAGAGATGCTCCTTGCCACTGTAAGGAGAAAATTCTTGTGATCCAAGCTGAACTGGAGTTGTAGCTGGTCAGAAATGTGGGGGACAATAAAAAGAGTTTTTTCAAATATATTAATGGCAATAAGCAGTATAGAGATATCATCCGTCTGTTCCAGGACAAGGATGGTCACCTCACAAACAAGGACAGGGACAAGGCAGAGGTGTTTAACACTTTCTTTGTCTCTGTCTTCAACACAGATGATGCACCAAGGGGGTGTCAGTGCCTTGAACTGGAGAACGACTGCAAGAATGATCAACTCCCTGGCTACCCTGAAATTGTGTGGGATTTACTGCTCCAGTTGGATCCCTACAAATCTATGGGGACCAATGGGATTCATCCAAGAATCCTCAAAATGCTGGCTGATGTCATCACAAAACCTCTCTCAATGATTTTTGAGTGGACTTGGGAATCTGGAGATTCCCAATTAGAAACTGGCAAACATTGTTCTAATTTTCAAGAAGGGCAAGATGAAGAACCTCAACACAGGCCTGTCAGTCTCTGTGGTGACCAGTGACAGGACCTGAGGGAATGGCCTGAAGTTGTGTCAGGGGAGGTTTAGGTTGGATATTGGAAAAAGATTCTTCACCCAGAGTTTGGCTGGGCACTGGAACAGTCTTCTCATGGAAGTGAGAAGCATCAGTCCTGCCAGAGTTCAAGAAGCATTTGCATGATATTCTCAGGTACATGGTGTGACTCCTGGGGAGGGTTCTGTGCAGGGCCAGGAGTTAGACTCGATGATCCTTGTAGGTCCCTTCCAACTCAGCTTATGCTGTGATTCTGTGATTCTGTGAACTGATGATAGAAGCTCTTGTAAAATCTGATTGATGACTTATTTCTATAGTAGCAGGATCTGTTAGCAGTAACCAAATTTATAGGTTCTTATCTCTAGAAAGTCTGGAATGCCTTGAGCATGACCTGACTTTTTTTATCTCAGTGTTAGTTAATATGTACACCTTTCCAAAAAAAGGCATAATCATTTCTAATAAACTAATTGTGTAAATTTTGATCTTAAATATTTAACTAATCAGAAATAATGAATTGTATTCACTATTTCATAATAAGTTAAAATATAAAAAGACAGAAATGCATGAAAAATATTTAGATGCTAAATTTTATTTAGAGGTCTTTGTCTTACTATACTAAGAAACAGAATCTTTCTAATTTTTAAGAAAATGTTTCTTTACAAAAAGAAGCAGGGTGATTGCTACTTATTAATTTTTCCTCTTCACTTCGTGTTTGGAAGGTGTTTTTCTCTTTTAAATATATTCTTACTTACTTCCAAGGAAAGCTGGTGGCTCAGTATTAAATTCTGTTACTAAGTCACTTACTGCAGTAACACTTCTAAATAGGTGTAAATAGATTTGGTGGCATAAATAATATTTTTTCACACTATCACTCTCCTGTTACCAGCTGATATTAATCACACTTCTAATAAACTATGTCTTGACAGAATGTATTGCGTAAACCTATTCCTTCCTGCAGCCTTGAGGCTAATATCAACAGTATGTTTTCTTTCAAACTAATTCCAACAGCACATCAGCATATGTACTCCTGTTTACCACTGTCACAGACCTGGAGCTAACAAGGTAGAAATAAAAATCTGCCTGACAATGCTAGACACTCTAACAATTTAGTGCAAACCACAACTAATTTTTTTTCCTTAAAGTCCCAAGTCCTGAATTCATGTGGTTTATAGGGAGAAATACAATATCTTTTGGAACATAAAAGTCAATGTAGATGAAAATTAGAAAGCACAGTCAAAGAGTACCTGAAAGAGTTGTAAACCAACAAGCAAATAAATGAATATTGATCAAATCAAAAATGTGATGTATCATTTGGAGGAACCTGGTAGGTTTGGAATTGCTGGGCTGAAAGTTTTGGGTTGTCTAGGGAGGGAGGAAAAGGGCACACAAACTCTTAGCATACAGCTTCTTGGTGCAGAGGTCCCTAAACCTATCACAATTCCAAGGCATGAAGTAGGGTTATACCTAGGGCTGGTAAGGGCACTCATTTCTTTTAACTATCATGGATACTAAGAGACCTTATGCTTACTCATGATTGACTGAAGGCAGTAAAATGTCATTCAGAGATCAAGAAAATTAGATGGGACAATTATTTGTGTGTCAGAACTTGAACTTTTGAAGACTGATAGAGCAGTACACTTAACAGACAAGGACTGAAGGATGTCTAATGATAAAATAACAATTCACACAATGATGGAAGAGTCTAAGGAAATAAGCTTTAGGCTAAACTATCCTCTGCTTTTAGGGTGATTATGTAAATTCTTCAGAAGATTACCAATAAGATTTTTAGGTATTCATAATTGTTTATCTTACCAGTTCCAAACCATTTGTGAACTATTGGCTTTGAAAAGGGCAGGGAGTAGTGGAACTGTGGAGGTTCAGCATTTCCATTCTCCTTACACATCTACTTGTGTGTTGTGCTGTCCTGAAGAAGCAGCAAAATGTTTTATGCCTGAGGAACAATGCTGTTTCTTCTTTCCTTCCAGAATACCAGCATTTTAAGATTTTCAGATATGATGCATTTTTTTCCCAAAGTACAAAACTATTAATATTTAAACAAGTCAACTGTCAAGGGTTTTGTATCCTACATCAAAGCATTGTTCCAATACCTGTTGCCATAGTAGTTAAATCTCAAATCCTCCATAAAATGTTATTCACTTCCAATACAGACAGTGGACTTTTCATACTGTTGAGTACTTCATTTTAATCCTTTAAAGAAGTGTTATACCAGAACCTGAATATGGAGATGTCAGTATTACTGAAGACAATTCTGCTTTCTTCAACAGGCTTTCAATTGAAGGAGAAAAATGCTGGTAGTTTGAAAATGGCCACAGATACTCAACAGAGTTTTTGATTGTGGTTTTTTTAAGTAAAGATTTATTAAATATAAATGTAAGCTAAATTAAATAGAAATATGTCTTTGATATAAAGGGAAAAAGAATTGGACTGTGAAGATCTTGGTAGTATTTCCAGAGGGGAAGTCAGGGAAGATGATGAGAGTCCCACCATATTTTTATTTCAGTCTTTAACTAGAGCTACCTTTTCTGACACAGCCTATACGGGACCTCTCTGCACATCTGTTTCTCTTTATCCATAAGCTCCAGAGTTCAGACAGTCTCTCCAACTGGCCTCTAACTTCAGTAAAGACATTCGTCAATCAGTCAAATTTTACTTTGTCAGTCAGCATGATTCAGATTTCCTTTCTGAATCTCGTGGACAATGACAACGTAAAGCAATAGAAGAGATTTCTCCTGAACAGAAGCAGATTCATAATGCTCAAAGGAACACAATATTCAGAGGAAAATATGAGATTTCTGCTTTATTAATTTTCTACCCACTAAGCTTTTATATTCTCAGACGTCATCAGCAGTGTTAGCATGCATCACCTCCATGATCACTTGTTTAAAAGGGTGCTCTATTTTCCTGCTTTTGTTTTACTACTATTTGTGTTTGACTTTGACAAGTTCTTTTTATCTATCTGTATGAATCCTACAAAATGTTGTGTCTTAGTTCTCCTCCTGTTTTACTGTGGAACCAGAGGGAAAGGATAAACAGGCCGAAAAGGAAGAACAACAGGAAATCAGGCAGGTGAAAGTTAGATAGTGAATGGGTACTTCTAGGTATGCAGAATCTCATGTAGAAAGAAATTCTGGGCAGTAGGCAGTGAAACGTAATAGTTATGGTGGCAGATCCAGATTAGCAGTGTCAATGATTCAAAAGCAGGTATCAAAGAAGATAATTTATTTCTTTCACCCATGTTGCAATACTGTAATATAAAGGAGTTTTATTGAGGCTTAATGAAAGAGACATTTGGTTTTGAATCCATAATATCTTCTTCCTTCTTTTGCTCCCTGTTGTTCCTCAGGGTTTCAGCTTTTCATGTGATATGGCTCATGTACAGTGCTTGGAGCTTTCATTGCATTCCCGACATCAAAAGTAGGTTCCCATTGATTTCAGCAAAACCAGGAATAAGCACTCATAGACTTTGATGAATATCACAGGACTTATTGGCTGTAAATAGTTCATTTGTAATGCCCCCAAAAATTATTCTCAGTCCAGCAATTGTGCAGTTCATTCTTCTCATATGGTCAGGGATGGGGCAAATGGGAATGCATCAAGAGAAACATGATTTCTGTGGTGGTTTTATCCTTGTACACTGGTTTTATCCTGTACACCCAGTGGATAAAACAGAAGTTGTCCTAGTGATTGATTTCCTTATTTCATAAACACTCTTTTCAGTGAGGCAGCATGCAAGTGCACTTCTCAGTTGTCACTTAGCAAAGTTGCCACTGAGTTCACCAGGAGTTTGGCTGAAGAATTTTCCTATATTGCCAACATATGAGAGTGCTATTCCTTCCACTAATACAATCTTTTATGGAAAAACACAATGACAGTTTCTTCTTTCTGTTCCACATGAAGATTTCCGTTTGAATTTAATCAGTATGCTGTGGACCACCCACAATCTGTCACAAAAAGCACTTTCAGTGTAAGAGACAAACTCACTGTACAGCTCCTCAATTATGGACCAAAATCCTCTCATCTAAATTCAGTTAATTTTGTAGTCAAGCACTTCTTGCAATCAGTGCATAGCAATCTAGTTCATAAAGTCTGTTCTCCCTTGTAGTTTACTTGGAGAAATGAATGTGCAGATATAAAGGTAGTATTCAGCTTCTCAAGTCATTTTGGTGTTTCTTTCAAGTAGATGGACAGTCAATAGCCATTTAATTTATTACTCAATTATGTATATTTACAGATCTAAATATCTAAATAGAATATCTTCAAATTTGTGCACTGAATAGACATTCTGAAATATTATTGAACATTTTGAAATGTTATCCAGTCATTGAAATATACTGGATAACTTATCCATCCATCCTCTGTAGCTTTTCACATTCAGTATCCAAAAGATAGTGTTTAGAAAGAACATACTTAAAAAGTCTCAAAGATATCATGATGGTAAGAGATTTTCCCTTAGCTTGTAGCTGAAAGCAAAACACTGTTTTACCTTTAAAAGGATTCTACTAATGTACTATCATTCATTTTCCACCAGGGGTAAACTGTGATCCAGGAAACTAATTTTTCTGGTTATATCTGGTGAATTGTTCCGCTTTTCTGTTTGAATGGTGTGTAGCTGAGAAAATCAGCAATTTTCTTGACCTCTCAAAACAGAGAGCTGTAATAGGCATTTTTAGAGTGGCACACATTTGCTATGAGACATAATCAATGAGTTTTACAATAATTATGATTCCTGTGTAAATTACTATTGAGAGAGCATTTAACGTAGCTTCCTGAGACTGAAGAAAATGGTGGACATACTGCCAGGAGTTAGGTTTTGGCAGTGAAGATGATGAAGAGAAAGTTGATATAATCATAAGGTATGACTTGGGTTTGACCAAGTTAGTCTCATAACTGTTGCAGTAGAGTTGAATGGCTGGAGTATCACTACAACTCTATGAAGCTTACAGTGCAGTTAAAGATGCTATGAAGTTGTCATGATAGTCACTGATAGCCATGGCTGTGTGTAACAATGTTGAGATAGAAGGGATCTTTGTGTAAGAAAATAATTGGATTATGGAGTGTGATGAATGGACAAGGAAGGCAGAATAGGATGACGTGAGAACAGTGAGTATGAGGGTAAGATGACTGGGGTGATACTATTAGGGTATGGAGGATGGGCAAGATGTTAAAAGAGAACTGAGCTATTGGAATAGTGTTTGAGTGAGATTGGATGTGTTGGAAATAAAGGAATGACAAATATAAGGGCTAAAGGAGATATAAGATATTAAATTGCTACATGATATCAGAGATGTGAGGTCTAGAACTACCCCAAAGACATGAATTTGTACGGGAGGAGACGGGGGAGATCTGATCTCACTCAACAGACAAGGAACAGCAGCAGGGAGGAGACAGGCCCAGAGACACTAGCCAGCCTAAGGAAGGACAAGGTACACATGAGAGAAACTGAATCACAGAGCCATTACCCCTAGGAGGGAAGGATGAGGGACACTGCATCTAAACCTTTAGACTCTTCCACTGGTGAGAGACAAGGGCAGAGACAGTGAGCTCTGTAACCTCACTAGATGAATGAAATCACTCTTGAAATCTCCTTTAGCTTGGTTCCCTTACAAGTGTGAAACTATCTGCTGCTTTCTGTTTCTTGTCTCTATATTAAAAGTAGGAGAATTTCTGTCTTACAGGCGTGCAGTCAAAGCTTAATTTCTGAACCACTAGGAGACTCCCAGATGAAATAGATGCATAAGTCCCTGTTGGCTAGAAGAGCAGATATGTGTAAGCCAGGGGCCATTTGTTAAGAGTGCTAAGAATAGTGTGAGATCTACACTAAAGCTTGTGAGGATTAAATAGGCATGCATGGGGTGTTTTTTCCTTACCCGAATACCGACTTGTACTGAAGATCCCTAATCCCAGTGGGATTTGTACAATTTTGTCTTGTCAGCAGTCATTACAAAATATTGGTGATACACAAGTTTAGGGAAGGGTTGGCACTTGTATAGGCATTGAAACATATCCCAGTGATAACAGCTTGTCAGTGGAATAGATTTCCAAGGGAGGTAGTAGAAACTCTATTCCTAGAGAAACTGAAGAGCAGGTGAAAAAAATCAGTGGTGGGAAAGCAAAAAGAGAGCTAGGAAAAAGGTAATAGACTAGACTTAATCATGTGGATTTTTCTGTTCCTGTTTTGTGATATATTACCTTTTTTTTTTCAGCATTTCCTTATTGAACACATTAAATAACAAAGATAACAATTGATACTTTCTAACAATCAGCCTAAGGAGAATGAGTACTTTCTACTCACAAGTAAAATGTCACTCAGATACATATAATATGAGTTTATAAACATAGGCCATGAGAATTGTAGATTCTTAACAAATTATCCAGAGTTTTAACATAATTACCATTTCTGATAAGTTTTCTCTATTATCCTGTAGAAGTGACCGTCACTATCTGTAGAAAACAGACACATGACACTGGGAATAGGAGGAAGTCCGAGAACCCAAAATGCACGTGCCACTAGCAGATGACTTAGAACTATCAGAGTACAGTCACATTCTCGCATGAATATGTTATCATATTTTTCTCCTTCACCAAGATAATTTTCTTTCAAAGTCTATATGGAAATTATAGAGTGTTTGACTATTTCCACAATTTATCTTAATTAACAGCCTGAGTCTTCATGTATATTCCAAACATTTTAATATTATGCAACCAATTAACACTGTCTTTATTCCCTCAACTTATCAATTGAAATTTCCCTGTGTATAAAGATAATTCCCAACTTGATCTCATTTGAAGATAGAGCTAATAAGATCTGGAAACCAAAAAGGGTTTGTAAACGTAGGCATTTTTAAGAATTCTGATTGAAACATCTAAGCTCTATAGTTTACATAAGGGAAAAAGTTGTACTAGGCTACAGTAATTAAAAGCAAGAGGTGACTTCAGAAGTTCAAAATTATGTACCAAGGTGAAACTGCGATGTTAGAGGTCATGTCCATTTAGCTAGCATATGCTTGGCAACCTCTAATGTCTCTCAGTGTTATTTTCAAAATTAAAATTGGAAATAAGATGTATGAACTTAATATTGAAGGCACTTAGCAACTTAAACAAGCACCCAAAGGAATAATTAAATTTATTATAACTTTTTTCTCATATTAGCCACAAATTAGAATGATAACAATTTGTTTCATTCTGGAAGAAAGTAACTCCCAAAAGCAGTTATGGCTACTCAAGGTACTGTACTATAGAGTTTGTTCAGAATATGAATTTTTCTTTCTAAAAATCCAACTCTATAGGGAAAAAGCAGAAAGATCTTTTAGTTCAGAGTCAATGTTTCAACATCAAAACAAAGCAAACACACCAATGACCATCAATCTTCAAGATCCTGAACTTGTTTGCACCAAACAGAAACATGTTTTTCAATAGGTTGCCTATACTAAACATTTGAACATAAAAAATTTTGACATCAAAACATTTTCTGACTGGTTACAAATAAATTGCCTCTTTTTTTCTTGCACCTATTTTTTTCCTGTGCAACTCAGTATTTGCATTTTATGTAGCTATTTTTTCCCCTGGTCTTGCAATTGCAATTAAATATTACTATAAATGCAAAGACAAGGTGAAAATTATGGACTAAAATTGATTCCATAATGTACAAAACTGCAAAGAAAAATATTAAAGTGCTAATGATGTGTAATTTGTTCACCTCCTGGTGACAATTGACATTTATACTCTTTTCTGAAAGTACATCTCTGTTATGGTTGAAAAGATCAGATTGACACAGCATTCTTACAAAGACAGACATCCAAGCCCAACTGGGGAATTAAACTTATTACATAATTCCTGCTACAGGAGAGAGTCAAGCTGATGGATGAGGCTGGGAATGGCAAGGCTGAGAAAAGACAGTACTTAAAGCTCATTTCCTACAGATTTTTACTGTGATCTCCACTATACACATACATCTCAATTCTCAGTCATTCCATATGCTGAAACTCTTAACTGCTACATACAGGAGAATATGATGTCTTCTATGGGCCAGATTAGGGGGGGAAAAAGTTACTTCTTGTAAATTAGAAATTGATAAGCAAATTGCTAATGCAGCTACAGGAAAAGCAGGCAGATTTGCATGAAATGTAGTTGTAAAATTATAAATTTAGAGTTTTTGATGAAAATTCTGCACTTATAAGTCATGGAATTAAGAGTAAATATAATCTGAAAAATATATACAGAGAAAATAAGCCAATAACACTGATTTTCTCATTTGGTTATAATTCAGTAACAATAAAATGTTTATAATCTTATACAAATTTTGGCAACAGACTGTAATCTAGAAAAATTTCACTGAGTCTGAGATTGTCCAAAGTGTCATCAAAGTTGCACATTGGTACCTTTGCAATACATTCTCTTTGACTTATTCTAGCTGAAAAAAAGGAAATTACAAAGAAAACAAAAGACTTGCAAATCCTTATGGAACTGAAAGAAAGAAATTGAGTTCATTTGAATTGAAATGAAATGGAATCCTTCCTTTGTGGATTGAGAATAAAAGCAGAAAGGGAATGATATTTGAAATAGGAAAATTTGCAAAATACAGATAGAGGCTGTGAGTTATGAAGGCATGTGAGGAATCAGGGAAATCTCAATCTTTTAAGGTCAGTGGGAACCAAGCACCTGACTCCTTTACACTTCCTTGAAAATCATAAAAAATATTAAAGTTTTGTTTTGCGAACGTGTCAAGCAGCTTTAACTGTCTGATTTACTTCTAAAGCATCAGTTGTGGCTGGATCTAATCCTTCTTGGAGACGGAAACATACTGCTCTTAAAATTGGGATCTGTTGTTTCTTACCTTTATTACCAATGAGAGTGGCGTCAGCACTTGTTATGAACCTCGGCTTGTTCTGTAAAGGGGCTCAAAGGTAAAGCAATCAAGGTAAAGTCAGGAGTCAACTGGGATCAACTATAATGAGGAGGTGAGAACATGACAAGGGTCAAGTGAGGAAACCCAGCCTAATACCATGGACTTCCAAGGCTGGAAGGCAACCCAGGCTCATGCTGATACAGGAAATAGCTGTGCCCTAGATGGTTCTTTCTTGTTGCACAAATTGTCATAAAGCAGACTTAACCGCTATGTTTTTACGTTCTTTAACAAGGTAACTGCAGCCTGACTGTTTATCCCAACTACTCAGCTGTGTCCTGGACTTTCTGTAAAAATGATCATTTGACCAGGTCAGGAAGTTTGCTATTGGTTTAACAGGATAGACGATAAAATAACATGTTTCAATTCAGGCTGAGGACTGACTGGGTAGGTGGCAGCTCTGCAGCAAAATATTTGAGAATCCAGTGAATAAGAATATAAGCATTGCCTGCTCATGCAGTGATGGAAACTGGTCACATTCTGGACTCATGAAGAAAAGCATGGTTATCAAAAGAAGTGATTTTTCCCTTCTGTTTCTCACATGTGAGGCCTCGCTGTTGAGCCAAGAGAGGCAACTAAGATTAACAGGCAAAGAAAGTTAAACTTGAAAGTCAGAATGAATGTCAGACTTGAACAAATCTCTTCAATGAGGAGAAACAGGCAAGAGACAAATTTTCTACTACTTTTCTCTCAAGAAGTCAACTGTATTATTGACATACACTTTAACAGTGACCTGACATTCTATAACTGGGGTATAACTATAGACATGATTGTCAGTCTAGGCTTTCTTTAAGGTCAGCAGGAGGAAAATAGCTGCTTCTGGTGCAAGATTCATTCATGTCATGGAGACTTCTACTTTAGGGTGAAATAAATCTCATTCTGAAAGCACCTATATTTCTCTTTTGACAGAATGCTTACAGTATTCTTTCAGCTGCTCTATAGGAAGGTAGAAAAGTATCACTGAATAATGCACAGGTTATCTGTACAAACATCAGACTTTTATGTTCATGAGCTACATTACAAAGAGAATTTTGGTTCATAACATCAGATAGTAGCAATTCTCCCTTGCTGACCTAATTTTTCCAATACCATATATCATATTTGTTTGGGTTATTTCACTTACCAAATTTCTTTTGTGAGAGAAAAGAACAAACTCCTCAAAGAACAGTTTAATTTTGCTTATCAAAAAACAGCTTACAGTTTTAGTGAGTTTCCTCTCTCTTAAAAAATAATTAAGTGTCGTACATGGTACTGAATCTATTCACTTTTTATGGATGGATGCAAATGGTGAATGATGATATAACTGAAGATTTGTGAGTCATAGTAAAATTTGTCATCAGCTCAGACAAATTTGTTCAAGTTTGCTACATGAAACCATTTTTGTTACATGCATGAGTATGGACATCTTACTGTGACTGGAGGGATGAACTACATGGAGAAAATTGACCAGCAGGCTGGAATTTTAAGAAACTTTGCTCTTATAGTCAGGTGACAGTACAGAAAATCCATATATTAACCAAAAAGGAATGTTTGAATGAAAGATGTGGACTCAGACAAAGAAAGTACAGGGAACAGGGTAATTTAACGTACTTACTCCCTGGAAAGCTCCCTATGGGGATTTACATTGATTCAACAGACATCTGTGCATTTTGTACTACCTTTGGGGGTTTTTTTGGTGCGTTTTGAATAAGGACTTAAGAAATTTACTATCACCAAGTGGGTTGCTTTTGATTTTTTGGGGGAACAATTCAAGAAGAATCTGAACTACTGGCAAAATTTTGGGGTTTCTGTCACTGGATGACGTTAAAGAAACCTCACTCAGCATACCTTTGTGATGTGTAGAATGGAAAACATACCTGTCATTTCATGATTAAATATTAGGAAAAAGCTGTACTAGATCAAGTTTTAAACCAGTATGAACCAAATTGTTAGGATGATAAAAATCATGAGAATTTGAGAATGAAAGGGTAGCAATTCAATTTACCAAGAAATGTGTTTTGATTTTTTCATTCCTCAAGCCTCTAAACAATATAAACTGGCATGAAGAAAACTGACAATTATTGTACTTTATTTCTCTTTTGCATACAACCTTAATCTATTTACATGAAGACAAATTAAGGCTAAAGGAGTCTGACAGATAATTTAGTTCATTCATTTGTATGTAAAAAGAAACACTGTGGTGTTAGTTTAGCACTAGCTAACACAGTTTCCCAAAGTGAGAACTCTGCCCTTGTGGAGAAGGTGAGGGATTATCTGAGGGCAAGTATTCTAGGAAGCTTTACAGTAATTTTCCAGAATCTCTGGGGTTTTAAATTTTGCTTAATTTTTAAAAGATAGTTTCCAGTTGTTAAAGACTCAAAGAGTATTTTCAGAGTCTGTTTCTGAATTTGCAGAAAGCCTAAGGAATCACTTTGTTGTATCAAACTGAGACATTCTTTCCAGAGATTTCTAAATTCATATGCCAGTATTTTAAGTATCAACCTTAGTGATTATTTTACTGTGATCAGAGTATGTGACAAAGGACAGAAAGTATCTTTTGAAGAATATCAACCTTAAATTGGGTGGTGAAAATTAAGTCTGAAGCTATGCAGTGGGGTGGCTGCAATAGTATGGTAGGTTAGTATTCGGGTTTTTGTTTTGCTTTGTTTGGTTTTCTTTATCTCTGAAATGGTGTTTGCTCTGAAAAAGATAGATTGAGAGCATGGTTGTAATGTAAAATACTCTCACAGAGGCAAAAATATAAGGTACTTGTGACTTTAGCAATGAAAGGCATAAGGAGGCAGTAGCTGTGAACTGTAGCTGGACATACTCCAACTGCAGTGTACAAATGCATTTCTAAGAATGAGGGTAACTCAAACCACCAAGAGATTCTCAATCTGTTCATTTTTCAGTTCAGCCTCTAACACCTTTCTAGAAGCTCATCTTTAGTCCATAACAAGCTCCAGGCCCAGGCAAAAAAAACCCAAAACAAACCCTCAATACATTTCAATATGCAGCCATCCAGACTAGATGACCTAATGATGTCCTTTTCCTCAAACACTTTAAAACTCCAAACCTATGAAAAAGGATTTGAGAAATTGATGTTTGATGTGGTGTTTCACATAACACCACAACCAGACTACTCTTAGCTTTCTCCTGTTTCCTGGCTGCTTTTTTGCTGTTTGTTTTCCTGTCTCAGCATGTCTGGACTACACTTACATTACTTACCCTTAGAGAGGGAGGTTGAAGCATCCAGCATGTGGGGATGCTGTGATGGAGCTGTAGCCCTTGCTTTGCTCCACAAAGTAAAAGAAATCAGTGGAAAATCAGATCTTGCCAAGGGTATTCAGGAGATGGCAGTGTTGTTCTCACCATTCATCCCTGCTGCTTGAGATTTCATCTCAGTCAGTCCTGTGTCAGTGGAAGTTTTCCAAGCTGTTCAGGCCTCTTTTCTTTCTCCTCTCCAGTCTTTCAGCTTCTCTTTTGCTATTTTAAATTCTAATTATGCAACAGAACCATAACCATTAAAAAGAACGGGTAAAATGCACGGATAGCAACCTCAGGGTAAGAGATATGTTAAAGGCTCTCCAAAGCTCCCTGAATTGAGTAGCAGTTTCCCTAACAGCCCTAGAAAGAAATAAGGCTATTTCCTCTAGCTGGAAATACTCAGCAGTGCCCAGTACTGCATTGGTGTTCAGCACCAGGCATTTGAGTGATTGCTGAATGTCAGAGCAGTATTCCAGTGAACAAAGTGTGAGCATCCATAAGCAGAAGCAGAGTTACCCACTAACGTCTAAAGGATAAAAGAAACAAGGACTTTCTGATACAGTAAACAGTCACTGCTAATGTTATACAGGCTGGTGCCAGCAAGCCGGAGCAGAGCAGAATTATGTTAACATCATTCTGATGATATTTGGCATCAACTACTCACAGCAGCAAGTAGTGGGAACATCTTATTGACTCAGAGCTGTGAATTGATACCTGGTAGTACTACCCTAGAAGCAAACAGGCAATTTTTCACCAGGGGTAGTGGAAATCAGGTCCCAGTTCCTCCAGTATCTAGCTGGGAGTCAGAGGAGTTCCTGGTGTGGTGGCTAAAACTTGGGTGGGACTAGCAAAAACCTCATTGGTATAACTACTTGGAAGGATATCCGAAATAGTCCACATCACATCATTTGGGACAGCATGAACAGTTTCTTAAATTGAAAAGGTGTAAAAGCCTCAGCTAAACTCTAAGCACTGTTTAAATGTAAATAAATATGTAATCTAGGAGAAAGTATGAGCTTCATAGGGATGGATAATTCATCAATACTTAATTCATATATGCAGAATCTTAATTTTTATGTTGTTCCACTACACCACTTGGCAGCTATCACCAAGAACAGCTGAGCTATACAGTTGTGACTGGCATCCGTGCTGACAGGAGTCTTGTATCTGCATGTCAAGTACTGGCAGCGGGCACTCTTTTTTTTTTGACCTTATTTAAGGCAGAAGTCTGGTGTGAAATATCACAGTGCAGTCAGAACCAAACCACTATGATGATTTAAATGTCCAGAGTCTTTTCAAACAGAATAATGTTTCCTGCTCTTGAGAACTGGATGGATGCATACAATCCATTTTTAGAAATAAGAATAGCAGTTTTAAGTGTGTCTGAATTTTTTCAACCTTCTGCCTAACCCAAATTTCTGAATTATCAGAAAAAATGAAGTGTTTTTCTTTTTTACATTACATGTTTCTGGACATGTCAGCTTTATCTACACAACAGGAGCCATTAAGTGTGTGCAGAAATGATGGGGAAACTCTTCCTTAGGCAAAGACTTGGCCAGTGCCAAGCACTTGCTCTAAAGAGGAGAGTTTTGCCTCTTTTATTCTGAGGGCCTTCACAGGATATTGACAACCCTCAGCCTCTTTTATCACTAATCTATGGATGCACTTCTTGCTCACAGAGTCTTTCAAAAAATCATCTCAAATTTTTGGGATTCTTCCTTTACCATCATCCCAACATCATCAAATATCATTCCACTGATTCAGTAAATAGTGGATCACATCAAAACCAGTATAGTCCAGAGGGCGTCAAGAGAAATGACTGTTTCATACAGCATGCAACCAAACCACACAACTACCCAAATCAACCCTTGATTAAAAGAGGAGGTAGATTTATTTTAATAGAAATTTCTAATTTCTTCAGGAGTGTTGTATGAGGTTTGTACTGACTTCAGCACAACATCGCAGTGAGAGTATTGTCAAGGTAGAGGTCAAATCCAAAGCCTGATTAGGTCAAAGGAGTTTGTCAGTTGTCTTTGGGTAGGGCATCTAATCTATTCCAATATGTAGATGTGGCTACTGTGACATGTCAACACCATTACTCTTTATCTCCTGTGCTGTCATCGCTTTTAAACCCTGGGAACGTGAAAACTGGGGATTAGATGGAGGTGACATCTGCCACCTTAACCCTGCCTGCGTGGACATTGCCCTGACAGACACATTAGATATGCAATGCAAAGAAAGACAGAAAAGACAGAAGATATTTAATTAAAACCTTCCTGCTCATTTTCAGTAACAGCATTAAAAGGAATATGAGTTTTCACTCTTTCTCCTTTCTACAGTCATTTTGTGATGAGCTTAGTGTTCAAGCTCTTTCTGAGAGAACTAAGGCTGAAAGGTCCTGCTACACTGACCAAGTACACACAGGAAATAGAGAGCACTGGACCACAGCTGGGTTACAAAACATAATGTACATGAACATGAAACACATCCAAGCCAACTTTTTGATGGTTGGTTGAGACCATGGGACAATACACCACCATTGAGTGGTTTGCTACATTCTGAGAAAATTATCATACATATGTCTAATATGCAAATATATTAATCTGCTTTTCACGTCTGTGTCACTACAGTATTTAAGTGGACAAGAAGCAATAATTCATCCGTTATGCTTCTGCAAGGACAAGTACATTGGCAAATGTAAACAAAATCAAGAGACACGTAAATATGATTCCTCAATTTTCTCAAGTTTATGATTTCACAAATTTAGGACAAAGACTGAATACCTGTACAAGAACTAACAGTCAGAATGATAATACTTCACAGAAATCTGAATGTATTAAATAAAATATAGATTTATCTGATGAACTGACAGGTAGAAAGGACTTTGGGATCTCCCCAGTTCTTTCACAGCATGCTTCAGCACCATTCTGCACCTTTCCACCCCTATCTTTGTGTTCATGCTGTGGGCTGGGTACACCTCGACATCAGGTAACTTCTACTCCTTAAAAAACAGAAGAAGGCCAATAAGGGTACAAATTATCCAGTGAGAGGATCCCTTTGAAACATGAACCATGAGACACTGTCAGACATGAGAATCTGAGACAAATAGACCTTCATGTATGCACTGTGAGGCTATTCCTGTTTCTCTAGGCATCTCATTAGAACTGGTACCTTTTAACTGCTGTTGCAAAAGCTGGCTAATTGAAGACTGGCTTATTCCATCTTACTCCTTACTGAATTGAGATGTTATGTGAGTATAGTCAGTGGAAATCAGCCTAGGCTCTCCCCCCTTCTGATTCACAAATTCCCTCGATGTTGCCTATGTGACTCAGTATGAGAGGCCTCATCTCCATAGCGAGAAAACATGGAATTAGTTGGAATGAAGAACGCCATAAATGAAAACAACTCCATTCCCTTTCCAGAACAGGACCCAATAACGAGTATGGTGTTGCTTTTAAGGCTATCTATCATGTGGACACTGGATGATGTTTGAGTAAGAGTAAATACAAAATATAATGGTTCTGAACATCTCTGAACACACACTGCTATCCAGTGTATCCCACACCAATAAAATAAGACTTTTAAATCATTGACTTATTCTGGTATTTTAAACAAGGTTTATCAAAAAGAAAAATATGCATATCGAAATATGATTGTTTCAGTCAAGCTTAATCAGAGACAGACATTAGGTCAAAGCTCCTAAATTCTGGATTATACAAAGTAACTGATTTGGGCTTGAACAAACTGTGACTGTGTATTTAGGAGCTGCTGACAATGAAAGAGGAGGCAGAAATATATGAAAGACCTCCTTGAGTAGTCTCTGGCTCAGAAATCTAGATTTCAAAACCTTAAGTAAGTTACACAAAAAAAAAATCACCTGCAGAAAGTAAATTATTAAAATAAAGGGGTCAATTGCTATTTTCATTAGGTACCTCAAGCCACCAGTACTGACTGATGAGCAATTACTCTCTGACATCACAGTATAATAAAATCAGGCTGGCATCAGTAAAAGTCAAGCCCCTCCCACAGAAAGATTAATTTCTTTTTCAATATGCCTTTATGAAGGTAAAATCCATGATATTGGCAAAAACAACTCTCCTCCATGAGGCTGATAGCCAAGTTGAATGGAAATCAAAACTGGAAACTTTCACTACGTTGGTTCAGGAGAAGCCAAACTGAAGCACATTTTACAAATAATGATTTCTTCTAGCTATAAAGAGCAGCATGTGAACTGTGACAGCCAGATTTTGATATCCATCATACTCATGTAAATGTAAAACACATTTTTTGCCTTGATTAAAGGAGATCTGTATTTACACCAAGCTATCAGGATGTATCCATCAGTCAGGATGATTGTACCCTGAGATTAAGACAAACCATCTACAAAGAAAGGCAGAATGAAGAGAAACAAAATGAAGAGAGAGGTCACAGTTCCCTATTCTTCCCATAGAAGAATGTCTCCATGGAGACAGACACATTCAGATTGGAAGCAAGACAACTTTTAACAGCAAGAGTAATTAACCGTTGCAACATAATTAAAGGATGTGGCTGATTAATCATCTCCTGGAGGCCTTACATTTAGACCAAATGTCTTTCTGTAAGATATAAAGTGGTTTAGTCACAAGATCATGAGCTTGATAACACACACATTAAAGGAAAGAATAATTTCTTCTACTGTTTAATTCACTTGATAAAACCTCATGACCTCTGTTATGCAGAAGGTCTATGTGCCTGAGCAGATGGGTTTCTTCTGGCATTTAAATTGATGGAGCAATGTGAAAAACTCACTACACACAAGTCTGTCTTAGGGTGAGGAGGTAAAGAAACCAAATGACTTCAGCAATACAGAGAAATGTTCATGGAGGGGAAGACATTTGGCCTTATGCTTCCCTTCTGACAGGTAATAAGTAGCCTAGTAAAGAGGAAACTGCTCGCGCTTTTGTAAAACCGTGCAGTAAGTGCAGATGAGGGACGGGATAAATAGAACACACATCATTACTTCCTCTGCACTTCCTTTTATTTATATTTATCCTCTTTCACATATTTGCATTTGGATACAATAAATAGTCCCATGCAGTTTCTTTGAGGTTTGGAACAGACCCCAATAATTTCACATAATAGATATGTGAATATTTATTTATTAATATAAATGTGAATATGTGGGACCCATGAAAAATATGTGCCCCACTTCTTACTCATAAAAGTCAATTAGTTTACAGCTACTGGATTTTTTAAATCTACTCATCATAGATAAATCCAAACACATTTTTGCTTTTCTGTGAACACCAGTTATTCAAGGTAGAATCCACTTAAGATCTTTTTACACAGTGAAATATTCCTTGCTGTCTGACTGCATTTGTCAAGGGGAAAAAACATCACCAGAACTGAATCACTGCAGCATTAACATGGCTTTAGTACAGCTCCTGCTACACTGATAATGTCTTTCATCTAACAAGATGGACCTCAAGTGACCACACACTCATTCCACATAGCTGGAAGGATAGATTACAAAAAAATGTGAATTCATACACATTCATGCTGTACAGATTTCCAAATGGACATGCAGTAGTCCTGATATGAAAACTCTTTGTGCTGCTGCAATGTCCATAGAAACTCTAGTTTGTTTTCCTGAGAAGATCTGGATGGAACAATCCCACTCTGCTCTAGTTCAATCACAGTGTCTGTAAAGACACAACATAAGTTAAATTCTCATAATATAAATTTATTTAAAATTAACATTTAAAAGTAAAGGGTTTTCTTACTTCAATTTTTATCTCCATTGTTATGGAAGACAATAAAAGGTTAATTTAAAAATAACACTTTAAAAGCAACATATTGGCATCACATATCAACCCACAGCCAATATGTTTACCTCTCATCTTGAAAATCTTTTTAGCTTTTTAAAACTATTGTTTGATACCTAGGAAAATTACCATAGGCCTACAAATCTCAGCACTGTTTATATTCACATGCTCAGATCTAAAGGAACATGTTCTCTTTCTTGATAAGAAATAGGGAACATAGACTTCATTTTCCTCCATCTACCTACCTCAAGATGCCCAGAGTAAATTGTGAGTAGAGCTTTCTGGATCTGCTGCAGAAAGTTCATATTTTAGCCAAATTAATTCAGACACAGTTCAGTGGGAAAGATACAAGACTTGCAACCCTAACCGTCTTTGGCCCATGCCAATCCTACAGGGCCATGAGTGAGATCAAGACTCCACCTGTTTCCGGTTTCTATTAATTGTAGTTACATCCTATTCATTAAACAAAGGCTGATGCAGACAGTTCAGGATTCAGAAGGCCTGCTCCACCACCAAAATTTAGAAATATCCTTTGACTACTATGTCCCTCCATTCTGCAAAATGAGTATCACAGTCTGTCTCATAAGTCTTTTGAGAGACTACTATGATCTCTAAAACACATTAGGAGAAGAATAAGATTAAGTCAAAATTCAATGCAGTTTATCTCCTTCCTTTTCCTACACACAGCAGTTAAACATGAGAATGAATGAATTTGGAAGAAGTGTCTGACGGTCACCTGGTCCAACTCCTTGTTACAAGGAGGGGCAACTTAAATCAGGTTGATAAGGGCCTTTTCCAGTCAAGTTTTGAATAACTCCGAGGTGAAGATTTTACAACCCCTCTGGGGAACTTGTTGCGAGGTTTACCACTCTCTTGTTAAAATACCCAAAAAGAGTAGTTCCCCTTGCTAACGCTTGTGATCCTATCTGGATAAGAGAACAAACAAACAAAAAGGGATTGAGCTATTCAGCTATACAGTTACCTCAGCCCAGAATTACCCCTCTAGACTTCTGAAGTACAAGGCAGAGCCCACCTAGAACCTCCAAAGTCAACATTATGCTTTGACCTTTACTCCAACTAGACAGCATAAAATCTTTTAAAGGGCCTGCCCTGCATAAGGATGAAGTTGCCTGATTTGGCTGGATAGAAGTCTTTCACTCCACTTGAGAGTTATACCTAAAACCTTCTCCTGGGGTTTCTCACTTTGTCAGGGTCAGTCCTTTCTTGTATGTGATTCAGGCCTGATAATCTCCATGTGAGAAGTGACCTTCCTTCTGTACTTGAGCTGGAGCAGAAACTGAAGCTCTCCTAGCAGCGTAAGCAGTCATGATATGGGTTTCCTTCAGTGTCTCCAGTCAGAGATTTTAGTTTTGTATAATTTATTCAAACATTCAGTGATTCCAGGGAAGAGCAAGAATACAGCTTTGAGGAAAGCATTCACCTTGGGCCTTCCTTCCTTCCTCCCTTCCTTCCCCAGTTTTGAATCTATTACTATACTGAGAAAACTTTATTGACCAATTGACTTTTCCTCCAAATTGTAATTAGCACACTAGGCAGTCCAAAATCCATTAAATGATTCCTTTAGAATTTTTAGCTTCCTCCTATGTACAAAACTACATTCCATGTAATCATGCTTTCTTTAGTGAATAGTAGGTAGTTTTTCTGGCCTCTTTATCTGATGTGAAGATGGCATAGCCATTGGTTTATTTGAATGATGGTACAGATTTTAACATCAGGCTCTACACTCTCTGTTTCTTTCACAGGGGTTTTATCCAGTTTATAAATTTCTGCTCCTCTCCCATTTGCATCCATGGAGCTCAGCTCATTTCAATTGTCATTAATGCCAGTGGTTTTTTTGGGAAGTAAAAATAAGCTAATCAGAAAATTCATTCTTTTACTGTCTTCATCAAGAATAAATGTACCAACGGTTTGGTATGCATTTTCTTCTCATTGTTGTTTCTTTCAAATATTCTGGGTGTATGCTTTCAGATGCACCCCAATACAGTTGTTTCTTTCAAAATACATATACACATAAATCTGAAGATCAGGTATGCACTGTAACTCAAAACCAGCTGCAGATAAAAAGATTGTAAAGCTATTCTAGACCACATTCACCTGAGAGCTGGAAATCCTACTAAAACTCAGCCTGCACTTATTAAATATTTTCCTCTCAGACATTGTTGCCATTCAATATGATATATTTAAAACACTAATGATATTATTAAGGTGTCATTTTGCTCCACTAAATAAAGACAAAAAATTTGGGCTCCTGTTTCTTGGCAGGCTCTCTAGATTGCACTAATAACATTTTTTCACAGCCATCCCCACTTTGATTCTCTTCCCCATATATCAGACTACCAGACTGCAGCAATCAGATGATGATTTACAGAATCCTGTACAGCAGGACAAGCAATTTTCTATTTTTTCTGAAAATACCACTCCAATATTCCATTAGACTTTTTCATATTTTTATCATAGTGGCTTCTCTTTTCTCCTGCTCCCTCTCTTTTTAAGTATTAGACTCTTGGAGAACAACAGAAATGAACATTAATCAGTAAGGGAAAAGTATTTGTGGTAGGCAAGACAGAAGTTTCATCACGCTAGGCTTCACACTTAGTCAATAGAGACACCTCAGAACTTCTCTGGAAGCCACTCAAAAATTTTAACTTCCCCGGCAGGTGTCAGAATTTCTTGCAGATACACAGAGAGAGCTGAGGATGACTATAGTCCTGATTGGACTTTTAGGTTAAATATCTAAGGACAGGGAAGATTTTAAGTGCCCAGTACAATTTCTTTTAGCCTAGTCTCCAAAACCATCTAATTCTTCTTGTATAATTGCTCTTTTTCTCATTTCTACTGGCCAAGGTTTTTCCATCATTAGAAAATCCCAGGAATTAAACTAATCATACTTACATCACTAAAAAAGCATTACATGAAACTAGCCCCAGTGTTGACCACTGAAGACTTCTGAGAAGAATCTCATACAATGTCATACGTTTTTTTTGCACGTCACCCACTTTCCTGGTCACCTCAGTTTCACGGTAGTTTCTAGCTACTATGAAACCCAAACCCTAACTCTTATATCATCTGTAGCACTATATCAGCACTTAAGAAGCCTGAACAGAGGACATCTAAACCACATTCTCATTTTTATGGGGAAAACAAATAAAATAATAATCCTTTGAAAAACATGTGACACATATCTGGGATCTTACATTTACTTCCATATCCTTCTCTTCAAAGTTTACTTGAAAGCAAACACTACAGAGACATGATCTGTGGATAATGAAATCATTTTGCCCACACAAACATGCATTAAAACATATCTATTGTCTGTGTTATTCTCCAGGATTATGCTGCCACCCCTGAAACAATGTTTTCTTTAAAAAACACCCAAAACATGGTCTAAAAGTCCCTCTAGTAAAGACTTTGTTGCCAAATTTATGATTTCTTAAATAGCAAGTCTTAATCTTTTGGGACCAAAGTTATTCAATGCTCCCTTTAAATTTAAGTAAAGAGTTTTTCTTCCACTTCAGTTGTGGCCATTTCTACTTCCATGTTCTCCTTCCTGCCAATCAACTTGCCTTTGCCTTCATAGTCTACAGTCTTCAACTTTATTAAGACTGTTATTCAGCACAGATAACTTTAAATACTTATCTAAAGTACCTGAGTTAGGAAGGCAGTAATCCAAAGTCACTAATGAAGAGGTTAAATAAAATGGAGGGGTGAATCACTCCTCAGAATTGACTCTCCATTGAGTGGATAGGGTCTTTGGGACAATTTAGTTAGCAGCTTGAAGAAAAATGAAATAGAACCATCTTTTCTACCACTTCTATGCCAAGAAATGTTTGTTTTGGCTTAGGACCAAGACTGAATTACTTTCAATGTTGACTCAATCTGCTATTATTCTTCTTCATAACTTTACAGGCAGCAATGGTAGACTTTAGTGATCTGATTTTATTTTGTGAGATTAATTCTTCTTAACTTTTACAATTTTTACTTTATTGTCTAAATACATATCTATCTATACATACACATATATCTAAATACATTATCTAAATAAAGTCTCAGAGAAATTTTAGAGCTCTTCCCTCCATTCCCCATGGAAAAATCTGTTCCCAGTAGATCCCATTCCAACAGATATCATTAACAGGGATTAAAATTTTGGATAAGAAAGTCACAGAACCAGACAATCATGATCACCGTCTTTGCTTTAGTACCTCTTCTGCTTTGTATTCCTCTGTTTGATCATGAGTAGTTTAATTTATATAATCCATTATCTTTCTTAATTTCTCAAACACCTTTTCCTTTGAAATTAGCCCTCTTTCAATAAAAGATGATGTTTATACAAAATACATTAATTTAATTAAAAATGAGTAAGCTCACAGCATTTTTCAGTTTCTCATTATTCACTCTGATAAAACAAAGCACATTTAATAAAAATACATTTTCAGCTATTAAATATCTCAACAGGTCGTAGAGAGCTGAAAAGAAATTAAGATCACTGAAAGACAAGGAAGAGTATGCAAAAGTTCAAGTGGAGTAAAAACCTGTGTTTGTGCTTGTACTCATAACTGCTTTATTTAATATACACCTGTGGGTTAAGAAGGGTATTTATCAGGAAACAAAGGTAACATTTATATTAGTATATTCATCACCAGAGGACATTCACTGGTGCTGAAACATGATTCTCTGTGGCATTAAATTGCCATAATACTCCCTGGAACCATTTTTGCCTGAACTGTCCCAAATAATTCCCAGGCACAGCTGGAGAGAGTATGAATCATGAATTATTCAAAATACCCAGATCTGGTATGATCAGAGTGTACCGGCTTTTCAAGAACAAGCAAATTAAGATTTTTCAGGTATAGCAACTGAAAAATCAGAATTACACGATATTAACTACTGTAAAGCTCATGAGAAGAAAGCTGCCTCTTTATGTTTACACGAAGGCTTCTGCACAATGGGAAAATGGAAAGGGAGAGAACAAGGACAAGTAATATAAATTAGTCTACATCCACTGCTTAGCTCCCGTCCTTGTTATAGCAGATTTGTCTCGCGTAAGGGTCATTGCAATAGTCCATAACTGAAGCAGGGGATAAGTTAACAGGTAGAAAGTGCAGTGCCTAAGCTAAGCCATTGGTCTTTTTTATTTTATGATGTGCACATGCTCAGGGAGAATCCATTTCCTGTTCCAAACATTTCAGGTTAATCTATTCCAAAAAGACTACAATTACTCCCAGAAATATGAGAAACATAAGGTCTTGACACCAAAACTGGAATAGTGTCCAAAGGTCACATGGGTGCTTATAATTTTCAGATACAATTTTGAGCTATCAGCTTGCTACAAGTACCATTGTGTGGGGGGCCATGAGGAGAAAGCATACGAAATGTGGAAGAGAGAACAGACTGATGAGGAGGTCTCCAACACACCAGGGGAACGCACATATACCATCTTCAAATGAACACCTAGACTGCCACTGCCTGGACCTCATGATTAAACTTATGTTTACAGAGAGTTGTATTTTTACCCCTTTTATGTACTCCATTTTCATAAGTTTTTTGAAAAATCCACATGGTTCTGCATCCCGTGTTCATTCCCTTGTCTCTGATTGGCTCCTTGTTGCTGCAATGCGGTGCCGCGGTCTGAAGGGGGGGGGGATGGGACCGTGGCACCGCACAGGTCTAGGACACAAAGGTGGGATGCAGGTAGAGTGCTTTATTCACATGTGCATGCGGTCCTTTATCTGCTTGGGAGGGGAAAGGACCAGAACATAGGGCGGAGCATGAGACAGACAAGAGGGGGACAAACCAGGATAGGGACACAGGCAAAAGGGGAGGAACCAGGGGAGAAAAGGGCGAATGGGGGTTGTCTCCTGTCTGCAACTTCTCCAGCCAATCGGCAGAGAAACAGAGGAGCAGGGCAGTGAACAGGCCTGAACATGCCCGGGAAATACAAATTCTGGGGAAGTATACAATGTGTATATACATAATAACTGTAAAGTCTGTATCATAAAGTCCTTTCAATCACTGTACATCTTTTTCCACTTCTGAAATTTTCCCCATTCTGATTCCTGGTCCTTCACACTGTGGCATTCCCTAATTTGGTTATATGGTTAGCCACACCCACCTATGGTTAAGGCCTTCCCCTTTTGTCCTTACATGTCCCTAATTTGCATGCTCCTCCCTTACCCTGCCTTCCTTTCTAGCACCTTCCTTCAATTCTCTATATAACTGGTGCTGCCCTTAAATAAAAGATTCACTTTTCATCTCTTAAACTCCGTGGTCGAACCCTCTTTTCTAGTCGGGTTGTGCCACCATTGTTCATATAAACTACACAAATTATACAGAACCAACATTTTGGTAACCACCAGTATTCCTCAACAACAAATTTATTCCAAGGCACTTGTTTTACAGAACTTACAATAATACAGTTGTTTCTTCTTCAGTCAAGACCAAAGCGTCAAGAGGTTTTGCTCAGAGAACAGTGTTTCATGGCAGGAAATTAATAATTTGATTGCCACACACAGTAAGAGTCCTTAAAAAAACTTAAGGCAAATAGGCATTTCCTTCATCAGCAGGAACTGTTCTTATTCTAACAGATAATATTAAAAATTTGTCAAACATACATTCAGAGATCTATTATCTATCAGTAAAAGACACTTTTTGATTCGTTACTTCTTAGCCAGTTGAGTTGTTCAGAGAAAAGATAGCAAAAGAGTCCAGAGTACTTGCTGAACCAGAACCCTGCAGAGCATGTGATGGATTGAAACTGCCATCTCTTTTAGTCCAATTCCATTGCACTCTCTGAACTACAGAAATAAAGCAGTTGACTAAATAAAAAGACTCAGGTTTTAATGGTAAAGTATGTCATGGTTGCAAGTGCTACTATTTGGGAATGGTAATTCTTTCCACAAATTACTTATGACATGTATGAGCACCAGCTAAGGTGATGGTATCTTGATGCTAGATGCTATTTGAATGCATAACAAGAGAGAGGAAAAGCTTTCAGTGCAAATAAATAGGCAAGAGAACCACAGTGATATGTAAAGAAAGAGTGGTATGAAGAAAAAAGACAAAACAATTCTTGGCCTGTGAGAGAAATCCTCATGTTCCTGTTAACAAATTGGCAATACATGTGCTCACTAATGGTTCTGTGAAGAAGTACATGACAGGACACCACACAAGTACAGCATTGAGTCAAGGCAATGTAACTCAGATCAAAAATGAGCCTGAGTACCCAAGGGGTGCTTTTTCCACAACTGTTTTATTCACAGATAGGTCTGATACTGAATTCCTGAATAACTCAGGAGATTGCTTGACTGCAGGACTGGGTGTTTTGATACTACTGAGTCTCTGTAAGAAAGGTTAGGTACCTAACCAATATGTAGTTCATAAGTAGTTGATAAACACTTATTGTTTATTTGCAAACTGTTAATAATAAACTTAAGAAATATGTGATTAGAAAGAGGGTAGTAAATACGCTTTTTTACTAGAAAATCCTTCCCATCAGAAAGTGTCACTTGATAACTTTTGGAGACTTTTCAGTAGCAAAGATTATACTGAGTCAAAAACTTCACTATGGACCTTAGAATAATACATTTTATAGATAACACATCTCAAGCAAAGTCCATAAATAGACCATCTTCACAATCTGACCAACTCCCTGTGCCTCTGAGATATGTAATTACTTGGTATGTTGCCCCAAATACTTTATAGATTATATTTAGACCCAAAGCAATCAGTTTAATTATTTATTCAGTAAATTTTGCATGCACGGCAAAATGTTGATCTTTGAAGTCAGAACATCTCACATACTGATGCAGATTAACAAAATAGTTTCTCTGCAAATGTCACCATCGCTATTTTTAGAGGACAGCTAAAACCTTTAAAATGTTTATCTATTTTCTATAGCAAAAAAAATAAAGGAAAAAGCTATAAAAATATTTTTCACACTAATGCAGAAAATAAAAACATACACAAAAACTCTCAAATGCTGTCATAGTTATACTTATGATTTTTTTACAAACTCCTCTACAAAATAGTTACTAATTACTAATAATTATGAATTTCTTGTTTATGTAATGAAGTTAATATCACCTCTACTGTGATCGTATCAAAATGACACCTTTATCTTGCCAGAGAGAAACCATCATCTTATGAGAAGGTATTAACATGATTGATTTGAAGAGTCATTTTATAAAGCAAAATTCAGTCATTTCTACTTGACATATTTAGGACAAATCAACTGCTTATAAATGCAAACACAGTTTTGAGTTATTACTGTGTTCCATAGTTCGCTTTTGCTTGAAATTTAACCAGGTCTTCAGAAATATGTAGTCCTTTGAGAGTATCTGGCTGCATTTTCACTTCTGATCTGAAGAACAACTTTAGGCTTGTGTTCCCCACTGAATTTACAGAAACAAGAGTTGAAGGACCCAGCGTGGTACTTTCCATAAAGTAACAGGACATGACCATCAACCGTGAAAGATAGCCTAGTACAAGGGAGAACAGAGAACTGAGAAACAATATAGGTATTGTGGTTGACCTCCAGTAGAGAATGGCATCTTTCAGGCCTTTGGTTTCCTCGTAATAAAGTTATTTTAGATTTATGAAGTATTTCAGGGCTTGTAGATGACATTTTCTGAATAAGATCTAGGGTGTATTAAATACTCAGATCTAGTAATTCTATCAGTGAAGAAGTTCTTAAGCACCTTTGCTATTTCTGAAATTTGTTTCTCTTAATCCTGTACTCTCATGTTTCTTCTTCACCTAGACCTTTGATATTCTGCTTCCTCTTGCTAAAAGTCCCCTTAGCATTCATATCCAATCTGCATAGAGTTTATTTCTCCTCTTACACAGCCCACCTGATAAAATAATCTGTGATGAAATGGCTGAAAATGCAAGTGGCATTTTGTCGTGGCTCATGTCTTTGTGTTGGCATCACAGTGCAACAAACAGGGCAGGGAGAGCACTGGAAAATCGAGGTGGCTTTGTTCCAGGTGTCTGTAGACAGAGGATGTCAATGCTCTGCTGATTAAAGTACTCTGGCTACCTTTGGCCAGTTTATTTCATGGATATGAATGCAAAATGCTGAAATGTTTATTTCTGGGAAGATTTTGAAAATTCTTTTCTTTTTTTGTTACATGCACACCTTCTTCTCCAAACCCTTCAATCTTGTGAGTAAAAACTCACCTTTTATTTCAGTCAGATATCAAAACTTAGGCTCTATACATCTCAGTGAAGCCATGAATATTGCAAATGTCAAATGAACTCCCTGATTTGTGTAGGTAAAGATACTGTAAGGTTCTATAGGGCCCATGCTCATACAGTAAACAGATTCTTTAGGACTTGCACCTGTACTTCAGCTGGCAGTATAATTAGGTCCCATATGGTTAATGAAATGTAACATGTCAGTATTTTGTAGGCTGAGATTTGTCACATGGAGGCGTTGGATGTAACACCCACTCTACCAACTGTTCAAGAGGAGAAAAACACTAAATCAGATAAAAACTTGTGTGTAAAAGAAATAGAAACCAGCCTTACAGCTTTTCATTTCCTGTGTTTCTATCCTTTTCTATCTTTCTGCCTTCCAAGGGAAAGTATATCAATCAAGATACCTTTTCTCAGCAATGTTTCAGAGTACCTTCTCTATGGGTACAACCCCCTGGGTGTTCAGTAGCATAACTTGTATACAAACTACACGTCCATGAGCTTCTTGTGCCCCACATTGCAAGTAGTGTCTAAGTGCCCCTTACTCTCCAAGCTATTCATCCTCACAACATTTCCGTCACACTTTTGAAATGTGGGTGTTTGGAGCAAATGCTTCAAAGACACCCTAGTGTGCCAATGCCCAGACTACAAAATGCCAAACCATTATAAAATCATTCAGCAGGCCTAATGCAGATGGCTGGAGCCATGTTCCCATCAGGATACAGAAGGGACTGCAGGCACACCCAGCATACTTCTGATGCAGCCTGTTGTGCTAAGCAACCAGCTGAATTTCCAGTTCCAGAAGGTTGTTTTCCATGTCATACTTCCCAATGGACTGATCATTTTGAGCACAATACTGTAATGGTACAGCTCGACAGTGTATTTGAACCAATCTCTCCATCACAAGGCACAATCTCTACAGTTTTATCAGGGCCACATGGGCAGTCCAGAAGAGCACACATCTGGGTCTCTCACTTCTACATAAACCATTGCCAACTCCCTTCTCCTGTAGCCACTGCAACGTCCTGCTCTCCACACCCAGTATTCTCAGGCTAAATTTCCTACTTTTAGTGATTTAATTTGACTCTCACTCTTGAATGGGGCTAGAAAAAGAGATAGTACTATATTTCTACCCCACAGAGACACAAGCTAATCAAACAGCAAAGGCAGGTTCACAGCATAGACTAGAGGACACAAGGCTTCCCTCTTATAATGTGGTTTAATGTGATGAATGCGCCATTGCATGTGAATGGAGACGCTTCACCAGTAGCCTGACATGGTCATAAGTGACCATGCATGAGTGAGATACTTCTCAGCACTTTGCCTCCTGTGTCAGACCTATTTGCACATCAAGTCTCCCACAAGGAGGTGCCCAAAGGCACCATCTAGCCCTGCCTGAGCAGCCTATGAACAACTCACATAGAATCTGTCTGCATAAATTGTTGGGTGAATACATGTGAATAATGCTCAGACAAAATCAGCTTGTGAGAACTATGTTAACCTGGATGATTTAGACAGTTCTAGTTAACAGGTGAGAGGCCACAGGGAGAGAGAGAGAGAGAGAGAGAAAGGAAAGTCACACAAGTGAAGAAACATTCAAACAGGGAAGGTTGGTGGAAAAGAGCAATTAGGTAATCTACAGTTCAAGTAACTTTCACTTCCCAATAAAATTCCATAGCAGGATGCTGTTATAACTATAAAGCTTACACTCCTTGGTTGAATCTTAGATAGCTTACCAGAAGATACTACACCCCTAGCTTGTCACAGTCACCGCATAAGTCTGTCTTCTGTACAAAATCCTAAGTTTGAGATCCCTGAATGCATGCCGTACCAGATGCTTCATTTTGAACTACTGAAGCACTCTGACATATAAGCTTGTGCATAAATGCCTTTAGATTTAGGGGAAAAAAATAGAATCACTCCATAGAAATTCTGTCTGAGTGAATAAAACTTTCAACCCCACATCCTGTAAGACATAGACTATCTACATATTCTTGAGATATGTCCATAGGAACGGACATGCCAAAAAAAGGTTGAGCATTGAAATACCCTGTAGAGCGGGCTTCCAAAGTAGAGATGTAAGTCAGAGAAAGAGAGCATCTGATACAATTTCAACATTTTTAGACCCCTTAAATTGAGCTCTTCTCATACTTTCCCTTTACAGAAAGAAATAGGTCAGACAAATTGCCTGTCTTTTTACATATGCATGAAAAGGAGCAAGGTAACTTCACATCCCACAGCACTGTTGGAATGAAAAAAACAAAGAAGCCATTTTTATATATAACCATAATTGAAGACATATGAGAAGCTTGTATTGGAAAGATAATATGCACTCTCTCACAATCCCATTTTAGGCACATTTCCTAATCTTTTTGAAAGCTTCAGTTTATGTGAAAAGGATTTGAGTCCTGCATTTTCTGTAGTAAAGATGAAAGAGAAAGGAAAAACTACTCACCTGTCAAATGCAGCCTGAGGTTCCGTTCTACTCATAAAACCAAATAAGCAGCACCTAAAGGTTTTTATTAATTTTCCTCCCTGGAATTCTTTTGAAACCTATGATAAAATTCTTCTCTGAGATGCAAGCCAACATGGAAATGGGAAAGGAGATGAACCTCACTGCTAGTCCTCCATCAACAGAAGGTGCAAGATCCCTTTCCAAACTTCTAACTTTTTCTCCTTTTCCATGCCTAAATACAGTTCCACTCGCTGTCAGGATTCAGCACTGCTTCTGGATCACAGTCATACCAAACCAATACTTTCTGCGAGCCAGGGAACATCCCCAAGACCATGTCTGCATCCTCCCTGACTGCTCACTTCTCTTGCTTACAAGGACCATCTTCAAAGCAACCTGATGGAGAGAAAGTGGATGAGAGATGGTGTTGTGTTCTTCAAGTGCAACATATTTTGTACAAGAACCTTCATTTGAGAATGAAGTTTGGTATGAAGATTGTTGAAGGTAAAATAGAGAAATAATTTCAGCTTATCTTTCACCTTCAAGGCTCTGCTTGCATATGAAAAAATGTCCCATTTTTCACTAAATGCCAAATCTACAAATTGAACAATAGCCATACTCTAGGATTTAAGATAAAATAAATTTAGACTTGTTGGAAAATATATCTAGATAGAATCAGGTCTTTTAAAAGGAGAATCCGGGCTTTAAAGCCTGAGCTTTAGAAGACAGACTTCTCTGGGTGAAAGAACTTTAAAAAGAGTGTGCAATTTTGATGGCCTTTATTTTAGCTAGGACTCAGGTTACATTGGTTGATAGTCATGGTCACATAAAACAAAAGTTTTAGAAAATTTCAAATCAGTGCATCCTATCTTATTCGCAAAATTTTCTACGTGAAATTATTTGGTAATCGTATTTTGAGCAGGGTGAGATAAGAGGGGGAAAAAAAATCAAAACTATTTAGGGGGAAGAAGAAAAGAATTAATGTAAACAGAAAAAAGACAGGGAGAAGTTAAAAAAAAGCAAACCACCAAACTTTGAGGAAGGTGAAATAGTAAGCCAGATGGGCAGATTCTAGATAAGATGGAAGTAGATAATTGTAAAAGGCAAAAATAAACAGTACAAGATTACAGATCACCACTCTATTGGTTTGCTAATAAGATAAGAAAGAGCAGCTTGTATGTTGATCTGTGGAAAACCATTTCCTGCCTCACTTCAGGCTGAAGAAGTAAATGGAGTACTAATCTCACTAAAAAATAAGGGTACATGCTTTAAAAAAAAAAAGATTTGACAAATCTGAAAAGATTCATATAAAGTCTATAAGAATAACTTAGTATCCTGGAAAACCCACTTCACAGAAGTGACAGGAGAAATATAGCTCTCTGGTTTAGCCAAAATAAAGATTAGAATAGTGCCTGGGAAAAGAAGATTTTCCCTAGGAAGAACTTATCGTGATAAAGGGTGATAGGTTGTTGATTATCTCATTTGAAAAGTGAGTGATTCACAGTCTGAACAGACTACCTGACAGTGAAATCAACTCTGTCTTTACATAAGATCCTTAAGTGAAGATGTTCTGTGTGTATCTTCATAAACAATATGTTTTAGTCAAAGTAATAACTACTATTAATTAGCTGGCGTTTTATTATCTATCTTACCTATCAGAATTAGGATATGGAGAATAAATTTCTGTACATTCAAATCAGGGAGAAGTGATCATGTTCTGTGATTCCACAATTCATGATCAACTACAGTTTACATACATTTCCCTTATGTACTCCAGAATAGCAATCTAAGACAACTGATTCATCTGCTGTAACTATCTTCTTCACAGAAGTAAGGTAATTTCCTAGATTTTTATCATAGTTCCCTCAATAAGACTTTGCAGTACCTCTATTCTTCCTCCTAATGCCTATAACATCACCTAGGAAGTTAGAAGAGATGTATCTCAAGAAGGAAAGCTAAAGGGAAAAAAAATCTACCTTTAGTTCAAGACAAATAGGAAGCATTTGACTAGATCACAGCAGACTGAGGGACAGTCTATTGAGAAATTTTCCTCATACTTGCACTGTTCTCAACAGTTAAGTTGCATTTTGGCTTTGGGATTCATTCAGTGTGATGGTTTACCATCCCCCCCAGATATAGTCTTTCCAGTTCATCTAGTATATATTGCACTTTGAGAAACAGTCATTCCCCATAGGTTGTTTGGCTGCCCTTTGACAATGTAATTGATTTTATATGGAGGCTGTTAATTATATCACCTTGATTATGCATTTGCCCAGCCATAAATGTTGTCAAACACTTCCAGAAAGAAAAATCAAATCCCTAAGTTAAAGGAAATCTTAAATATACTCTTTTCCAGTCAACATATTTAGAAAGATGAGTTAAATTATGTTCATTTAAAAACAAGGCAGTGATTTATGAACAGGATTATCTCAAAATTCGATTACCAAGGTAGATGGCAACTGTTCTCATAATAACCTTCCCAATCAGTTCTTTAACGTATACACATACAAAATAATTATATAAACACTATGTGTTACAGCATGGTATGCCTCCACATCACGAGCCTGCAATCAGATTTTAGGAAGATGGATGCAATATTATTCTCTCTCCAGTGGCTTTCAAATTAAATTAAGGCAAAGCCTATAATTTTTTACTCACCTCCAAGATCACTGTCTCCTGCATGATTCAAGATTCAGCAAATCAGAACTGCCTTAGGGAAGACTAAAAATTTAAAAAATCCACCATAGACCCTTTGCATTTTCTTAGCTTTCAGTGATATCACAAGTTACCTATTGTAAGCCCGGGAAATATCCTTCATATATGGACCAATATATATATATATTCTGCTCCTTAACTGTACGTGAAGTTCCCAATTTTGAAGCATCATTGATTTAATTCCTGCACTACTAAGCTGCCTGCAATATATTTTTGATGCATAAAGATACTGATAAGTGCAGGACATTTTCCTTTTCCTTGTTTATGTAACAAATTAAATTCTATATTCTTGTAAAGTCTTTTCATACCTGAGGTCTTAAACTAGCCCTCTGGAAAGTGGGTTCTCGTGTTAGTCCTTTCAGTGATGTTGGTTAGTTTTTTTCTGTCTCTCTCCCATTATTCCCTGCCTTCAACAGAACCCTGATCTCCCCTGAATTCTCAATAACAGGATTTATTTCAAGGAATATTAAATAATATTTTGAGTTTATTTTGTTTTTTTTTTCATATATTAAAGCGTACCAACTGCATTTTTGACCTTGAAATCTATGAAAAATTACTTCACAAATTAATGATTTAAATTTCTTGTCACTAGGTAGCATACATGACAAAAGAAAACTCTATGTTTTCAAGAATAAGAAATACAGATTCAGAAGTACCACAAATGTTTACAAATAATAAATAATGGGATCCAGTTAATTAGCTTCTCCTTGACTATTGGATTAATGAGATGTCAATGTATCCAAAAATATTTAATTTGTATACAGGATTAGTGGTATGAAACACATGGTAAATAAGATGGGATGTGAAGGGAAATTTCAAACTCCTTCCTGAATAAAATGCTTTTTATCAAAACTGGTAAAGAACACTAATATTTGCACAAAGCAGTTAAAAGTTCACACCTCGTAGAATGAAATTCCCATTTGATTTATCAAGTTATGTTTTATTGTCTCTTTTAATATAACTACATGTCAAGCAGTTTATTTTTACCAACTTCTAAGTTTTAACACAGCTTTCATCCACTAAAAAATGTTATTTAAGTTTTCAATTCTGACTTGGGATAAAAATTCTTTGGGAACTTTTTTTTTTTAAATTGTATGGAATATCTGTTTTCTGACCAATTCTATAGCATGTATTTTTTTAATCTCAAAGACAAAATATCAATGAGGGAAAAAATATCAGTCAGGAAAGTGAATCACACAGTCACTACCCATAGCAATCTGATAGCACATATTAGAAGGACTGTCTTTCGTAAATCTGCTCTGACCCAGCAAGTACTGTGCAGTAAAACTGTTTTCTGAAAGATTTCCAAATCTCATCGAACTAATAGATCCTTCCCTGACTGAAGAGGTGCACCCTGGGGATAAGGAAAATAACTGTTCCATTTCCAGGCTTTAAGCAGCAGAAAAATGGAAGATGAAGCTGGAGGTTGCTGGATTCTCATTGTTTCTTCTCAGCGAAGACAAGTTTCATGACACTGTAACTTTCATTGAATTGCTATGGAGTCTAAGTGGCAGAAAAAGTGACATTCAAACATTTAGCGCCTAAACAAAAGAAGCAAGGTGATATTTTGATGATCCAAATGACCTGCTCTTAGCTAAATTCATCTTACATAATTCCTATAAAAGTGATTTTTCTTTTAAAGCTTTAGAATAGTACACCACCTTCCCTTTGCTGTCTCATGGTATTTCCCCAAAGAATCTTCATCCCCATTACATTCACAAAATGAGGGGTACACAAATAAGAGCATCCCTCTCACTTTGTGTTTTTCTGTCAGTCAAGATCCTTCACAGTAGGTATGTCTGGCCTGAGCAGTCTAACAGCAATGTTAAAATGTTTTCGGGGTAGTCACTCACTGCAGAACAAAGCAAACATTAGCTCAATACTACTTCAGTTTTCTGTCTCAGTATTCCCATCTGAGAGATTACATTTGCTCACTTTTCACAACTGGGATGCTAGGATAAATATTTGAAATTAGGAAAAAAAATCTACCTCTGCTGCACATGTCAATATTCAACAAAAATGAACAAACAGATGGATAGGATTAGAACTTGGGTTGGGTTTTCATTCCCCGTATTTTCTTTCAGATGAGAGATATTTTTCATTTTTGTTACAAGATTAATGTGATTAAGAGCATATCAAATTCTAATCATCCTGATCTCAAAATTTATGCTTGAAACAGTTAAAAAGTAATTTCAGAAACCTCCAAAACACAATTATTTTGCTCAATGGTAAAAATTCAACATTGCTGAAATAGAACATTCTCCAGTCTTCAGAGAGGACATCCTTCAATTTTCAAAAATATATTTTTAGAAATAAATTTTCTCTGCAACTGAAAATGTTTTCTTGGACTAGTACAAACCTTTTTGGTACATTGTTTCAATGTGGGAGTTTTTCTGCATATAAAGCATGAAAAAATATGAAAACATGAAAAATAACCTATGCTTAAAAAAATAACATAATTTTCAATCATATTACTTTGAAAAAGGAAATAATATTTCTGACCGTGATACAATTGTCATATCTAAAGAAGAATAATCTTGAGTCTAAACGAAAAATCTCATTTAAGTACAGATTGTTCCAAAAAGCAGGTTTAACATCAACTTGTTGCAGCTTTTTTGCTCATTTCTTCCTCTTTAACTCACAGACTATGATTAATTTTAATTTTGCTTTTTATTTGGTAGCAAGGATGAGGGCAAAAACAATCTTGTAACCAGACACATTTGAACAAATATGGAAGGGACTGTGTGAAATAATCCTTATCTGCAGGGGGGAAAAGTTCTGCCTTTGTTATGCTTGCCGGATTACATCCCAAGAAAATTAATGTGTACCACCTCTTTATATGCACTTATGATGCATTCAAATGGAGGAAAGTAATATTAAACAGAGAGTACTTTGAGGATGAGTTTGATCCAATGTTTATCTGAAGAGCTGTCTGAAGAAAATGTCAACAATGGCTTATTTCTTAAGACTCTGTTCAAAAGCAAATTACACCTTTTACATAATGGAATTAGATTTATCCCTTGCCACCCCCAATACATTTGGCTTACTGTATTTCAGTTGTACCCCTGTACAGTTCTATTTTTCTAGCATACATCACCTCTTCACCCCATTCAGTGTAGCAAAATAAATGGTTTCCAATGGCAATAGAAATTGCCTTTCTAGCTACTAATTACTTTGACTCCAGGCAAATTTTAAGCACGGATTCTCAGGCATTGACCTTGTTTCTGACTAGGAAGGCTTGACTCAAATGTCAATCTAGTCAACAGGAGGGTATCGAGTTCAAACCGGCTTTCAAAATGAGGCCTTCAAACTGCAATGATAGGAAAAGGGAAAATTGTGCATATTTTTCTCAGATCTTTCAAAAAGACCAGGGAAGGCTTTCCTATGGGAAATGAGGTAAACAGGCAGCTCTTTGTCTCTTTCAGTGGCCAGCCAGCCTCTCCCTGGTTTCTCCAACCATTTCCCATTATTTGTAGTGTCAAGTGGTTAAGCAAGAAAAGGCTGAGACAAAATGCCTGTGGTGCATGAACTGTGTGGCTCAACTGCATGCCAGCCATCACCACCCAAAAGCCAAACAGATGTACAAATTTTCCTCTCTACACTTTCCTATATGCATCAGTTTCCATGGAGGTGGACAACATGAGCTAAAAAGAATCTCTAACATGCTTGAGAAATTGGGAGACTAAACTAGGGAACTTCCCTCTGCTGTGCTACCTTTCTTCAGAGAGATGCACAGGCAGAGTACTCAGCTACATTATTGACTTGTTGTCTGTCTGTGAAGTTAGTTTAAAAAGTGAACGGTAATTTAGTTTCAAGGAAAATTTGTTTAAGCACAGTTCATACCAAAGTGGTGGAAAAAAACATCTGTAAGGCTAACTGAAAGAATTAGATCAGTAGGCAACTCCAGCACACCCTTCATGCCTGTTGTAGCAATCCATAAAGTTGAAGACTTCAGTCTTTAAACAACAAGTCCTCAGTACAAGGAGTTTCACATCACAGGTTCCCTCATTCCTGCTCAGTCCTAGCTCTCTGTCTTGCAGTGTTAACTTATTTGTTCATGGGGCCACAGTGTGGCCTGTACTACAGAACTGATATGGCTTTTTGAAAAAAGAGACCTTATGGTGTGTGAAAAAGGTTTATTTTAAATCCAGATTGGTTCAGAGTAGAGGCCCACAAAAGATTCAATGAAAGGAAGAGTTGGGGAGTGGGTAAAATAATGATAATAACAACGATAATAATAAATAACGATAATAATAACTCCTGAAAAAGGCAGAGTTATAACTCAAGACTTGCAAAGATTTTTGAATGGTCTATATAAAATACATAGTAAGTGAAGATGACCACTGTTTTATGAGAAGTATCATTCATTTGTTGCTCAAATTTCCTATTGAAGGGATTGCAGAAACTTCCACTGTAAAATTACAAGAGCTACACTGAGAGTAGTCCTTGTTACCTTCCCATTTTTAGGAAAAACAATTTACTTTTAGTGGCTACTTGTATACCTGTAGGCATCACCTGGATTAAATTGTGATGTTAAATGTCAAAGGAGCAAAGCTAACAAGAATCTCTCAAACTTTTTTTGTTTGTTTTAAATATGGAAGTCTTGAGTAAGGGTTTAATAACACACCTTCAGATTAACCCCCCCGAATTTTAATAATCCACTGAAAATACAGATAATTATTTAGTGCATAAGGAAAGATTCAAGTAAGAAACCTTTTATTGTGAAACTGCTGATGCATTGTAGGCTTTTCTTACATTGGATCAAATAGAGATCTGTAAATTTATCTGCTGATAGAACTATGAAAGCAATTAAGTAACCAGTCTTTTTATGCATGTTCTTTTCTCCACATCCAGTTTTGGAAGAGAGGACCCTCCTCCTCCTTGGAAATCCTTCACAGAAATCAAAGATCATATTTCAGAAGAGTATGCTTAATGCATGAAAATTAACTAAAGTTAATGAATGTAGATGGCCAGAACTATTGGAAGCATGGAAAGAAGGACTACTTTCAATGGGAGGTCAAGATCCTACATCAATAAAAACTCCAAAGAACTGGATTCAATATTTTTTTTTCTATTTTGAAATAATAACTATGAATGTAGTACACTGAGTTGAGCAGCATATCTGGAATGTTTACAAGTAAACAAATATTATATTAAAAATAATTGCAAAATAACCCCAAAAAACCAAAACCACAGACAACAAAAAACAAACAAAACCAACCAACTAAACAAGCAAGCAACCCAAAACTCTCTTTTGCTTATTTACCCAATTCCTTTTCTTTAAGACTCATGTGTAGGGCTTTTAATAGTTTTTTTAAGGGATTACCTGTGCCATAATCTTTGGAAAGTGCCCAGAACATCAGACTTTATCACATTTCAAAGAAATACCTAGTTCAGTTTGTATTTTTCTATCCCATGATAAATATCATATCTTCTATTGTAATAAAACATTTGTGTGATGTTATTTACCTGGAAAACCTATTCATCATCTTGACCAGACCATGCAAATAGATGATAGAATCAGAAGGCTCCCAGAACCAAAGTTTAATATTCTTTCACTGAAGTCCAGAATTATATTGCTGTAAATATGCTATGAATGAAGCTTCAGGTATTAACAACATACCACCTATCCCGTCCACATTAATAATGGCAGAAGCAGGGACATGTTGTACTACATATATCATTCATCATTTCTTCTTCTTCACATTCAGTTCTTCTCTCATTTGCTTCTCTTGTATTGACCATAGCATCTATGTCCCACTCCAACCCTTGTTTCCCTATTCCCTTCTTTCCAATGCACAGTACAAAGTTCCTCTGCCGTGAGACTAACATGCCATATGTTACTATCTGCTCCAAAGAGTGTCCACAGATAGTGGTAAAAGTACGGATTTTCATTCTGTGAAGAAGCAGGCCTTGATATAAGCTTGAGAATTCCCACATAGAATATAAAAGCATCCCATCTCAATAAGGATAGGTGTAAAAGTAGTACATAGACAAAACTAGACGAGTCGTCAAAAGCAGTCAGGATATAAAATCTTATGGTAATGTGATATGTCAATGGCATTATTTTTTACCATGATGCTATTCATACATATTTGTGAAGGCAAGGCTGCACACTAGCCATGCCAAAGGCATCAGCTGGTACAGAACACTTTCATTAGATTATATAATGTAGAGAGTGATTTATACACTGTTTTAGAGACTGAAGTTTTAGATTAAACTGCTAATATATTCATGCATCTCCATGCAAAAGAGGCTGCAGTTATTTACCAGCTTTCACTAGCATGATGAAAACATGATTGCATCAATCTGCATGCAAGACTAGCATTGGACCAGTATCTCCCCAAAAAGGGCTTTGAATAGTATACAGTCTGCCAGAGAAGCATACTCAATGTGTGGGAAGGGCAATCTGCTCTCTATTGGTTGTAATAAAGCCAGCAGCATCTGCTGCTGTTCAGCAACGTTGCCACCACTACTCATTCTCTTAACATTTTTCATTTCCAGATTGTATTTTGAGCCTTCCATTCAGAAGTTGTCTGTTTGAACAGAGGCAAGATGGTGAAGTCCTAAAACTCATCACAGAACCTAATTCTGTAAAATTCATTAAATGGTTCTGTCATTAGTTAGGGGCTAATGAAACCTGCTCTTAAGGCAGTATGAAATTCTGGTCACTTATAACAACATGTAACCACTCAACTCTGCCAGTACAAGAAATAACAAAATCAAGTAAGCTTTCCCATAGCATATCCCCCTAATCATATTCTTTATAAACACCGGGTAAAAGGCTTAAGCTCTATCTCTAATAAATAAAAAGAGGAAAGCAATCTAGCCCACAGTTCTGATTTTCTAGACACCTGATAAAAGCAATTTAGCGGACATGGAGCATATCTCTGTGAAGAAGATGCAAGGAGATTTGCCTTGCTCTCTTGCAAAACCACTGTAGATATGGAGCAAGAAGTCAGTTCTATACTTTACGGTGTCATAAAAAGGATGGAAAAAGTTCTGATCTCAAGGAGATAGGACAACTTGCATTCAGGTATTATCTTGAATTGCATGTTTTTTAGTATCCCTGCCTCTGTAACTCAGATATTAAGCAGGAACGCATTCTGACTCAGCTATAGTTTCAAATTATGATTTAACTGTCATCTGCACTATGAAGACCAGATGCTTTCCCACTACCCATTGATCTTAATGTAGTCAAAATTATTATTCTACATAAATACACTAATTGGTAGATAAAGAAAAATAAATAAATGTCTACTAAATTAAATTAAGGTCACTTAGGAGACTTCAGAGCAAGCACTTTTACTAATAAGTAGCCTAGAGCACACACAATCCTGTGTTTCAAACTTTGTTTTCAGCCATTGACAAAATGATGCTACTTCAGACCCACAGAGAATGTGAAGTTATTATTAAGTAAAGTCTATA
This sequence comes from Corapipo altera, assembly GCF_003945725.1. NCBI lineage: Eukaryota > Metazoa > Chordata > Aves > Passeriformes > Pipridae > Corapipo > Corapipo altera. The sequence goes on along the minus strand of NW_020884872.1, from coordinate 82,802,620 downwards.
TTGTTGCCAACTGACTGGCAAAAACTCGACATCATCACCCATCTGTTAGACAACATCAGAGTAGTTCAAAGGTATTCTTATATGTTAAAAACAACCTCTTACCTTCAGTATGTACAGCAGAAACATAGGTCCAGTTATAGCGTTTGACAATGTCCACCATAGCCTTTGCTTGCTGTGCATCAGATGGCACAACTCTCATAAAATACTTGAACAGAGTTTTATCGCTTAGGTCCATACTTGTGGCAGAATAAGCAATCTGAGGTATATTGAAAAGCTGCAACAAGTTCTGGACCTGGATAGCAACAGAGCTAGAGCCAGGTCCAATGACACCAACAATGGGTTTCTTGGAGTGGAAAGACGACGACGTTCCATCCACACATCGCACCATCCCTTCCTCCTCTTCTGACGAAATAAGAGAGTCTCTTATAAACTCAATGCTCTGCTCCAGAGCCACAGCAGAATGCCAGCAGGAGTCCCTTATTTCACATCCTAGAGTTATATTTGGCAACAGTGTGGGGTCCAAATTAATTCTGTCAAGGGTATGTAACATTGCCTCCACTCTTTGAATGCCATACTGCTCTCTTACCTCTCCACATTTCCTCTCGTGAACCTTGTCAACAGTTGGTTGATGATGGACAGAGAATAGAGCTCCAATGATAATATCACCAGGCATGTGTGCAACCACCCTTCTTTCATTTGCCTGTGCTGAAACCAAAAGCCCAAAGTTCCCACAGACATCTTCCTTCAACAGCAAGATTGCAAGGAACAGCAAAAGGACCATTTTAGGAAATGGTTTAGGCTGGTAGAGACAGCATGATGGAACAAACTTGGAGAGCTGGTGAAAAGCAGTTATCAAATCTTTTGGATAAAAAAACCACTATGTTGATGCTTAGTTAGGAGTTTGCTTGTATTCTCTAAGGAGTCACCATCATCTCCGCGTGGATACCTATGCAGAGCTGCACATGTGGTCATAATCCTCATAACCTTCAAAAATGAATAAATAAGAGAAAGAGCTTTAAAATTATTTATAAAGTCAACTTTATAATCTCTTGTAAGATTACACCTATTCCCACTGCTGTCAATGACTGCAATACATTTTCCCTTATGTACAATTGCTTTCAGCATTTTCAAGCTGGAAAACTTTATCACGCTTCAGTGTTCCACAATCCTAGGTTTGTACTTCTGCTAGTATAAACCAACATCTTTCTCTTTGACACTCTTGTTTAAAAATTCATTGGGGAAATGTTTTCAAAAGCACTAAAGACAGGCAAGTATTTAATTCCACAGAAGAATTCAAAAGCAACTGCTTTTAATTTCAGACACTTTCTATATCTCAAATACATACATCCCACTAATATACCTTGGGTTGTACTCTATTATCAGCTACAGCATTAGGAAGCGGCTGTTGACACATAAAGCTGTTACTCTAAGGAATGCAGAATCTGTAAACCTATTTTTTCATTTCAAGACACAACTTGAAACAAAATAACTTTTAAAATAAGTTAAGATTAAGAAAACTGTTTGATACTAATATTTATATTTGTTTTAAGCAAAGGAATAGTAATTAGAAAACAGCAGAGTAGTGAAATTATTTTAATCTTTTTATATTATTACTTCAAAAATTGCCAAAAACCAGTTTGAAAAGTCCTTGTAGACTATAAACAACACTGGTAGAAAGAAGGCAACACAGAGACTATACAGATGCACTGATGCCTAAAATATTTGATCCGTTACGTTTACCGACAGTCTGCAACACAATCTGTACCCATCTCTAGTGTTGCTGAAGGATAAAAAAAAAAAAAAAACAAACCAGAAAATACTTCACATCTCGGGCTGTGGTTAATGGAAATTGAAAATGTTCTACACCTAGCAGTGGATTTGCAGAAGAATGCTTCTGGATTTAAATACAGTGCTTAAGCAGTGGTTTGTCCAAGTCTTTACCCTTGGGCACATTAAAGTACTATCTATTGCTCCACACCTGCCAGTGAATACATTGATAGTAGAGAAAGCTAAGCACACTCTTAAATCCAGGAAGATGCGGAGCTATTTAGTGAGCCATATGCCCACTTTCATTACTGACAAAACAACTGAAAAATTATGGGGCAGAGCCTGACCTCAGTTTTATCAGTATAAATCTTTTGATGCAATAAAAAAATAAAAAATCTCCATAAATTTCAGACACCATCAATCATTTCTAGCCATTACTAATGACTCTGATACCATCTAGATACTGTAAAGTGAAAGAAACCCTTGCCATAGGAAACCTACCTCTGTTTCTTCCAGGTTGAAAATCTCACAGTATTTTAATCTTGAATTTACTCCTCACAGCTAGGTCATTCAGTATAGCACCAAGTAAAACTCTTCCTCATTCTGAAGATGAGACATGTAATCTAAAAACTCTTTTCTGTTTGATGTTATGTTTGTTCAATTATTATTTTACCTAGACATCTATAAATTATAAAGTATTTACACGGGGGAAATCATGCCATAGTTTCAGTGAGTATTCCCAAATAAAATCTAAATCCTTAAAAAGAGAAAATATTGAATATAATTTTTTAAATGTTAATCACAATATTGTGAGGTTCATGTAATATTAATTTTTAATATTATAAAGTCCTAATAATAATATAAAAGTCAGCCAACTGTAAAACACTTCAATAAGGTTTGTGGTTTTTTTAGTCTGTGAAGAGTTGGCTTATCAATACTGCAACCTTTTGCCACTAAGGAATAACAACAGTTCAGTTCAGGTTAATTAGTCTCTAATTACAGGCTATCACTACTGCTTATGTCTTGCAATTGTTTGTTCCATGACTCTGAAGTTCGTACTATATAATTTGAAAACAGTCTGAAGGGCGAATGACAGGAGATATCTTTTTACAATATCAAAACTACTAAATTCCTATGACTTTAATTAATTGAATGTATTATCACTTTAAAAATATTTAATTATTTATTAACTTACAAACATTTAGACAGCAATATTACTCTGTTATTTAAAACCATGGATCCTTATTTTTCTGAGCTTCTCAAATTAAAGCTATGTGTTCAAACCACAAGTATATTTAGAGAAATGCCAACTCTGCCTCAGATTGTAACTGGATATACAATTAGATGCCTTTTTATAACCAAGTTGTCTGTGAATCTGCATATGTACAAAGAGAGAGAGTTCAGAGGGTTAGCGTGAGCTTGTGGACTGAAAAAAGTATCAAATGCCCACCTACCATTTCAGTTCCACAACACACATTGACCAAATTTCTTGGTCTCATGTCTATGAATTAAATAATTTCCATACAGGATATATGGGGAAGAGAGGACAGTAAGGCTATTTTTATCTCCATCACTACAAAGAACAGCTGTTTGCCCTTCTCCGTCTGCAGTTGTATCTATCAGTGTAAAATTACAGGGTAAAGAATGAGGCAAAGCTGAAAGTCTCCTTTATATTTCTGGTTCCAAAATATTAGCCTATATCATAGCTAGGGGATTCCTATGACCCAAAAGCAGGTTCTGAAAGCAATAAAATCCTTCAACTCCATGGTATCCAAGGGAAAAGAAGGAGTCAGATGCAGACTGCAGTTGCTCTAAACTAATGAACTTTCTTCACTGCACTAAAGTGAAATTCAATTTACTTGGGACTTAAACTGTTACTAATTACATTGAGAACACTGTTTACTTTTTATATTATTAGGCTTAGGACTTGCATCCAAGTACCCAAAGTCAATATGGGTTTTTTGTGAGATTTCGTGATGTAATGAAACAATCTAGAATTTATATTGACATGGCTAAGTGAGCCTACTAAATTTCAATGGATTTTTATTTGCATATTAGAGATCTTGTTCTGTGAGCATACTCTTGTGCTCATAAACTTAAAAATCACTGAATGGTTGAGGTGGAAAGGTACTTCAGGAAGTTATTTGGTCTATCCACCCCACTTTAAGTTCAACTGAAGCAGATTTCCTAGCTTCATGTCCAGTCAGCTTTTCAATATCTCTGAGCATGGAGCCTCCACAACTTTCTGGGCAACCCGTTTGGCCACAAAGTAAAAAGGACTGGGTTTTTTAATATATTTAAACAGAATTTCCTGTATTTCAACTTATTCTTCTTGTCTGTATCCATCCTTCTGATGGATACAGCTGGCCATGTCATGAGAAGATACCATGAGAGTAATCAGGTAAAAAATCCTGCTTTAGGCCAAAATGACTGAGCAGAGAGCTGATAGACAAAGCACACTAATTACATTTCCTGGAGAACATTCTCCTGAAGAGATTATGACCAAGGGAACTACTCAAATATACAATTTTACTGTGCTTCTGTCCCAAGAGAATCACACAGAAGTCACTTCTCGTTTTGATTGCCATTCTCTCTTACTATAGGAAGCTTATTATTGCAAGCAGGATGAGTACTAAAATAAAATTAAGTAAAATTTTATAAGCTTAAATATAACTCCTCTTTAAATTGTTAGGGATAACCCTAAAGGGAATTTGACATGCTATAGCCTTCAGACTGAGAACAGAGGTATCAGCAATATCAAAGACAGTGAAATGTAATGGGAATTATTTCCCAAATAATAATTTATCTTTTTTTACTTGCTTTCATTGATGGACACCATGCACAGCACTTATGGTCAAATTTATTTTTCACGCTGTCAATTTCTTCAGCATCAATGGACTTACCCTAAATTTACGCAACATAAGTAAAATTAAATTAGGTACCTAATTACTGGTGTATCAAGCTTCCTAGTTTATTTTAGTAATGAATCTAACTATAAATTAATCCTGAGTTCACGTGCTTCAACAATAGATGACAGATACTTTGGTCTCAGTCTTCTGGTGCATTAGCTTCACACTTGGAGCAATTGCAGAAGTAGTGAGACAAAAAAATAACTCTACCTGTCTGTCCTTTGCTCAGTCTTGCCACAGACAAAAATTTTTGGTCTACCCAGATGGCTGAAGACACAGATCTGATGAAACACTCAACATGTTCCTATAACCTCTGTTCTCCCTGGCAAGAAACGTTTCATGCCAGTCTCTGATTCTCAGCTGTACCCTTAGGGCAGAGTTCCAGCTACTTCATGTTGAGGTTTAACTGAGTAGAAAATGAGCATTTGTAATATTGCATGAAACATCACACAAATCTTTCATCATTAAAATAATATAAATCTTTCAAAATTATTTCAATCTCAAATGCAAGTCCATCTGTACTTGCAGTCTGTACAGACCAAAAGAAACAAAAAAAGCATTAATATCTAAGGGTACTAAATAAATTTTGATCAAAAACCAGACTATGAACAGCAGTTCACAAAGTGCTGATTTTCCAGTATGTACGTGGCTGAGAGTTTATACATGGAGCACATCTGACTGTTCTTAAGGGCTTCTGCTACCGCACGTGTAACTGTGTTTAAACATGAAGGATGAAAACCTTTCCTGCTGTGACTTACATTATTATAGCAGCGCCCACTAGTGACCCCAGAGTGAAGCACCTGTCTGCTTTACAACCTGAATCCTCTTGGCTCTGTAGTTTCTAATAGGTAAAACACGAATTCAGTAAAGGGATTTTTTTTTTTAATTTATTCTTTTCTACCTCATGAAAAAAAATTAATCAAAAGACAGAAGTAGAAATGCTTTAGTTCAGACTTCTTCTTTGTCACAATTTTGTAAGTTTACAGCCTGCTTGTTCATAATCTCTGAATCTTAAGGTAGATTTAAATATTAAAAATAAAATGTCAGATTATTGAATCACAGAATTACCTGCTGAGTAAATTCTTTCCAGGCATTCATTTACAGTATAAACCACAACTAATTTAAATCCATCAGATATGAGATAATATGTGTTGATATGGATCAAATCAGATCCGAATTAACCGAGGTTTTGTCATCAGAGAAGACAAAACCTTAGCAAGCAGAAACTGAATTACTGGTCCAGAGTCAGTCATGTCGCTTATCACTCAGCGAAGATCTTTCAGCAGCAAAATATGGAACAGTCTTAGAAAAACAATTACATACAGAGAGAGACCTCTCAGCTCATCTCAGCTGGGACCAATGTCAGGAAAAAGTGTACACTCAGGATGCTAAGGCATGCTGAGTTCTGCTGGCTACTGGCATTGCAAACTCTAAACATTGGGTTCAAGCTGTTCTGGCAATCTATCTCCCAATGCTCAGGCGAGGTTCACTTTGCAGAAGGTACTCCATAACCCTTCCTCAGAGGTAATTTAGTTCAGTTAAACAAAACCTGATGCACTCAAATGATCTTTATTTGAAAAGCATGAAATATGAGCATCCTGTTCTGGTTTGAGATTTCTACCACTGTCATTACATTATCAGCTCTATGAATTTCAGTGAGCACTGGATAAAGTTCTTTGAGAAAGAAAACAGCCTTATAGAACAGGAGAGACTATGAAACAGTTTTCTATAATTCCACATAGAAATAGGAAAAAAAACTAAGCAGCAAGGAAGAATTTTCACCATTTGGTCAGAACAGCCACTGAAAATAACAGACTAGCGTGCTGATCTTACGTCTTCATAGCTAATAAACAGAGATTGTTATAATTATCAACAAGATCCTTAGCAATACCAGGAAGTTCTTCCCCATGCTATGCCCACACACAGGAACTTTCTGGTTGATGAAACAATTTTGGTTTTAGTATGTAGGTGTTTAAACTCCCAGAGAAACTTTCAATGTTCTCTGCAATTCCACCAAATACACTTATTACTGCTGCTGTTATCAAAAACCGGTTACACCATATGATGCAGGAATTAATAGCTCGGGTTTGTTTTCATCTGTAATCCTAGAAATTTTATTAATTAATAAAACTGTATGGTCTGGAGGAGGTGATCAAGAAAAAAAGTAATAGCAGATCCAAAAAAACATTTTTCAGCAAGTCGTAACAAGAGTGGTTATGGTGGCATTCCAGCACTACCACTATGCCAAAATCACCACAGCTGTGTTGGAAAACAGAACAAAAAGAAATCTATATAGATACCCTAAAAAGTACTCTCTGAACATTTGAAATAACTGTTAATGCTGTGATCGTATAATATAAAAATAAGGATGTAGTCAAAGTATTTGATAATTCGCAAAATATCAGCATGTGATAGAAATGTTTAGGCATACGGTTTCAAAAAAAAAAAAAGAAAAAAGTCATAGGGAATTTAAAGAGCCTAACAGCCTCTATACATCTTTCCCTTTCAGAATTTAGAGTGATGCATTTTCAACATATGCCTCTGCCACTTTCAAGATGACCCCCTACTTTGTCCTCAAGACTTCGAAGAAAGAAGCGTCCTGGTTCCCCCTACCCACCACCGGAAATTGTTTCTCAGAAAAGGGATCGGATGGGAGTGGGGTTGCCTGGGTGGCGGAGCCCCAGGGTGCGGGACAGCGCAGACTGCGGGCCGCGGGCAGTGGCGGGGAAGGGAAGGGGCAGCGGGAGGCGGGCAGTGGGAAGCAGACGCTGTCCCTGGTGCTGAGCACCGCTCGCCGGCGTCTTTCGCCTCTGGGCAGGTCTATGGAAGGGGAAGGCAAAAAACCTAACAGCCTAAAAATCAACCAGTGGTAAAAATTGCCACAGTGGTCACATTTGGCATGCAGGATCACATTTTTACAAATTAATTAAATAAATACAGCTTGGTCTTGGAGGAAACTATTGGGTGAGGTTAACTCCCAGTATAGCTACCTGCACTGTCACAACCAAGTGGCTGTGCACACAGACGTATATATCTGTGCAAGCAGATTGGTTCTTAGGTCTCTATCTCCCTGTTCAGATAGCGGTATCGCTCTCCCTCTCAATCCATAATGAATCATTTTTGTACATGGAGACATTACCCTCGATTACTAAATAAGGAACAGACAGGGCTCGCTGAGCAGAGCCGAGTGATTTGTCCCAAGGTCACACAGAAAAGTCTATGGTTGAGCTAAGCCTGGCTGTCCCTGGAAAACAAATACATTCCCGTTTCCATTACACCTTCCTAGCAAGACAAATCCCCACTTGTGAACGGGAGGACTATATCACACACATCATCAAGCCCAGGTATTATAGTACCCCAGCCCCCTGCAGCTCCACACATATCCTGCTCATGGGGAGGGACCAGTGTCTGCTTCCCTCCAGCACCCTGACACCCTGATGCCCCAGCAAACCCTAGAGAGGTACCACACCAGTTGCCTTGCCGGTTCATCAGGAGTTGTACTGGTCCTCCAGTAATCAGGGCACAGCACAAAAACAAGAGAAATAGAGGGAGAGGGTGGAAGAGCCTCTCCTTCATCCACAGGGTTTCTGTCCATAATCCAGGGCACACAAATACCCTCTCCCACCCCACATCATTACCTTGTCCGTGGCAGCAAATGCTTCTTCCCACAGTGGTGGCAAACTGATCCTTTTGATGGCAATAATCAAGCCAGGTAGGGGTAGGCACCTCCTATTTTCAGCCACGGCAGAGAATAGCACTCCTCACACAGACCTTCTGGAGCTGAATAATCCTCAAATGCCTCTGCAAAGATCACCAGCAGGTGAGCCCCACTGGGCTAGCATTGTCACTCCTCCAGCTATAGACACATCCTGTTTTCTTCTGATCACAGGCAAATACTGAGGACCGAGTATGCTACCCCCGCGAATGCATGCACATAACACACGCTATGCAACACGCTGTTCTCTCAGAATCGCCCAAATCTCATTTGCAAGAGGCGTGAACGGTTCCTGGATTTAAGGGAGGGGGAAGACATAAGGAGGAGGAATAAACAAACGATGAAACAACAGATGCTCTCTGGCACCATAGCCTTGGTCTTCCTAAATACTTGCTGCAGCTTGACCCACCTGCTTAAACACCTCCACCCTTCCTCACACATGCACGGTAGCAACCTCTCTGCATTTATAAGGGGCTAACCCAGCGTTTTTCCCTGCTTTGAAGGTTGCAAAGTCCCCCTACAAACCGACACCTCCTTCCTGGCAAGTAAGAAAGCGGCGATCGGTTCAGAGCAGCATCATCCGGATGAGGAAAAAAAAAAACAAACACAAAAACAAAGCCAAAAACAAACCAATCAAACAAAAACCTGGTTAAAACCAAGTCGCGGAGAAGAGTTTACCCTTGCGGTCCCGGCTACCGTTCGCGAACTGCCCCCTCCGAAGTTTGCTGTCCCTGGGGTCGCGGTGCTGGGGTCCCGGGCGCTCTGCTGCCGCACCTGCGGGTCTGGGCTGGGAGGCTAGGAGGCTCTTCGTAAGGGGGAGCACCGGGCTTCAGCGCAACTTTTTAGTGCCACCAAGTGGCATAGATAACTCCAGGAAACCAAGCAGCCTGCCAGCCCTGGGCTCTGCCTGCTGCTCTCTGGCACGGGGAGAGAGGGGGATGCGAGACTAGAGACTACTCCATTACACACATACACAGACAGCAATATCAAACAGAAAGGAGGGACTGTTTGCCACTGGAAGGACAGGTTGCCCTCTCCAGCTCTCGCCCCTTCCCCTGGCTGCAGAGCAGCAGCACCGGCAAGACGAGGACTGATGTCCCTGCCAAGGGCAGATGGAGTTGCCAGCTCTACTGGCGGGTTGTGCCCCCCTGTTCCTGTTCCCTGTGGGCTGCTCCCTGCTCCTCTCCACGGCAGGTGCCACTTGCAGCCACCCGTTCCTACCGGGCTCCCTCCTCTCCGGCACCCCGGGCTCCCTGGACCCACAGGCTCTGCAGTTCCCCGCCAGCCTCCTGCCTCCACAGCCAGCATCCCTGGACCATATCTGCAGACCTACGGGCAGGCTTCTATTTTGACTACATTCTGCCTAAAAGCTCGGTATCCTGCGACCCTTCTGTTTCGCCACCCTCCCAAGAGCCCCACACCAACTCTCTCCCGTGCTATCTGCTGCCCGCACATCTACCTTGCCTCGATTAACCCTTCCCTCCCGAAGTCAACCAAAGCTTTGCATTCTCCTCTGGTATCACTGCATTCTCCCAAATCCTCCCCCTTTCCTCGCTCCCCCGTCTCACGGCTCAGCCCCACACACCCGGCTCCTGCTCCCATTCACACCCAGCCGTCCCGCTTCTCTCCAGCCCGTTGCACCACGCAGCACCGCACTGATCCTTTCCTCTGCCCGGGGTGGGCAGAGACCCTCGGCACAGGGCCGGACACGACAGCTCTGAGCTTGGGGTGGGGGTGTATGGGTACGCATGGGTGGGTGGGAGGGGTCCGAGGTAGCCTGAGCCCCGACAAACTCAACACTTCCCTGCACTCTATTGCAACAACAGCAAACACCAAAGAACCCTCACAACACAATGCTAGACAGAGATCATCTCTTTATTCGAAGCTATTCTTAGCAAATAAATAAATAAAGTAAAATAGAATAAATAAATAATAAAACAAAATGTCATTTAGGTAAAAGCTGGTCTGGCATTTAAAAGGCTGCTGGGTCTGAGCATTTACCAGGCTGTATTTGCAGGGAAGGATTAGCTCGTGCATCCATTTTCGAGAATTAACAGTCTTTCTCTGCCACTGCTCCACAGCTTGACGCTCCCTGCTGGTTCCCCCCTCTCTGGGTTGCTGCTTAAAATATTATCTTTTTTTTTTTTAAGCAACTGCTGAATGACCCAAATCCTGCTACTTGATGTAGCTGCCCCAGTGCAACTGCACTGCCACATCCAAGCTGCACCCTATCCTCCTCCACACCCCTGCCCCCCTGAGTTAACTTGAATTAACAACTTAAGAACTTAACGTTGTTGTGGAATAGAGGAAGAGGGATAGTCTTGCTGTGGCTCCATCCATGATCCTAATTCCCTGTGATCCCTTTATTGCTGTCTCTCTTCCACCACATTACCAGCTTGACTGTTGCTTTCATCCCCAGGTGTGAAGGATAGAGATCCCACATGTCCTTACCAGGTGTGGAGCCTGTTTTTTTTTTTTCCTTCACATCCTCTAGTCCCAGCCTGGGGCTGGCTGGGAGCCCATCACATGGCACCCACTTCACATTCTTGCCCAACCCTCCTGGTTTCTTCAGTCACTGGCAGAGGTCAGTTTTTAAGCAGAGGACACTGTGAGTGTGTGTGCCTGTGACTGTACCAGTTTGTTCCCTCTATGCAGTTCCAAGAGCTGGTGCTGGTGCTTGAAGGGATGAAGGCAGGTTATTAGACGATAGGAGAGATACCACTAGTTACTATTCTTGTCACTGACCTGGTGGGGTGATAGGTAAGGACCATCTTTTCTCTTCCTCCCTACACGCAGGGTCCTCTCAGACATTTTCTTTCCCATTAACCATGGACTGAAATTGCTAGAAGGTCAGGAACCTGGAAACAGAGAAGAAGAGGGAACATATATTTGCAGAGAAGGCACAGATTACAGAAGGAAGGGAGGGATTTGTCTGCCGAAGGGAAAGATGAGACCAAAAGCATAGTGGTATTACTGTGCACAGGAGGCTCGAAGGAAGACATGTTGGAGGAATCAGGGGAGAGGAGAGGTGCCATGGGTTTGCTGGGCTGTCATAGCAGTTGTCTGTCTTCTCCTGGGACTGGGAGTCAGAAAGCAGCCACCTCTTGTTGCCAACAGAGACAACCAGCTGGCTGGCAGGATGACGGGTGACCCCCAGAAGATGAGAGAGATGATTCCCACACAAGAAGGACACAAAGATTTGTGTAGAAGCAATGGGGAATGCAAAGAAGCTCCTAAACACACATCCCCAAGGACTCTCTATAAACCACAGCCCAGAGTCAGAGTTCACTGTGCCAGATGTTTGGAGCAGCTGGATCAAAGATTAAAGGAGACAAACAGAATGGATGGGGGTAGCCAAGGCACTTACATTCCTAATGCCTCTTGTTGACCCTTTAAACAGGGTCCCAATAAACACAGATATATAAAAGGCTCTTTTCTCTTGCTCTCTTCCTCCCCTTTCTCTTCTCCTCCAGTTCCATCATTTTACACAGTCAGTTTTCTCCACTGGTGGTAGATTATTATTCCCCTACCAAGAAATTTCACCTACTATTTTGACACTATTTTAAAAGTTAATAAAATGAAAGCTTTCTCTACCTGTTTGCAACAGCACCAGTAAAACATAAATAAACCAATACCTGAATAAGGAGACATAAAGACTACATTTTATAAGCCCACTATTGGTAACATTCATTACTTCTGTGGCAGTAGAACCTATAGATACTAACACATTGGGCAAGGCTGAACATATTCTCTATCTCTGCACTCTGAGCAGCTCATGCATAAAGAAAATTGCAGGGTGAGTCTCCAGGTGTGATCAGTGTCTCTAAAGAGCGAGTTAACCACCCTAACACTTTCAGACTGAAAATAAGGAGGCTATGGGAATACTAAGTTGGATTCTCCTCAGCTCCAGAATGAATAAACCATGTAGGACACAGACAGCACAATAAAAGACAGAGTATGGACAAGAGGGTGATGTTGTATTGACCAAGATAAGCCAGGCACCTGTTTTCTTGCAAAGTAATCTCTAAGACAAAACAAAATGAAAAAAAAAATGGATATTATGTGGTTGTGGAGACATTAGGATGAGTCCAGTTCTCTGCATAGATTTCAAAGTGAACTTATTCCTCAGAGGTATATCTATATTGTACCAGTGTGCTTTCAAGGAATCTGTGACTAATCTTTGAGTCTTGATTGTGCATAGGTATAAAGAAGACACTGAAATACCCAAGACTCTTCTAATCTGTGCAAGGAATCAACCCTCAACTCTTATTAGCTGGGAAAAATCAGAAATCCCAAACTGAACCTAGCTCTGAAACTTCATCATTATTCTGTATGCTCAATCCCTGACTAAGGATTCTTACCTTAAATTTAGATTTAGATTTAGAATCTACAATTGGAAGTGCGTATAAGCTCTTGTTTTGTCTGACCCTTATGTTCATGAGTGGAAAATAGGACGTGAGAGAGGGAGGCAGAATACAGAGTTCTGAGGAGGATGCTTGCAAGAAGAGTATAAAAGGGGAACATGAAGTTTTACTTATTTATGGAGATTTACGTGAGTAATGGGGTGCATCAGATGTAGCTAAAAGATTGCAGAATACATATGTCCTCAGATTTACCCACAAGAAATTGTTTTAGGAAAATGAAACCAGATTGCAGGTTGCCTGGAAAAAAACCAAAAAAACCAAATCAAAACAAACAAACAAACAAAAAAACCCCCAAACCAAACCAAAAAACACCACAAAATGGTTGAATATACTCCAGAAATTTTTTCTATGTATCCCCCCTGTAATTCCTTCTATGTCCTTTCCAGGGAATGAATTTCATTTCTGAAGTGGTTATACTTGCCAAAGTGGGCAAGTAGAACTTCTGTAGCATTAAAACTCTGTTTCATATTAGTAGGAGTGTTCAGGGTCAGTTACTTCAACTGAGGAAATTTGGTTTATATTTACCTTTATGACTAAAGGTATTATTCCTATTATTCAAGGTCAGTTTCACATTATTTCAGTTATTACAAGCATTTTTAAAGTTTTAAATTAATAAAAATGCATGACATTTGTGTGATTTCTTCTTTTTTTCTTTGTTATTTCCACTTTCTTTATGTATGTATGCATTTTGTCTCCAGCTATCTTCTCCTATGCTGTTCCAATCACTATTTTCCACCAAAGAAATCTAACACATTCATCAAAAACCTCAAAACTGATGTGTGAGGATCTTAATGCAATCAGCATGCACACACTGACAGCAGAGCTTAGAGTATAGACAGGCCTCCCTACTGAAATTCAAAGAAGTACACACGACTCCAAAACTAAACAAACAAACAAACGATTTGATAACACTACATTTCTCATGAAACTCCACACCTTACAAAGATACTTTTGTCTCTGCTGGGGAAAGTGGTTTAGCATTCTCACATCATTCAAAATCGGATGCTAGTGCTCCTATTTCTATTCCACGAGTTCCAATCTGAGTGGGGGAGTGCTTTTAATGAAGGCTGACAGAATGAAACCTCCATCTATGCTGCTGTATGTAACACTGTCTTCTCTCTGCAGTGAGAGTAGAGTACTGAATGGGTGAAACTCAACTAGTAGGTTCCTTTGGGGTTTTGAGCTCACCCTTGTTTACCCCAGACTGGCACCTTCAGCTGAACAGTGGGGAGGCAATGGGGATGGGGTTGTTAATGTTGTGAAGTCCCCAAACCTACACAAAGGGAGACCAGATCTGTGTTACTGTTATTGATTCATGTGAATAAAAGTCAGGGAAATTCTTAGCTCTGAAATGGAATTTTACTCATTTCATGCTGTTGACTGCAGCTCTTTGAGCTTCACTATCCAACCAAATCCTTATCTACTGAGTGGTCTATCTGTCAAATCCATGTCTATCCAATTTAGAGACAAAGATGCCCTGCAGGACAGTGTCAAATATTTTACACAAGTCCAGATAGATGACATCAGTCACTCTTCCCTCATCCAGCAATACCGTAAGCCTGTTATAGGAAACCACCACATTTTTCAGACATGATTTGCCCTTAGTGAAACCATGTTGGCTGTCACCGATCACCTCCTTGTTTTCCATGTAGCTTACCATAGAGTCCAGGAGGATCTACTCCATGATCTTTCCAGGTACAAAAGTGAGACTGACTGACTCATGTTTCCCTGACTCTTTGTTTTCTCCCTTTTAAAAAATGGGTATTGAGTTTTATTTTTTTCATTCAATGGGAACTTCATTGGACTGCCATGAGTTCTCAAATACAAATGTCAAGCTGCTCCTATCCGTCTATTGAAGGCCTCGCCTACTCGGTCTTCCTGGTTGGAAGCAGATCCTCACTATAATGTCACCTGTCCCTGTTCTCCTTTTCATCCTCACCTATAAGCTCTTGGTTGACTCTTCCATTCCCAGGCAGGGCTCCATGCACTCCAGCTGGTCACTGATCATTGGGGAGAAATGTCCTTTGATTGGAGAGCCAACCTTAGGACTATCCTCTGTGGACACAAACAGAACAGAGTATAAAGATGAATTTCATCTGAGCAAAATTCTGTCCTCTAAATGAAAGTGGCAAAATGTCACTGCAATGCTCCACACTAATCACTTTACTGGTTTATTTCAGCTGAAACACCGTTATTTCTAGCTATTCTTGGCCAGCTGATTCCTCCTGCTGACACTGTGATATGAATCCTGTTCCCTCCATGAACAAAGAAGATTGGCAAAAGACTGGGAAATACATAGCACAGAACAACCTTGCTCCTGCAGTAACACAGACTTGGATCAGCACGTGACTGCTTGGCAGTTCATCTACTACAGAAGGTGACTTGAAGCCAGCTCTGTCTCCTTGCTCATAGCTATTTCTGTGCAAAATGTCAGCTGGGGAGAAGAATCTTTAACAGTGGTAGGGGTCATAGACATAAAGTAATTTCAGTCCTTCACCTTTCTGTAGGACTCCAAAAAGAGAGAAAAAGAGAACTACAGCCAACAGTAACCAGAAGTGCTATGTTTGGTGTATATCTTTAAATTATAAATCCCCAGTATTGCTTTCTTAGGTAAACAATTACTGTAGTTACCATAGGAACACTGAAAGGAAAAAAAAGTCTTTGTATTTTGAAGATGACTACTTTTTTGAGACCCAGCAATGTGAATGGCTTCTGTTCACGTATTTAGTTACTGTTGAATTAAGTTTCTGCATGGCCCATTGAAGAAGTAGGTGCATCTCAATGTTTTATTGGCATGACTTCAAGCACTGAGAAAGCTCTTGAGTTTGTGAAATGTTTTTTTGTGGTTAATTCGGTTTTCTTTCATTCTAGAAATGGAAGAGACTGATGAAGAAAATTAGTAGATAAATTACTTTGAACTATGATTAAATACCAAATGCAGTTCTCTTACATATTGCTCTCATTTTTTCTTGGTAAACCTATCTACACAACCATCCAAAAATTTTGCTCTGTCAAATTTCATGTTTCTCATAATAACCAACTTTTCCTTATATAAAAAGATATATTTTTTCTTCCTTTGACTATCAATGCCCACTAAAAGAAAATAAAACTGAAAGAAAAGTAGCTCTGTTGTTCAATGATATATGACTCTAGATGTCTAAGGCTGCTTTATTAAGACAAAACCAAAGCTGAACAGTCATATTTGATTTATACTTAGAGCTCCTCTGATACCTTTTCTGGTTTCTTCTTTCAAGGTCAAAAGGGTTGTGCTGTGGTAGCATGACACATGAATAATCTGATTTCTAATAGATTGCAATCACTGACAGAAATATATGGACATGAATGACTTGGGTATTAAGAGTGGGTACACAACAAAACTCTCCTTATCAGACATAGGCTACTGTAATGTGATATCTTCCTCTGGTCAACTCTACTTCTTTCATAATCAGTGGATAGGAACTGGTGCTTGGCTGATGCAATTAGTGTATCCTAAAGAAGTCTTCATATTAATTCACCTTAAGATTGGTCAGTTTTTGAAAACAAGACTAATTGAGGAGCAGATAGCTGCCTTATGAACTCTTGGAGTTATGTAGGATGAACACATAACATGATTTTCATAAAAAAGGTAAAACTGCATTTAAAAAACTGTCTGGTTAAGAAATTGTCAAGACTCAAGTATAAGCTTCTTTTGGGGGAGTGAGGGAAACAATCGTCTGTTTTTTCCCCAGTATGGACCACTAGCTGAATATGAAGTTTAAATGTTCACTTCTCCACTTTTTCTGTGTTTAAACATCAGGTTGTGCATTAGAGCAACTCAGAGACATGGTGTACTCAAGCATACTCTGCACTTATTCATTTTTCAAACCTACCCTATTGTATATATTTCTAATGCAGCTACTCCCACAGCACTGAGCTGACAGAAAAACTGATCACAGTACGGCCCCCCTGAGATTCCCAATATGAATTCTGACCATAAGAAGCCATGTGAAAAATCCCACTGTGACCCCAAGAAGTTCTGAGAGATCATTTCTGACTTAGGATGAAAAAAAAGTAAATGAAAAAATATTTGGTTATAATTCTGTCTCTGAATAAGGTCTCATGGATGAGCACTTGGATCATCTCTAAGTGCAGCAAAGGTAAAAAGGCATAAAGAATGAGCGAGGGAACAATGAAACCCTTTTTGTAAAACATGTGTTTTGGTAGAAAAAAAGCAGTGTCTTTTCTTCCATTTTTTGTACCAGTGCAGCTCTACTGCACTTAGATTAGAAAACTACCATAACTTCTCCATTTTTCTAGTAGATCTCTAGAGTAGGCCAAATGTTTGCCTCCCCTGCTTTCCACACTTTTCTTAAATGTGGTGGTTTCTTGCTAAAACAAAAAATAATTTAAAAAAAATATTTACTCAAAAATCTTCCATTCCATGTTAACTTGATATGAAGCTGGAGTGAGATGAAGATGGGCCTTGTTAAAGCCAAAGCCTGCATTAAGACAGAAAAATACTTATTCTTGTATAGATAGATGTTTTTTGATTTGTTTCAAGCCAGTACCCACTGAATAATTTGCATAAATGAAACCAATGGGAAATAATAGACCCAGTCTAAGAAAGAGGAACATCTTAATCTCTCCAGTGGTTGGTAGGCATGACATAGAAGAAGACTAGTGGTTATATGTAATGCCAAAACTGCAGTGATGTCTGTGTGTACATTACTGCAAGGAAGGCAAAGAGGTATTGTTTTAAGCAGAGATAAAATGTTGTGCTGCACAGAAAAAAGAAACAGTTCACAACTCTCAGTCACACAGACAAATTTCACATCTAAACTGGCCCCAAAACATTGCTTTGTCCACTGGTCTATTAACCTCAGTGGAGGAAGAGAAACAAAACTCTCATAATATGGTCAAGTTTGTTAGGACCATATTTAAATAGACAATTCTCTTCTGAGTTGATGTTAATATTTTCTCAGTAAAGAACTTCTGTTTGTTAGGTTTTTAGAATACTGATATTATTCCTGATTTCCCGACACTGTTCTTTTTTTTAGATATAAAGCAATATGATTTTGCATATATGGAGTTTTACATCTTTGAAATCAAGAATGAAAAAGCTTTGCTGATGCAATGAGGGAATCAGTTGCACAAGACATATCGGCCTAGATTTTTCTTTTTTTCCGTTTTGGACACAAAGCATTTGTAGCCTCTTTGAGACTGACACTACTGACACTATGCCTTCAGCAGCAAAAGAACACATGTATTGTCTGGAAATAATTGTAATAATTTCATTCAAAAATTAATATAAAGAAAAGGAGTTAAGTGTGGAGGAAGACTGTAAACTAACTCAGAGAGTACAGTCATTTTGGTAATGATTTGCTACATTAAAGAAGATATCGAGAGTGTACATTGCAATATTTTCTTTGCTGTCATATTCAAGAAATGCTTTCCAAATATAACAAGTTTGTTGCTTGTGTTGACTGAAAACAAATTACTCAGACAGAAGTGAGTTATTGAAAGATCGCTTCTGAAACAGATAAAGATTTTTAAAATACCATTAGGAAGAACTAGGATAGCACTAAGCATGCTATCAGATTAATCCATGTGATAGGAAGTATTCATCACAACTCACTTTGGGCTTTTGTGATATAGATTCATTATTTTTTTCTACAGCTCTGCTCATACCAACATGCAATATCCAAATATAATTAAACAGATCACATTCTCTTCAAAAATCATGCCTTCTGAGACACAGAACTTTGCTCTGTTGCAGTTCTGTAAACTGGAGTCTTCCAGGGTTTTAGTATCACAACTGTCCATGTAATTTAAGTTTTATGGGTTTGCTACCATTTGAAAGCTCTGCAGATTATCATCTTCCTGTGTGACCTTTTCCTGAACCTGATAAAATAATCACGATTTTTATTCAAGTAGAAAAATAAAACGAGAAGAAGTTAACTACAAATATTTCAACCTTTGCCTTCTCATCAATTTCATGTCATCCTCTGATTTTTGTAGGGGAGAAGTTGAGAAGTCAATCTTCCACTTTGTTAATTGTTTTGGTTTTGGGGGGGTTGGTTTTGTTTGTTTGTTTGTTTGGGGTTTTGTTTGGTTCTTTTGTTCATTTTGGTTTTTTGTTTGTTGGGTTTTTTTGGATAGGAGGGATAGTTTGTGCTAAAATCAATTTACAGAGAAAGTATGAAATGTAAAACATTCAAAGACTCCCCACATACACACACATACCTCAGATGTGGCAAGTGCAGATAACAGTCCCCATGGATGTAAAGGTTAAGAAGCAGTTAGCACATCTTCACTTTGTGGAACTTGGTATTCCACCTCATTTAACCAGTCAATGTTTGTTCCAATCTTCATCTAAGCCTAAAGACCAAAAAGAGAAGAGAAAGTGAAACTTTGGAATTAGACTCTTGCTTGTAATCATGATAAAAATATCTGTAAATTAAATCAGCAAGTTTCATCTTCCCGAATTAAGACTATAAAAATGTCTATATAGTGAAATCCCATCAGTTTGTCCACTATGGTTAGGACAACTCAGAAAAAGAAAAAGAATATTATTAATTTTACTTAAATATTTGCCTTAATTGGAGTAGAATACATAGCAAGAGTCATCACTGACTGGCTCTTCAGTGGACATTATGTCAAAGAAGTCAAGAATTTCTAACAATAAAAAGGCTTTAATAGACCTTCTCATAAAATACTAATTTTTAAATAAAAGTTGTTATAGATAGCAGTAGTAGATAAAAATGAAACTGAAGTTAATAAGTTATATACAGCATTTCAAGAATTGAGAAACTGCATATTTGAAAACTTGCAGACATCTGAAATATTGGAAATAAAAGAATGAACTAAAAAAAATCTAGTAAGATGCTAAAGATGTTTTTATACTTTAAAGGTTACCCTTTACTGTCTCCTGTAACGAACAGTAGTGCAAAGTAACTATCTTGATGACTTTTTGATATTCAAATGCTCTAGAGATAGAGGACATACTTGGATTATATTCTGCTTTGACAAGCTTTCAATGTCTGCATGAGAAAACAAGGTTGGATCTCGAACTTCTGCAGCTTCATACAGATACAGATTCAGAAAGACTATCAAGAAAGAATATCTAAAAGGCCTTCTAGTATTCTGAAACCTTGGGACTGACATTTCTTACTCTATTTTCCCTTCACTTACCACAGAAAAAGCAAACAAACAGAATAAAATTACTTTTGCCAAGAATGAGTACTGAATTGCAAACCTCAATGCTTTTTTCCCCCCTCATGTACATAATCAACAAGCCATTTGTTCTGCAGTAAAAGCTGCTTGATATGTTGCCTCAAAAGCACTAAAGAAAGGCTGATAACATACTTCACCACTTTGGAGGCAGCAAGGACTGCACATGCTCAGTGCAGTTATCACCTAGGAAACAAATGATTGCATCTTATTTTTGGCATAAGGCTGTAGGTGTACGAAAGATCTGAAATACACTCCCACACAGAGCTGAACTCATTCCTCATGATGCCAACAAGAGTACTGAGCGGAGCCGCTGGAAGCACCTCCTAGCGGTAGCCAGAGAACCACCCACGGGCACTAGACGTGGTATCAGGGCTCCTCGCCGCATGAATTCCCCAGGAACATGATGTTCCAGCCGGCATAATGCACAAGTCAGGGCAGGCAAACATAACAGGCTCTTTGGAACTGAAGATCTCTGAATAAAATCTGTGAGGTACCCAGAAGTAACATGCATCAAAATGTAAAAGCATGCAAATGGATTTTAATGAAACAATTAATTTAAGTGCTCTTCAGATCTTGATGTAAATTGCCTCTGCATCACAGCATTACAGCAGGATGCTTAATAAATTGATAGATTTTAAGACCAGAAGGGACCATTATGATCATCTAACCTGACTGCTTGCATAGTACAGGTCAGAGAATCTCACCTGAAATTCTGTAAGTAAAGCCCATAACTTTGGATTAAGCAAGAGTATCTCTTCCTAAAAGCCTTGCAAACTTAATTTAAAAAATTTTAATGACGGAGAATCTGTTGTAGCCCAAGATAAATTGTTTAATGGGATGTTGCCATAACTTTTAAGGTTTTGCATCTCATTTTTAATCTTCAGTTTTCAGATTTTTACCCAATGTTCTTTTTCAAGTAAGCAGCTTGCAATATAATTGTGACCTACTTGGAAGGAGTTTGTGAAATCTTGAGCAGCCTTGGCTATGACAAAGTATGTATGTACAATTACCTTTCCATCTTTTTTTTTCCTTCTCCCCAAAGGGTCACCTTTATAATATTCCTAGGACAGATAAGCATGTCCTTACCTTTGTTTTGTGGATCAGGATCATTCTTGCCATCTGTTACATGCAAATATTTGCCATGAAAATGTAGTTTTCAGGAAATAAATGTTTGGTTTCATTCTGAGGTCCTTATACAGGATTTTCCTGAAAGGGAAATGTCTGTAAAGCACTATAGGCATAAATTTATACAGAAATTGATATTTTACACTGCCTTTCCACATGCACATGCTCCCTTACAAAAAGGGAGTAACTCCAAATTCAAGAATGAACTCACTTTACCCCATATTCCACAGTTACCTTCATCTCTAGACATGTCCAGAGTACAAAACGATATTTCATCCTGATCTTAACACGCATATATGCAATCTCATAAACAGCAAAGAACACTTGTGATTTATACCCAGAAAGGAAATAAGAATGATCTCTTCTAGAGGTATGCACATGAAAAGGAATCATATAGAAATGATGGTTTCCTTAAATCTGACAGGGTAATACCAATACATACCATTTAACTGTCCAGTCTACCACCCTTAAGGCTTGCAGGATTCATCCTATCTGTACTGTGATGGTCCATCTGCTAGCACTAAGATAAGTTTTTCTTTTTGTCTGTACAGTGCCTGACACAGCAAGGTCCATGGTTAGGGACACATGCATGTTATTACAGCAGAAATAAGAAGTGCTGACCATAGTTCACTTCAGTGGGACTCAGTGTGCACATATGGTCTGTCCATATGGAGCTGATTTCAGGATGGGTTCCTTTATGTGCAGAACCTCACAGGTTCATAGATAAAAAGATGAAACTTTCAATAAGGAAAATAAGTAGAGAAGAAAAAAGTAAAGATGGTAGCCAGAGATGATAATATTATTTTTCCTTTCAAACCTCAAAAATTAAAAACAAAGAAAAAATAGCCACTGAGAAATTAAAATCATAACTACCTAGATTTGAGTTGCTCATTAATTATGGATACCACCTTGTGTCACACAACGTTAACACTGTAGTCAAGAAGTATGTTGATAGAATTAATAGCTGAAAGAGATGTTCATATGTGGAGAGGCTACTTCTAGTTTTGAGAAAAATAATGGATAACTATATTGCAGCCTTATAATGTTTCACAGTTTATAAACTACTGCTTGGTAGGCCAAGGTTAAAATGATCACGTAAAAATTACATGTCCTGAGACATCTGTGAAATGATTTCATCTTTGCAAAGGAGAGTGCACACAAATCGATGTAAATCGCAGCATTCATATTTCTGACTTAGTCAAATGCCTTTAAAGCTTGATGACAACAGCAAGTTGAAATCAGTAAAGGGAATGTAGTAAGATGGAGCTGAGACAAGGATCAAGTGATAAAGCAGAGCATTTCTAGTATCTAAGCCACTGCTTTGGAAGACTCTGTCCATGGAAAACAGCTTGACCTCCCTCCAAAACATCTGCTGCTTCAGTGCAAGGTCTGTGATGAAAGACACCATAAAATGAAGATAAAAGGTAACATTTTTACTTGAACAACAACTCCTCATGATGTAAGGCTGCAGGCTGAATAACTATGTAGGTAAATTTGAAGTAGTATAGGTGTATGGATCACAAACTGTCTCTGCAGCCTTTATTAGCATTACTGTGAATTTCTGTACATGCCTAAGGGAAGAGTGGACCCTAGAAGTCCCATGCTAGGACTCCATTTACTCCTACATTAACTGGGTTTTGTTCACTATCATTTTGACATTCTGCAGTCACTGTTTACAGCAGACTGTGCTATCCTTTCTGCTTTTTCTTAATTATATTTATGTTATGAGTGTGTTAGACTGAAAACAAGTCACACATATTCTTTATTCATCACTCAGATTTTTTTTGCAGTCCCTTGTCTACAAGTTGTTCAGTGGAATTATTGTGGAGCTTCTGTCCTTTACATGCACCTTTCAGAAACGATTACTTTTTAGGTACAACAGCTTCAGAACTGGCCATCTACTTCCTGCTCCCAGGGTCTTCAGCCTGTGTTCCACAGAAGAAGCTTACGTTGGGATACTGGGAAGGAAGAGTACATAGAAGACACTACAGATTTTGCATGTATGTGTGTTGTAATAAATTCAGGATTGCCCAAATACTTTTGTTGAGTTTTATAGTTGTATTATTTAATCTCTTGTTTACTCTCTGCCTTTGTAAAGGAGATGGATTGTAAAATGATTCCTCTACAGTAGCCAGACTCATAACATGTATTAAAAGAAATAATTTATTATACAAGCCACAAAACTTTAAGACTGAAAGTGTCACTTTGTAATTAAAGTGTCAGAACAGCTGGGATGATTTATAAGGGTTATATAATGTAATTATTATTCTGAGGTTTGTCTGTTTCTTGTAAATTTTGTCTACTCCTGGCACGTGTGTTAGCCATGTGGTATTTATAGCATGGGCTTTCCAAGCATAGTTTCAGGGATTAATGTACGAAAAATTAATGTATAAATCTTTAAAAATCAGATTAGTAGTATAAAATAATAAGTCCATTGTCAAAATAAGAATAACAGCTGAGCTTCCCAGTGTGTTAATTCTCTTTTGTGGGGCTCTGAAGATATAGTACAGGTCTAAATGTGCCATGCTTTACTCATAACACTAGCCGTGTGCAGATTCATCTTGCCCAAAGGAGCCTTTCTGTGAGGTACAATCTAAAAGTATTGAAGACATGGCCAAGCAGAGGGAAATTTAAGTTCACAAATGGTGATACTTATTGCTCACTGGTGCTTCAAAGGCACATGGGTAAATATATTCAGCCTGCATCATTTCCTTAAAGGTTTACAAGCTCTACTGTGAACCACTCTTTCATGCAGCTAAACTCCAGTTCAAGGTAGATGTAAACATGATATTTAATCTATGTTGGTATCACAATATACTTGTACATGCCTTTTGAATACTGAGATTATTTTTGACTATTTGTAAACATGGTTTTGCGACTGATTAGATAAAAATTACCATGACCTTATTTATTAATATTCTGGGTCAGGACAGAACTCCCTTGTTTAGGTATCACTACCAATGGATTGACATAGGAGCTAGGTGTCTGAAATTCTTCCATTTCTGCTGTGGAGATGTAGGACAGGAGGCACCTGTCTAATTGTAGATACCTGTTGACATCTGAGATGCAAGGGGACATTTGAGACTGCACTGGGCTAGCAAAGCAGCATGGGTGGTGAAGGAGACTCACCTCTTTGGATTCTGAGTTGGGTCACAACTGGGTTATCATCAAGACTCAGAGTCACTAGGTGCCTATGCATTGGCAGCTGAATCCCTCTCTTAGCGGAGGTCTGGTGGCACCTGGAGAGTTGACTCCTAAGGTAGATTCCTACAGCCCTATTCAGTTGATCAGATAAAAGATCTCTAGAGCCACTTGAGATGCCTGAGGCTGTTCCATCAGCTTTCTACCTTCCTTCTACAGAAGGTGCCAGTCTGCCTCCTGGTCTGTCTCCTAGTCCTCTCCATCTGAAATGGCTCCATTATCTGTGTTCAGAGACCTGAACTAAGTCCCTGTCTCACCTGTGACACCTCCATGGAGATGCTTGCTTGCAAGTATCTAAAGTTATGCCTCTTAACTCCCAGTTTTATTTTGAAGTAGTTTCATCCTTTGCTTTCGTGAGGCCACACAAGCCCTTTATATTCTAAAAAAAAAATTTGCAAGAAAATGCCAAAATAAAGCTGGTTTTGTTTGAAATTTATAAGTTTATAAAATATTTTGCACATATGAGTTTTCCTCTTCTGTTTTTCTGGAGCCAGATTGTGTGACTTTAGATGCTTTAACAGATATTAAAAACAAAACAAAACAAAACAAATAGATTTTAATTAATAAATATAGGTTTGACCATTCCAAACCAGAAGCAAATTCAACTTGAAATTGGCTAAAAACATGAGAGGAAATTAAGACAGATGAAGATTTACTTTGAGTAATTTTAATAAACTACATGGACTTTTCACTTAAAAATGGCACTTCAGACTAACTTTCAATAAACTAAAATAAAACAAAAGGATTAAAACATTTAGATAAATCATGTGATAAACCTGAAATGTAATGATGTATTTGGATTTTTTTTATGAGAAACTGATATCCTATTTCTTTTTCTTTTAAAATACAGTGGGTGTTTTTTTCTCCATCTTAGGAAAAGTGGAAGAAGAAAACTAAACAGAAGAAAATTATAATTATTATTTTTCAAACTCAAAATTTAACATCTATTAAAATAAGATCAAGAATGAGGATCCTCAGTGCTCTCTATATTGTTATATTTGCAGATAAGAGTCTTGCTCTTTCCCACATTTTAATTGTACTTTACCCTCATAGAATATGTGCTGTAATACTAAGCAAACTCTGAAAATCTAACGGTTCTAAATTTTAGAGAGTGGCAATACAGTTATTATTCTATCTCCTCTACTCCCAAGAAGCATGTAGCAGCTACAAAATCCTTCTTGGAAGTCCTGGTTACTCTTTGTTTTTGGGCAAAAAAATATAATGACTAGTATAGTCAAAACAGTATGACTAGGAATCTTTTTTCACACAGTTTAATGAAAATTATGTATTTTTATTTAAAATTTTTTATTACTATCAGCATGACATATTTTATATCTTGCAAGCTTTAATATTTTGCCCCAACACCATCTTTCACAACTTTATTTTTATTGTATTAGAATTTTAAATATCTGTCATATATTTTTATTTCTGCCAAAAATGCATTTTTAAACAAATACTAGATTTTCATGATTTATCAAAATGCTAATTAGTTTCCACATCTCCTATGATTTTTTTCTTCATCTTTCACAATTCTTTCTAAATTGGGCTGTTTGTCAATAGGGAAATAATCTGTGAACTAAAAATTATTCTGTATATGTACCCACTATATTTGTGTAATACACAACAATATGTTTACATTTAGCAATATATTTATATAAAAAAATGTAAATGCGCTTTAGATAGCCTTTACAGTAAATAGTAAGAAATAGGTGCTTATAGCATGCAATTGTGAGGTCAATGTCCGAAAAAGCCATATTGATTGCAACTAAAATTATCCATTTCTCTAACTTGATTATAAAAACCTGGAATGACATACTCAGATGCATAGTTCTGTAGTGTTATTTTTACTTCATAGTATTTGAAAGTGAGAAAAGTTTAACAAGTAAATATTCCAAAATTTGGGTCATTCAAAATTACTAGCCTTTAAGGAAAAAAAAAAAAGTGTTCTTCATGCCTTGTTATCGAAAAGGAGCATGGAGAAATCAAAGAAAGAAAATAACAAGCTGGAAGATTTTTCCTATGGAATTCAGCATGAAAACCTTCAGCTGTAATTCTCATCAAGGAAAAGACTTTAAATCGGCCCAGACATGAATACAGCTTGGCACACTCTGAGATATCCTCTTTGTTTGTTGTTTCCATAGTAATTGCATTCCAAAGTCAACATATGTATAGACTCCTTTAGTCAAAATTGGATATTTTATTTTAAATAATTCTGCTTTACATCTTTAGTACTATTTTCCTAGAAAGAGGCAAACACTGCATGTCATGTATTTGCTCTTAAATCTGGCAACAGTGAACTTTTCTTTCTATTCGTAGGAAAGATACCATTCACTGTTAGAAGGGCTACTTATCTCTTAATATTGTTTCTATTTCAGAAGGTTGTCTAGATACATAATGAATATTACAAAACAACTGATACTGCTGGAATCTGTCTTCTCTGATTTACCTGTACTTTGAAGTGTATAGGTGACATAGCTCACATTTGAAAATAAGAGCATTTCTCTAGCCAATTTCTTTGTAAGGATGGTTTTGTAGAATTAGCATAAACTTATCAGTGCAGCTCAAAAATGCAAGTTCATTTTTGTGATAGATGCCATTGGCAACAATGAGCAACTCATTCAGGGATGTTTTTATTTCTGTTGCTTTTAAGAAGTAGGAAAATGTTTCAGTGAAGCTGAATACAAATCAGTGCCTTACTGGTGGGCACATGACATCTCTGCTGGGTTCAAGGCCTGCTTAGGCTAATTCTAGTGTAGCAATGTGTGGTTAAATGCAAAGTTAAGGTCACTTTTCTTGCATCTCACACTGCTTCAGATGTCTGCGTCTGGGCTGGTTACCTTGTCTTTTCCTCTAGTGATGGACAGAATCTGACACCTTCTGAAAGTGATTAAACTGAACTATCATGGTCATTTGTTTCAAGGTGAAATGACTGCATCCAGAGATGCTGCCATAGTCTCTGAAGGAATTCCACTCCTACTAGCTCAGATCTGGACAGGTGAAGTTAGGGTAGATGAGTTCCACTTGGATTTTCATTCCTGACAATTGAATTTAGGGAACGTGAATTTCACTTGGATTTTCATTCATTTGTATGTACTCATTTATCATTTCTGCTATATAAAACTCTTCATGTATTATTCACTGTTTCACTATTGGCAGGAAGTAGAGCAGCAAGAATTCCATAATCTTGTAGCCATGAGTCAATATCAGTATGTTTAGATTACACGTAAAAGGATAAAGAAAGATGTAAGTCAACAGTCAAACATAAAAAACTTGATTAATTAAGATAAAACATCTAGTGTAGATCATATTTCAGCAAATTTTAGATTTCTACAATGCAAATATTGTATGTCTAAGTAACCTAAGCTCCATAATAATAAATGAAAAGAAATAGGTATTTAATTTACATCATTTAAGGTATATTCTTTGCTTTAGGATGAGGTAATTTACTTCCTAAAATTTTCTGATTCACAGGATCATAGAATGGTTGAGGTGGAAAAGGGCCTCTGGAGTCACCTGGTCCAACCCACTCTGCTCCGTCAGGGTCACCTAGAGCCAGTTGGTCAGGATCATTCCCAGGCAGCTTTTGAATTTCCCCCAGGATGGAGAATGCACAATCTTCCTTGGCAACCTGTTCCAGTGCTCAATCACCTTCATAGTAAAAACCATTTCCTGATGCTGAGAGGGAATCTCGAGTGTTTTAGTTTGTGCCCGTGGCCTCTGATCCTGGCACTGGGCGTCACTGAAAAGATCCCTGCTCCATCTTCTTTGTACCATCCCTGCAGGTGTTTATATATGTTGATGAGATCCCCTCTGAGCCTTCTCCAGGCTGAACAGTCTGAGTTCTCTCAGCCTATCCTCATAGAAATGCTGCAGTCCCTTCAACATCTTCTTGACCCTTTACTGAACTCTCTCCAGTATGTCCATGTCTCTCTTGTAGTGACAAGCCCAGATGTGGCCCAACCAGTGCTGAGCAGACGGGAAGGATCCTCCAGTAATTTCGCTCCAGTAACTCTAAGCTTCAGTAACTGAAAGATTCTCTCCAATAACAGGAAATCAGTCCAGATGAGTAGTTCATATTCAGGTAGCTATATTTGATTAGAAGAATTCAACATGTAGAGTGGGTTCTCCATTGACAACAATGAGGACAGTATATGTATCCTTTTCCTTGGAAGGATTTTTAATTCATCATAGTTTAGACCAATAGTGAAGACAAGTGGTTCTCCTGTACATAGAATAAAGATAAGTTATTAACTGAATAAAGAGTGAGATAACATGTGCTGGCAATATGGCAAGCTCATACGTGACATGAACATGATTTAACTCTCAAGGTAAACTAAATGAGGAGACGGAGAAATTGGAACCACAGTGCAATCAGCTCTCTTCTGCACTTTGTTCATGGAAATCAAATTTTGTTATTGTTGTTAGTTTTGATACAAATTCTCAAACACCTTAAAAATAGGCTCTGTGTGGCCTCAGCACGGGTTGCTTTGTCTCTCTCAACCTCATTTTCTTTACCTGTAAATTAAGGCAAAATACTAATCATATGTCATACCAATATATTAAACATTTGCAGTTCTCTGTATGACAACAAATATTCAAAGGCCAAGATGTTCCACATAGAAACATAGTGATCCCACATGCAAGGAGAGTTTAAAAAATAAAAATAATTAAAAAGTCATTCATGAAAATAACTCCCCTATAAAACACCTGTCACACAAATAGTAAGTCTGAAGTCCAACATATTTCAAGCACTGAAATAGAAGAGATTTGCCCCCATGAAATGAAGACATTCACAAAAGTAGAGCAGAACTGACACTTACTTCTAGTTCTGGGAGATCCCAAAATATCAGACCTAGAAAACTTGACACATCACTCCATATAGAATAGCTACAGGCAAATGTTTTTAGGAATTTCTGAGCTCTTCATCTTTCCATGGAAGAATCTGATATCAGCTCATGGCATTGAGGCAGTGTTTGCTATTAAGCACTATGTGCAAAATAATAAAATACTTAAAAACCAGACTCCTCAAGAAGTAATCCATACAAAAGGGGTTGAAATCCATTCTCTTCATTGATATTGGTTTATTTTTGGTGTAAGGGACAATTAAGATTATCATATGCATGTTGTCAGTAATTTTCCCACTATGACCCACTTTCAGTCCTTGTCTCATGCTGTCCTCATAATTTCTTAGTGATGAAGACATCTTTGGTCATCCTAGTAGGCACATGCTATCAGGATGCACAATATTCTGCAGTTTCCATGCATTTGAAAGCATTTTTCCAAGCTTAATGTTAAATGTGGTTTTGTTTTTTGTGAGTGGAAGATTAAGTTCAAAATAAAATTGGTTGTACTTAATGCTAGATCACATTAAAATTTACTAACATACACAAAGCTTCCAGCAAAACCTTTTTTGTGCTTGATAATGAATTTATTTGAAAAGTGTGGAAATTCACTGTTGATGTCTCACTCCAAACCTGTGGTGTGTGAAAGCCCAACTTTGCATCAGTGCAAGCCAACACACAAATGCAAAGTAGAATCTGTGAATTTATAATATAGATAAATGCTGCATATAGGGAGATAGATACATTGTGCCTATTATAGCTGAAGATGAGCAAATGGGTGACAAAAGATCCTGGCATAAGCATAAGGGTTTTGAGTATTTTTATGTGTTCTCACAAAAATAGAAAGAGTGGTATAAAGTTCCCTTTGGGAACTCACTCAGAAGTCTTTGCTTCTCCAAGTGATTTGCCAAATCACTGCACTCAGAACCCAGTCAGTCCTTCACTGTTTCTGAAATTAGCCTTACCACTCAAGACCTTTGAAATTTTTACTGGATTTGCCTTTTTTTGCTGAAACTATACTTCGAAAAAAAGACTGTAGTGATAAAATTGCTTAGGCCAAGTCTATTTCATGTGACTAGGGACAATTCCAGAATAATTTAAACATTTTAGTCACAAGAATTTCTTACACTTATGTCAGAAATATTAAACATATATCTTCTTAAGCAAAACTCTTTAGTTTGTCTTATTTAATACTTTAGTATCTTGCATGACTGATGTATCATTTGCTTTCCAAACTATTTATTTTTAGTATATTCTACATGTTTGTCACAAAGCCATAGTGTTGTCCACTCTCTTATACGGTTCTGAATCATGGGTCATCTACCGCCGCCACCTGCGACTCCTAGAACGCTTCCATCAATGCTGTCTCCGTACAATCCTAAACGTCCACTGGTCAGATTATGTGATCAATACATCTGTTTTAGAACAAGAAGCAGTCACTAGCATTGAGGCCATGTTGCTGAGAACACAGCTGCGCTGGACAGGGCACGTCACAAGGATGAAGGACCACCACCTCCCTAAGATCTTGCTTTATGGTGAACTTGCCACCGGCTGCCGCAAGAGAGGAGCCCCGAAGAAAAGATTCAAGGACTCCCTGAAACAACATCTCAGCCTCGGCCACATTGATCATCATAACTGGTTTACTCTGGCTGCAAACCGGGAGGCCTGGAGACACACCATCTATAACACTGCTGCTTCCTTTGAGAATGCACGCAGGATCACTCTTGAGGAGAAAAGACAACGCAGAAAGAATTGTGTCCTGCTGAATTCACCACCTAAGGAGTCCTTCTGCTGTGCCTTTTGCAATCGGATATGTCTATCTTGTATTGGCCTCATAAGTCACCAGTGTGCCTGTAACAAACGTGGATAGTGCCTTCCTAAATCTTCATTTGCAAAGCCTAGCCATGATGATGATGATGACATGTTTGTTCCCTGGTTTGGGGAGAAGAAAGGACTTCCAGGAACACACTTGGCTATTCATTTCTTTCAAGTGTCTTTCTAGATACATTAAGTCTCCTAGAACCTATAAATGGAGCACATGGAGTGTTTATAGTATCCATGTGAATAACCTCAATGAAATCTTCTTTGTTACCTACAAAATTCTTAGTTTTTTCTTCCAACTCTCTGCTTTTTCTCATGAAAAGTTGAAAGCAGATCCACTTTTTAGATTTGTAAAATAAACCCCAAATCTTTGTGTCTTCTCCTTTCTAATTATTTTGGCAATCTTGCTGTCAAGTATCAAGGAGATACATGTACTATTTGCACTTCTGTGCCACAGAGACCAGATACCTGGTGACATCTGTGCTAAACATACCACTGGCTGCAACTGGGTAGTATTTAATCTACTTTTAGCATAGGAATGACCAAACTAAAGTAGCATGTTGTCCATTATCCTGCCCCCTCAGTGGCCTATGGCAGATGCACCAGAGATCTGGGAACAGAACAAGCCTGTAGAGACAATTCTGTGGAGTGACCTCCCTTTCTCAAGGAATTTAGGGTTCAGAGACCTCAGGAGCCAGAGATGCTGCATTGATGTTCTATGATTCTCTGACATGTTTTCCTGATTTTGTCTGCTCAGTATTTGAACTTATCAAAATTTTCAACTACTGTGAATCTAGCAGCTTAGTTATGACTTGTAGGATAAAAAAAAAAAAAATCTCTTTGCTTGTTTCAAACATACTGCAGCCTAGTAGCAAAAAATTAAGGAGAACGATGAGAAAAATGTCTCATAATTCACCTTCTCTTTGTTACTCAAAACTGTCAGCTATTATCAGAATCATTGTACATTACATTACATTACAAGGATTTTCTTCCCTGTTTTCCCAGATGCCTAATGTCTTACCAGGACATTTTGTTCTTTATTCAGAGAGTTTGCAGTCTGAGTAACTGAGTTTCCTATTCACCATTTGCACTGAAGTGAAATTGAATGTGAAGGTCTTATTTATATGTTTATTTAGCTGTGGATTAAATAGTAAAGTTCTACAGAGAAAGTAAAATTCAGAACAATTTGATTCTTCATTACAGTCATTATTTGGAAGGTAAGGGTGGCAAATCAGAAACTACAATTAATATTTGAGTCTTTCGTGCATCTGGGCCTTTGAGGATCGTCAGACAGTTATGGAAGGTTAATAAGATTTTTGAATTCTAAACAATGTATGTCTTTTTCCCTTATCTTTCATATGCTGCAAAGAGGTTTAAATTAATAGAAATGTGAATGGAGCTATTATAATGGCCTACTTTATTGTCTGCATTTTCTCCACGCAATGATCTCAGCCTGAAGGACCACATGATCTCCCCTCTGTGAAGCCAGAAAAGCAGAAGGAAGACACACATTGTTCCCCTGTGGGCCTGTTGGACTTGCAGATTCCATTCCAGCACAAGAGGTCCCTGCTTGAAAATCTTACAATAAGAAGCAGCTACGCAGGTAGCAATCTGAGAATTAGGGAACACTTGCTTTCCACAGTTTTCCTTCTCTTATCATGTATCATGAAAAATGTCTGTATATTGCACATTGTAATCTGTCAGCCTGATTTTATCTGGTTTGCTTCTTCTGCTAGAGTTACCAAGAAAAGGGGGGTTCAGGTGGAGCAAAAGCTCCAGACTTTTTAAGA
This sequence comes from Corapipo altera, assembly GCF_003945725.1. Classification (NCBI taxonomy): domain Eukaryota; kingdom Metazoa; phylum Chordata; class Aves; order Passeriformes; family Pipridae; genus Corapipo; species Corapipo altera. The sequence goes on along the minus strand of NW_020884872.1, from coordinate 82,769,815 downwards.
ACCCGTTAGCAAAAACAATCACAAAGTTTAAGGGTTTCTCTGAGGTATCTGGAAGTCTAGCCAGTTAAGATGCTTTTCAAACCCAAAGGAGGTAAAGCTTACTGCAGGTTAGGGTAGTATTCAAAGGAAAATCTAAAGGCAGCATATGATATTAATTTGTTGTGTACATATTTTATTTCCACTAGAACTGACCACATTTAATCATATTTTTGGTGAGGTTTTTTTTTTTTCATTTTAAAAGGTACTCTATAGATATGCAAAATTCAGGATCTTTTGCCATCCACAAAGTTTTTATTTATGTCAGCAAATCTCTTAGGTACACTTTAGAACAACTGCAGTATTTTTGAGTATTCAACGGACTTTTTGGTAGTATGTTGAAAGGATCAATTTAAGAATAAAAGTGTGGTTAAATTTAAGGGAAAGGTATTCATTTGAACTGCTTATCTGATGTACAAGTCCCTCTTATATCTACAAGCAGTGGCAAGGTTTCATGGAAATCCAGCTGCTCTTGGCCCAGATGAGGTTATATGAAGTGACCTCAGCCTCCAAGGGTCCCATTTGGTTTATATACTTGTACCTGTCCCAATTAATTCCCTAATTCTTTTTCCAAATTTAGTTTTTTGACACTGCAAAGCCATGTTTGCCTCACCACTAGTAGCTGCCCAAACCTTCTCTGTGCTAAATGTCACTCTCATGGTATTTAATACATTGAAACCAACACACAGCTACTAAGGGTCTTTATTATTTTTATGTTTCTCTGCAGAGTTGAATACGTGGAGCAGGACAAGGCTATGAGAAGGACCTAGAGGCACTTATTAGACAGAGTTTGTTCTGAAGATGAGCCCAACAGGGTTGGCAGCCCAGGAAGAAGCTTCCCCCTGTCACCCTACAGAGACTTCAGTTTATCAGAGAACACTGGAAGGGAGGAGGAAGAGTACAGGGTTTTAACTACAAGAGTAAGGTTCTGCGGTTGTTTGAGACCTAACTGTGGGGTACCTGCCATGAGGGCAAAGGATGTAGCTTTGCAATAGAGGGGAGCCAGTCTAAGAGACCTCCAACAGAGCAAAGCCTGGCCTTGCCTCTCCCCTAGTTGTTTCCACCACTACTTTTTCACACATTAGAGTGCTTTTTTGACCCCTCTGCAGGGAAGTTCCCCTTGGAAGATAAGTAGAACATTAACTCAGAAAAAAATGAATAGTTTTCTTGTAGGTTGCTGTAAAATTTTCTGTGCTTTCAACCACAATGAGCTGTTAGATGAGACAGGGATTTCACAAACCAGCACACTATCACCCACCTAGTGAAACCTGGGCCCTGGCCTACTATCAAAGCTAAATTCATGTATGAGCCACACAGTACTAAGAAATTGTATGTCACTTTTCCTCTGAAAGGTGATAGGAAAGCATTCAGAACCACTCACCAAAATTTCCACTCTGCCCAGCATGCTCCCAAAAGCCAGAACTCGGGTTGTTTTTCAGCAAAGAGCTAAAAGCAGAGGTGAAGTGTGAGTGTAACAAAACTGTAGAAAATATTGCTTTAGCATCCCCCTTACACGCTGTCCTGTCATCAAGACTGACAGGTATCAGATAAATTCTGTGTAATCTGCAGCAAAAACCCAAGTCATGCAGATTTTAGATTAATAGATTGGTAACTGCATTCATACTATTTTCAGTCCATAACAGGGGGAAAACTGCCTTTTGTGTTTTGCTGTTGTTTTTATACTTTCATTGCTATGATTGCATCAGCACCTCTTCTTCCTTGCTTTGGACTGCAGATCAATGACTCTTTTTCTTGCTTCTAGAAGTCTCCTGTAATATTTGGCCTATGTTTTTAGATCAGTTTGAATACCTATTCTCTGGTGCACTAAGTCTGTTTCTTGGCCTCCCAGTATCAGAACAAAAATAACGTGACCACATAATAAGAGCACTGATCCACTAAAATTCACTGATTCAATGTTGTTAAAATGGATAGTTTAACTTTGTGCCAGCAGGACTTCTGAGTAATCAAATATAATCTGTCCACACCTTTATGTTTTCATTAGAACAAAAGATATAAACTAAAATCTTCATAAAACAATAGCACTTGTGTCCCTGTGTTCTCTGAGTGGTTCAACAATGCTGAAACTGGGAATGTGAGCATGGACCAAGTTATATTAGGATCAGGAAGTGAATTGATTTGCTAAAGCAAAGATTGTTCTTTATAACTGTGATAACACAACTTTAGCTTGGGAAACCAACTACATCTGTGAATTTTTTTTGCACAAGTTCAGGGTTAAGGCTGACTGAGGTGACAGGAGTGCTTTGAATTGCTGCACAATTGTACCTTGCTTAATTTTAGAATAGGAACCCAACATTCCACTAATCACTGAATACGCCTATGGTTGCATCTAGCAGACCATCAGCTGTGTGGACTGCATATTAGGTGTGCTAGTCCTGAGTTAAAAATTGGTTACTAATACCATTCAGAATATTTTTTAAGCCTGAGATTTTCCTTCTTCCATACAGCCACATGGGTCCTTAAGCCTCATGTTCAAATATCATCCCAAAAGATGTGGAGGTCTTTATCTTGGTCTAAAAAGCTTGCGGGATTTTCTAGTTTGCTTCTTAGTAAAGAACTATGACTTGTAGGTGTGAACTTCTTACTTTCTAATAAGAAACTTGATTTTTTTCTACCTAAGGATAAAAAGTTTATTATAAATAGAAATTTAATATTTTTCTCTTACTTGTGTAATGTTTAAATGTCTCTTAAGGACAAACAGGACTCTTCTTAATCTTATACTCCCCGTTCATCAGTAACCAGAAGACAGATTATTTATTCTGGTTTTGGCCACAGGGTAATATTTATGTGTTCTTACCCTATATACATTACTGTTTTCTTTCTTCTGATGTACAGAAGCAAGATTTGGTCCCCTGGAAAACCACTGAGAACTCTGATAGCTCCATCTGGAACATGGGGCAAAGGAAATAAATGATGTTTTGTCATTCTGCTACATGAAATGTGAGCTCAGCAGGAGCTCAGAAAACATCTGAAGCCAGGTGTCTTACAAAGTGCATAATAACACTGATGCTGAACAGCAAGTAACAGGTAAGGGTCAGAGAGCACAATCTGAGTCTATTGGTCTGTCAGACTGAATTTCCTGGCTGGTTAATTGTGAAGGACCAGGAATCAGAATGGGGAAAATTTCAGAAGTTGAAAAAGATGTACAGTGATTGAAAGAACTTTATGATACAGACTTTACAGTTATTATGTATATACACATTGTATGCTTCCCCAGAATTTGTATTTCCCGGGCATGTCCTGGCCTGTTCACCTCCCTGCTCCTCTGTTTCTCTGCCGATTGGCTGCAGAAGCTGCAGAGAGGGGACAGCCTCCATTTGCCCCTTCTCTCCCCGGTTCCTCCCTCTTTTACCCGTATCCCTATCCTGGTTTGTCCCCCCACTTGTCTGTCTCATGCTCCGCCCTATGTTCTGACCCTTTCCCCTCCCGAGCTGAAAAAAGACGTTGGGTGCACGCGTGAATAAAGCTCTCTACCTGTATCCCACCTTTGTGTCCCAGACTCGTGCAGTGCCACTGTCCCATTCCCCCACCCCACCCCCCCTTTTCGGACCGTGGCAGTTAATAGACTATCTTTCCTTTCCCTTGTCAGTGTTCTCTAATTGTCAAATCGTCCTTGTATTTATCCATATCAATAACCATTGTTTTCACTTTTTTTCTTGACAGTTCTTATTTCCACTGGTAACTGAGAAGCATCAGCCTTTTCTATCCAGCCTCGGTTTCTTCAGAGTTTTATGTTTGACTTTTAAAATAATCATACTAAAAAATTGTTCTCCATTTACTCATCCCAAATTTCTTTTTACCCCCACTCAACATAGACAACTAGACCTAAAATCCCCATAGAATTCCTAAAACATACCAACAGGCAATATTAGAAGAGACTTTCTTCATTGTGTCATCCAGTTATCAGAATTTTTTATAACCCACTGATATTACTTAATTTGATCGCTTCAGTATCAGCATCCCAAAAGGGAAATTCCCTGTGATATTTTACAAAAGACATGATTTTTTGAAGATCAGCCCGCTCAGATCTAAAGAGACCAAGAGTTAATTTTAGGAGGTAATCTGAACCCCCATTCAATACCATTATTTTTTACTTGGAATGTTCCCTTTCTTTGTCCATGACCACATCAGAAAGGCACAGGCCATGTCTATGTGTAGTTTGATTTAGCATTGCAGTGTAGTGTTGCAGATCTTATCCTAATACCACAAGCAGGTGAGCAAGTGGGCTTTGGGAAGGATTCTCGCTACTCTGTCTGGGAATTTTTCTTCTAATAACTATTGACATCTCCATAAAGCACTTATCAGCCTTTTAATGAAAACATAAGTTAGATTTTAAATACTACCATTACTGTGCTAGTCTACTAGACTGAAACAAATACTTTAACTGATCCAGTCACAAACTTTAGGGTAGAGTTAACATTTAGGGACATGAGACAGAACCCCAGGTCAATTTGCTGTTGAAAGTTGCCTCTATGAAACCCTACTGTGAAGTGATTCATGATCATTTATGTTTTGTAATCAAGTAAAGTTGTATATCGCCACTAAACCTCTGTATTTTATGTTCTTGAAAGCAGAAAGTGATGTACCTTAGCCATGCTGATCTTATGGTCTACCTAGCATTTGGGTGCCTGAAAGTAATTAGACTTGGCTCATACCTAAATAAGGAGACCCAGGTGCGAGAAATGGGTCTCTCAGAGCATATGAGAAGGTGGTGTCTACCCAATGGCAGAACACATGGGAAAGGTTTCTCAGCCAGAACCACTGAATTCAACTTACGTACAAACTTTGTGCAGATATGATGGCTATGGTAGAAAAACAATGAAATAAAGGGTACTGGGAAAAGAAAGATGGAAAGTCCCATGAGGCCTTTTTAATGAAGAGGATTTTACCCAGGTGCAGCATGTGATTGTGATTGTCTTATGTTTCAGTGAGTCTACAATCACACATGGGAATAGAAACACGTATTTTCTTACTTGTTTAACATTTATGGCTGTTCGTTTATGGAAAGCTTAGTTTCCCCACTACTATCTGAATCACTGACAGTTACTCAAAACTGGACTCAGCTCAATAGTAGGTCAAGAGGGGCGTGTGCTGCTCCTCAGTCACATTCCTCATTCAGAGCTTCTCATTCGTATAATTTCACAGGGAATTCCTCTGTTAACCAGATGCCTCAGAAATTCATCATATGACTACTCTCAAGTCTCGGATTCTTATTCTTTAACATTGAATATAAAATCTCATTTGAATATGAAAACAGGGTATTAAATGTATTTGTGTGTATGACTATCTGCCTAAATATGTATTTGAGGCCTTTTCTGGTTCACTCTGAGGCTCTACCTCAAGTCTTTCCAATCCCTGTAGCTTTTTGGTGAAAATTAAAAAATACATATTCTTATTCTCAGAGATGGGTCTCTTCTCACATAAGTATTTTTGCACTAGCATCCATGGGAGGAACAGTAAATGAAATGTGAGGTTTCCCAAACAGATAGGCATAAAGAAAACGTAATAAATCAAACAAGTAACATTTCTATGATAGAATCTGTTTTACAAGCCTGATATGGAAACCAGGGGAGTCAGTCAAACAGTAGTAAACATCACACTGTGGTTAGAAATATTTGTCGAAAAAGCAAATCCTTTCCCTTTGCCCCTTTTACTCCAGGCTCCCCCATCACAGGCTCCCTGGCAGCAGGATTCAGGGATAATCCCCTGGAATACCTGAGGCGTAGAAGCCAACAGGATTAAAGCACCTCGTGCTCCACACCATGGTCATGTGATGACCTGCTGATCCCAGCAAAAGGCATAGTTTCCCAGCAAAGTTCTCACTTAGTTTGCCTGTGTGTTGTTCCTACCCTCCTGAGATTCTGCCTAGGCACAAGGAAATAATTCACAAAGTTTTTAGGAAAAAATAAACCCAAGAAAAAACACTCTTACTAATAACAGCAGTAGATGAAGAAAATAACGGATAATTCATATCTGATTTTCCCAGCAGTAAAATAACTGTTGTCCCCTAGCTTCAAGGAGCAACTTCAAAGAATGTCTAACTTCTAAATCCGCCCATGTGGCTCTGTTAGCACTGCTTGGGCTAATGTACAGGAAGAAAGAGGTAGGTGGTCTGGAGGTTGCCCAGCAACATACTGAGTAAAGAAGACAGATGTGTTCACAAACTGCTTGATGGGAGGAAAACAGGAGTCGAGGGGTTTTTCCTGGTCTAGAGACAGCTGCTCAAAGCACTTTCTGAAAAAATCCCCACAAAACTGCAGAGAAGACTTTTGTGCAGATTTCTGTGTGTCATTAACTGTGAAAGTACTGTCAGTTCTAAAACAAAAATAATTGTCTTGTGAAAAGTTTATGATTTCCCTCACTTCCCATTGCAATATGCACATCCTGGAAAGGCACTTACACTGAAATATAAAAATGCCAAACCAGACTATATATCTTGGTTCTGCTCTATGTTCACACTTAATCTGCCCACACTTTATGTTTACTTGATGTTAAAAAAATAGTTTATTCCAAAATTCCTTAGTTTCTCATTTTTGGGTTCACAATTCTTCCCATATAGCTAATCAAAACTGATCATAGTCTTCTAGTTCTTTTTTTTTAACCATCCATTTATTCTAAAGCATATAATCAAAGCAGGAATTCAAAGAACTTACAGTTGTATCTGTGTCCAAACTTTAATTTTACTTCCTCTCCAATTGCCTGAGGAAAGCAATCATGTGCTAGGCAGAAGATGAAAGTTTATAACAAATGCCTGTATTTTGAAACTTGTGGGGGCTGGGGGAAAAGTCACTTGGCTTTCACTTAAAACATGTGATAATCAGATTAACCCTGAAGAGTACTTTGTGTGTAAATGCATCTTGGGTAGGAATGGGGAAGGATATTGGAGCACTGTACCAGAAGTCAGCAGTGAAGCATTCCTGGCAGAGGGGAAGGAATTTCTTTCACACCAGGAGTTTGGAGGGGTCAGAGAGAACATTCCATGCACTGAAGCATAACACGAATGCTCTCCTGCTGCTCTGTCACTATGCTGCTATTTGCCATGGGTTTTCTGCTGGTCATCCTTCAGCCATCCACAGGACAGTTCCCCCGAGTCTGTGCAAACACCCAAAGTTTGCTGAGGAAGGAGTGCTGTCCCCCCTGGGATGGAGATGGATCCCCTTGTGGGGAGCTTTCCAGTAGAGGGTCCTGCCAGAACATCCTTCTCTCTCAGGCTCCACTAGGACCACAATTCCCTTTTTCAGGTGTGGATGACAGAGAGGACTGGCCCTCTGTATTTTACAACCGGACATGTAGATGTGAAGGCAACTTCATGGGATTCAACTGTGGAGAGTGCAAGTTTGGTTTCTCAGGGCTCAACTGCACGGAAAGGCAACTGAGAACAAGAAGAAACATCTTCCAGCTCACTATCAGTGAGAAGAACAAATTTCTTGCCTACCTTAACTTGGCAAAGAACATCCCTAGCCAGGACTACGTTATTGCTACCGGCACGTATACTCAGATGAACAATGGCTCCAACCCCATGTTCAGAGACATCAATGTGTACGATCTCTTTGTGTGGATGCATTATTACGCCTCTCGAGACACACTCTTAGGTGGGTCCAATGTGTGGCGGGACATTGATTTTGCCCATGAAGCCCCTGGTTTTCTGCCTTGGCATCGGGCCTTTCTGCTGATGTGGGAACGTCAGATCCAGAAGATAACGGGTGATGAGAACTTCACCATCCCCTACTGGGACTGGCGAGATGCAGAGGACTGTGGGGTTTGCACTGATGAATACATGGGTGGCAGACATCCCACCAACCCTAATTTACTCAGCCTAGCATCAATTTTCTCCTCGTGGCAGGTAAGAACAGGCCAAGGGAAGGGGAAGAGAATTATCCCATCCAATGTTAGGCACTTAGGTGAGGTGCACAAGATGGAAACTTAGCCACGCTGCATTCCCTTTGATTACTTAGAGAAAGTAAGTAATACCAGAAAATAAATCAGATTTTATGTGGCCATAATCTTCATTTAGAACTATTCATTTGTCTCTTTGTCTTATTTCTTTCTCATTGTAGGATTTAGGTTGCTTAATTAAGAACCCGAAGGTAAAGTGGAAGGAGGAAAATTATGCCTTTGTGTCCAAACATGACCTTTAGCAGGTTAAATAGGCTTAGGTCTGGTGCAGCAGTCAGGTCAGAAAAAGCAGGACTTATGTACAAAAATTTCTAGCACAAAACCATTGCAAAACAATGGATGACAGAGAGATAGAAACTGAAGTACAGGGTTTTCTCTAACCCTCTCCCAATGAATTCCTCCATCCAAGAGTTAAAAACTATCAAATTAAACTAATCTGCTTTCAACTTTAAACAAACAAACAAGTAAACTAAGTCTTTAGGACACAGAAGAACCAACTGTGTAATTCACATCAGTAGTTAAAAAAAATATAAGAAATAATATCTGTTGCTCAAAGAAATTAAGAGGTAAATACAATAGTGATTCCTGCAACTTAAAAGCACTGTAGCTGTAAAACAAATTAGCTGTAAAACAAGGTGAAATTACATATATACATAAGTGATAAAGGTCTTATATAGCTGAACGATAGTGTGTTGTTCTAACACTGAGAGCTTCTAGATTTTTTTGTCTCTTGTTTATTACTGCTACATCACCTAAAATACAGTGACAAAGGTCTATTAGCGTCGATAGACACACTCCATCATGACAATAGCAACAGTTGCTTCTGGCGCTGAAGTCTATGATTATACTGTCTAAATCTGTCCTTGTTCTATTTATTTCTGTAGCAACAGCCCAAATGAAGGTTGGGCAGTTTCAGTGATTTAACGGAAAGAGACGCAAATTCAAGTAGCTCTGGGATATTCTGGCATTACAAAACAGCAGTCAACTGGGCTAACTGGGCTAGTTGTGCTGTATTTAGTCTTGTTTTGTGCTCTCTGAATAATACAGGCCACGTATATACCTCTAAATTCAAGGAGAACTATTCAACAGAACTATTTTAGGCTATTGTCTGGCATGCCTTTTTCTCCCCCAAACAGGTGCTTTTCAGGAACCTTTCCCAGGAGAATGTTTGCATACAGACACCACGTTTGGGACACTAAAATGATTTTACTGACGTAGACATGGATTATTTTATGTCGTTTTCCTCAGTGCCTGGGAAATTTCCTGGGCACATTTAATTTACCAGAGTAGGCATAGTCACAAAATAGATACAGGTACAAACATGTATTTTCATCCCATTTTCTAAGATTCTGCTCATTTCTAACAACTTGAATCTGGATGAACTCTACTAACTTAATTAGATTGCATTATCAGAAAGAAGTGGTTCTTATGCTGTTCTGCACTGACCTGAATAAATGGCTATGTGACAAAGGTACAAGTGTTAGAGTGAATTAAATGAAACCAGAATTGCATGGGTTACATGTGTCAAGTGGAGCTATAAATGCAGTATATTGGATGAGACAACCAAGGTAGGAGGAGGCAGGTAGTACAAAGGAATCAACAAGTTACTAGCAGCTGGAGGTGTCAGATAGTTGTGTTTAGCTCATTTTTTTTCCAAATGTTTTATTAATCCTATCCAGATACTTAAGATTTTCCCATCCTAGTAATAAGTACCCAGAAAATTTATTAGTAGCAATTAATAAATTTTTGAAACAGTCAGTTTCATAACTTCCCTCTAATATATTCTGAAAATAAAGAATTTGTTATGAAACAAGTTGCTTTAAGTGATATTTTTCTATAACTTTGATGAGTACAATAGTAAAAAAATGTACTGTGTTTAAAACATGTTCAGTGTCAGTGTATGTACCTGAGAGCACCTAAGTCCTTTGCTGAAGTTTTCCAAGTAATTTCTGAAAATGTTTGCCACCTATGTTTTTCAGCCACTTTTGGAAATGTTACACTTTTATCAAACTTTCCAAAATAAGCCCATGATAACTTTACCTTCAAAGGGTATTAGCCCACTTTAACATCTTCTATCTATGTATAGCTCTATTATCTTATCTAGAGAAAGAATAACAGAGATGGAACAGATCTGCGTTTTCAGTCAGTGAATTTGGGGTAAAGGTAAAATAGACACTGATATTTCTTTATTGCCTTTGAATCCAAATTTAAACAATTGCTTAGTAGATAATAGCAGTTAATACAGTTCCTTCAAGTAGCACAAAGTAAGAGACCAGAATATCACTTCAGAAAATCAAAAGGGAACAAAAATAGCCTTAGCTTAAACCGGAAAAGAGCCACAGATCTTCTTCAGAATACACTGATTATCCAAGCTCTGTGGCTAAACAGCATGAGTGGAAAAAAAAACCAAAAAGAGTAGGATCCAGAAATGTGAAGGAATTTAGGCTTTAACAAGCATTCAAAATAAAAAGAGGGCAAGTGAAATCAATAATATGGTATCCTTTTTAGAATTTTAAGTGTCTTTCCAAAGCATAACAAAACAATGCCTATGTTAGGAAATGGTTATAGATTTATTTTAAAAAAAGGTAAAGTGTCTATTTGCAGAACAGCATCCCTTTTCTTTTTTTTTAATCTCAAAGAAAGGAGAAAATACTTTATTCCACTGAGGAGTTGCCATGGCAACATGGATACCCATGGATACATGCTGAAATTCTTGCTTTCACCTTAGTTTTTCTTCAACATGCTGCTGTTATCACTTAGCTGAGTGAATTATCCATCCACATTTTTCTCATGTTTGTCATTTAAGTGACACTTCTTATTCCTGCATCTTTTTTACCAGCAAGACTATCAGGAACCTTTACTGGTTTTGTTTGGTTGCCTCATGTGGTAGCATATGTGGGAAGGGTTTTTTCATGTTTTCAAGTACTTGTTTGTGATGATTCAGGTGTTGCATTCAGCATTAGGACTGCATGAGACATACTAATGTTTTACCAATTTTTGCAATTCCTTGTTGAATTAACAGAAAACTATATGGGAATTGGAGACGTTTCATGACATTGTCAGTATTTTTTTTGTTTTGTTTTAGTGCCCTTTTCTACAATTATTCAAGATAATTGATTTGCTAAAAAAAAAAAAAATCTAGTTGCAAATGTCCCTGCCTATGGCAGGGGGTTGGATTGGCTGACCTTTAAAGGTCCCTTCCAACCAAAACTGTTCTATAATTCTAAATAGTAGAAGGTGAAATTCTTCTCTCCTCTGTACCAGAACTAATTTTGAGAAATAACTGAAGTCAGTGGAGTTGCAAATGTATAAAAATCCTCTGCAAATAAAAGCATAATCTTTCTACTGGTAGTTAACATTAGAGTTTGGGAATCCCCATGGTGTGCTAGACATAAGATGAAGAAAATAAAGCTGGAGAATATAAGTGCTGTTTTAGTTTTCTAGGGTGATACGGAGGCAACACCACCAACTTCAGCTCCTTGTATTTTGTCTTTCCTAAGACCTGAGAGAAGCAATTGCATAATGTGGAGAGCTGGCTGCTCTTGGATGTGTTGGTGTAAGCCTGCAGCCAATTCTTTGTTGCAAGAAAGAACTGGAAAATTTCCCTTAGCACTTCGTTTCATATCACCCTGCAGAACCACTTACACTAAAACAAAGCTACTACAAAAGAGAAATAAGTTACACAAATAGAAAATTGATATAATGCTCCTGAACTAATAGTGACAGCACTTTAGATCCATTACCTGAAATTATGACTTCATAAGAAATATGAAATTCAGCTATTCAGAATCAGTTTTTTAATTCTAAGCACAGTTTATCAGGGAGCTGTATTGCTGAATACAATTACTGTATTGAATAGTCTGACAGCATCATTTGAAGCATTATTTTACATCCATCTTAAAAAACTGCAGGAAATTTTTAAAAATACTAACACCAGAAGCCAGCACTTCTTGGTACTTAAATCAACCAAAAAATCCATCAGCTTGTGGACACATGAGGATCACATGAACTCGATGACTTTATTTTTTATTGCAACTTAATAGGTTTTGGTGCCAACTACAGGCTGGTACATTAAAAAGCAACAGCCCAAATGGAGCAAGTAGCTATAAAGGAAGAGTTTATGAAGATTAGTCTCTAATGATATGCTTCTATGGATTATAAATTTGGAACATTTCCTGTTAGAAAGAGGTACCTCTTCACATGCCACCTCAGTACCACAGTGCAGGGTTATCAGGATCTGTGCACAGCAGGAGCAGCCTCTCAGGTATCCTCAGCCTCTCTATGTCCCTTTAATTCACTGTCCACAGGATCACGAGTGGATGACAGTGGAGTTTGGTCTGTGGTTGCTTGGCCATTCGCTAGTGTACAGCCATGCTTGCTCATGTAACGAGTCATGTAATATAAAAGATAAATAATATGCACTTTCAGAGCTGTATAAATTAGTAACTAATGAATTACGTAAAAATTGAGTTTTGTTAATAATTTAGTAGAAAAAGAAGCCTACCATCTCTCCATAGAGAGATGTGTCTGACTGATTTCATGGCAGACATTGAGACAGCAGCAGTTGGAGGCAGCTGGAGAGCAGGGAATCATGGTCTGTCAAACCAATAAGTGTTAATGAATACTTCAGCAGTAATTGTTAACAGAGTTTTCTACTCCAGTCCAGCACCATTTTGAGGTGCTGAATGGGGTACAGGTTACCCCTCAGTTCTGGGCTGCCTCCAAGTAAAAAGATGAAACTCAGCCAGCTTTTACTGAAGGCTGAGAAAATACCTTGAAGGGCCTGGGTTTGTTTCAGTGCTGTCACTTCATATTTGTCTCACTTCCTTTTAGCTTCAGTTTCACAGCTCCTCCAGTTAATGAATGTGCTGTAAGGGAAAGAAAGATAATTATCTTATCCTTGCACAAGATGTTTCTTAGAATTTCTTCAAATCTTTGCTTTCCAATTTTTTTTCTTTTTGTTCAGTCCTCTGCCTGTTTTACCTTTCTATTCCTGCCAATAATCAGCACTACATGAAGAATCAGATACAAATATGCAGAATCTCTTAAAAATTTTTTGCTCTGCTATAGATCCAGCATCTTTCAAAGCTCCACCTATAAAAGCAAGGTCCCAAAATACGGTTTCTTCTGTTGCAGGTTATCTGGAATCCAGACTTCATGTAGGACAAAAAGAGACATAGACATGTGTTAAGGAAGGCCATGAAGTGCCCACATCACATGTCTGTGTCTGGCATACATCGGCAAGTCAAGTGGTTGCTCTAGCTTTAGTCTGAAGTGGTTCTTTTCTGCTGTTTAATCTGGAACACAACACTATGAAAATATGCTGATGCAGTTTCTGGAGGGGAACAGATCTCTGCTTGGTGATCTCAGGAGAGAAGCAGAGCAAGGGATCAATTATAAAGGAAGCAGAGGTGTGAACAAGCCCTTTGAGCAGCTGTGCTGCCCCAACAAACTGAGGAATTTCAGATCACTTTGTAATTTCAATAACACAGAAAATCTCCTTTTTGCAAGTGTTCAGGCACATATTATTGAATTGTAGAGTATTCAATAGTACTGAATGCCCCTGAGATCTAATAAGCAAAAAATAACCCCAAGGAATTTGTCACAAACCCCTCCACAGTTTTGAATTTAAAAACAGCAGAGAAAGGACTGAACATCACTGAAGACTCCTGTAATGCATTTCACTTTATTTTGTCACAGGGGCTGATCTGTGCAAGCAGTTGCAAAGCAAAAGGCAAAAGGATTTCCCATTTGCCAAAGGCGTGAGACAGTAGCCTTTACAGTCTGTTTTCTAAGAAACACTCCAAAGAGCTGTGCTCAAGATCTTCACTGCAATGCACAGAAGGATATTTTTTACTGGGTGCTACAAGGTCCAGATGCAATACTGCATATTCTGGACTGCCATCTACTGGCATTTGGTCTGCTCTCTGCTTACATAAGCTTTTCCTCTGAGTATCTTCCTAAGTTTCCCTGGAGCTAGCGAATTTGTGAAGGCAGATGCAGTTGTAATTTTAAGCTTTGTCCAAGGTGAACTGAGAAATTTGCTCCGGACAGTTCTGACAGGGAACAGAAAATCATATTTTAAACCAACATATTTCTAGTAGAAAGTATTCCTGCTGAACAAAAAGAAGGCAATGGTGTGACCTGTTTTATCTATGCTGTATGCAGATTATATTCAGAAGGAACTATTTGACTGATCTGTGTTATGTTATCACTTACACTTATCACTTAAAAGAGCAAGTTATAGTTTCATATAGACTCATAATTAATATCACTTAAGTTAAATCATACTGGAAAAGTATCCTTGTTAATTTTATGACCAGACCTTAATTTCTGGTTCAGAAAAAAAATAGCAGAAGGTTACAGACAAGCATTTTCATTCCTGCTGATTATGTTGGCATTTCTTGACTGTGACTTACCAACTACCTTGTAGCACCTGGCTTCTGTTTAGGATGAATTTGATTAGTCAGACAGTTAAGGAGGGCTACACGGAGACATAAATGAAAAAAAAATAGCACTCCAACAATTTATAAGCCTCATGACATTAACGGTTACATTAAATCCCACTGAAATGGATAAATAGAACAAAGAGGGAAAGTTCCTTTGTTTAGAGATATATTTTAGCACATCTTTAAGATTCCCTGTCTGAATACCTGAGGACCCAGTGTTGAAGACAGCATGTGATTCCTTTTTTAAGACACAATGGGGATATATCCCCAGGGCTGTTGGAAAAGGATGAAAGATAGGAGATGGCAGGGCAGAGAACCCAGAAGATATGAACCTAGATAGAGCCCATAGGAGAGAAAGCTAAATAGAAAATCCACATATGGGTAGTTTCTGAGTCAAGTCAGAAGTGGGAAACAGGCTGAGCTTCACCAGCCAAGGCACATTTACCTTCTTCACTAATGCACTTCTAGGGACATGGGATGGTGCATTTTTATAAACAAAGAAATTACTAGAGGATCTTCTGAATCATCCCCCTCTTTTCCTTCTAATGGGAATAAACTCTCTCAGTAATACAAATAAATCATAAAACCAACACTGTATCTATGTTTTGTGTTTATAAGTGTAGGTCTCTCCCTGTCATTACCCCTCGCTTATTGGTGGGGATTCTTAGAAGATACTCCTTAGAGGCAGAGTCCTGACTTCAATTCCTTTTAGAAGTACAATCTTGACCCACTTGGTGAGCTTCTGGGGGTCATGTACACATGAAACTCTCTGTTGGACAACTACCTACAACCTGCAAGGGCACCTCAGTAGCTTTAACAAACTAGGGCAGATTTCAGCTAATAGAGCAGTCTTGGGGATAAATTTCTCCGATAAGCTTTCTTATCTACCGCAAAAAAGATGAGAATAATTTTTTCATTATTTTCATATTCATAGAAAATTTATCATTTAAGAACTCCAGATTCTTAAGAACTCTATGTTATATCACCATCTTCATCAAACATTTTCTGTGAAATTTTTGTCAAATCACTTACAAAAGGATTCATTTCATCTCCTTCTACTTATTCAAAAGTTAGTTCAGCAGCAAAGCAACTTGCCTTTGTCTCTGTCTTCAGAGGCACGTCCATGCCTCCAGGGTGCAATTCATCCCATGCTAATATAGAAGCAGAGCATCAAGTTGAACATTTAATTTTGCTCCCCTTGCTAACTGCAGTCCAGAGACAGTTTCTGCATTGATTTTTTTACTAATTTTATTTTACTGACTGAGTCAATGAAGAGAGTCAGGCACCCCTAGAGGTAAGTACATCTCACCTACCAGACATCTGGTATGGGAGGGCTAAATCACACTCAGAAGACACCTCTCTCTCTCCTGACTGCAGAGGTCATCCTAAAGCGTTACTTCAATCTGGCAATTTGTACGTGGCTAGTACCAGTGAAATGAATCTCCCACTCAATTCCTTCGTTAACAGAGGATCTCATACTCTTCCACTTCATTCAAAGCAGAGATGGTTGTTTTCACTCACCTTCTTGTCCATTGTTCTGGTCCATGAAATAGAACTATACCGTCAGGATAAAAGAAGTTGAGGTTTCAGTCTTAGGTATTTTCTCCCCTATGATGTCTCACTCACTAATGAGACCTGTTCTTTCTCCACACAAACTTCTCATTAACCACATCAATTACTTCCTAACAGCAGAGTCCTGTGTTTTGAAGGGATCTCTGGTGGTTTAAAGTTTTACTTGTTTTGGTGTTTTTTTTCAGAAGAAAAGCAAAACAATAGACAGTGAGTTTTTTCAGAGCCTTAGCTTCACCTGCTAGGGATACAGAACAACTTGTTGTTCTGTATTTTGAGCTACTGTTGCTCTGTTTCATTTACATATACCCACCAACTCTACCAATATACACTCCCACTAAACTCTCAATCTCATCTTCTGCTTGTCATTGTGTCATTATGTTTTTCACCATCCTCCATCCTGACTCCATGTCAGGCAAGTTCTGAATATAAAGTAGAAATAGGAGTTAGCCCTTGTGATAATTCCCTGTAGGTTTATTATACCAGAATATGGAAAAAAAAAAATCCTTGCTCTCATTTTGATCATTTCTCTGGCCAAGCAGAGAATACTGTGAGAGCTACAAGAAAAACCTCGTGGTGATTAGAAGACCCACATCATTAGGTTACAGATAAATTGCTATGCCTTAGAAAGATATTGAACAGCATCTTAGCGGAACTTACAGTCTGTGTGGACACTTTTAACCGATGACAAATGTGAAGGAGTTTAACTCAGATAAAATAGTTGACTACCATTTGAAGCTACGTTGAACTATCTTGCTCTACCAGGAGTCTCAAACTGGACTGATGGCTTCTACAGATTATCTGACAAATAACGACTTGTTATGCCATTGTAACTGGACTTTGCCTGTGAACTGAGAAAACTTATGTCAATTATGCTGGATTCGGACAGTTTTTTATATCTGTATCCATCTCTCTGTTTAAGATCCTTTCCTAATACCCATTACTACAGTATTTCAGTTGGTGGTATATGTTCATCTCCAGAACGTTTCTAGAAAGTACGGCAGCAACTTTTTTCCATTTTGTACACGTAGCATCACTGAGATATAGTGAAAGTAAGCTGACATTAGACTGACAAAGCACAGACAGATATTTTCATAATAAAAGATTTTTTCTCGTATTTCAAGTCAACAATTCCTCCTCTTACTGTGTTGGGAGAAAAATCTGTGATTATGGCTTTGTTCGGTAGTCTGTTGAAGCCAAAGAGCCTCCATTTAGCAGTTGCAGCAGCAAATTCAACTCTGCATCCTGCTACATTGGTAGGTAACACCGAATTTAGCCTCAGTGAGTTTTCAAGAGCATAAATGAGGTTTGATGACTTAGTCCACATGGGTAGTTTCAGATACAGACTAGTTTATTTTTTCAAAACATGCACTGTAGTAGAGGGGTGTTTTCTAAGAAATAACCAGCTTATACTAAAATCATACAGAAAAAATATAAAAAATAATATATATTCTTGAAACAAACTTATTATAGTATACATTTTCTTTGCTCTTAAAAAAAATCAATCAAAGTATCTCTTTTGTTTTTATATTTTTTCATTGCAACTCTTCTAATAGAAAATGTTTTATACAGGTAATTTGTACTCGGTCTGAAGATTACAACAGCCAACAGGCTTTATGCAATGCCACAAGCGAGGGGCCTATAAGGCGAAATCCTGGGAACAATGATAAATCAAGGACCCCAAGGCTCCCATCCTCAGCTGATGTTGAATTTTGCCTGTCACTGACTCAGTATGAATCTGGATCCATGGATAAAATGGCCAATTACAGTTTCCGAAACACTCTGGAAGGTAACATGTTTCATTCTATTATGCCATTTCCATCTCTAAATTGATTCTCTCTAGGGCTAGAGTCTTTAAACTCTGGGTAGTTTGAACTGACTCCATGAAGAATAACTCAAAAAGAAAGAAAAAGTTATGCTTTCATCTGGAATAGGAACAGAAAGAACCACATTAAAGGCATTTGATAAGAAACTATAAACTATAGAATAGATCAGACACTAAATCGATCTGTTAGGAGATACTGTATCCTGCTACAGTCAGCACCAGGCAGGCACAGCAAAAAAAATACACCACTGCAGAAAAGGAGGTCATTTAATAATCTGCTTGTGCATAACCATGCACAACCATGGCCATGTCAAAGGTTTGCCCGGGAATTCACAGTGTTCCAGGGACCAGGCTGGACAACAAGGGTGAAAGAGGATGCTGACAGTTGGCATGTTATATTTACATCCTTCCACTGTGAACTCCATAGCAGACTTCTCCCTAAACTCTGAGGAACAGGGATTATTATAAATTAGCCCTCAAAACTGACCCTTAGTATAATTTCCAAGATAATTTAGTTATCTTAATTATATAACTATGCAACCTGTTTTGAATTTTCCTAATTTACTAGTAAGCAGTTCTTTACTGAAAGAAATTCTCAATTTTCTGTCTACTAAACTCTTTTGAATCTGGTAAAATTGCTAATAAGCAAGGATAACATATTGTACATTTATAAATAAATATTTCTACAGCAACATATATCAGCTGAATGTAATATGATCTACTTTTGATGTCCCAGAGATTTTGGCTTGCAAGGAACTCTATGAGGGCATAACAATGCAATATAGGAGTAGGAGTGAGGATAAGAAAAGTTCCATGAAGATGATCAGAGGGATGGAGCAACTCTCCTATGGAGACAGGTTGAGAGAGCTGAAATTGTTCAGCCTGGAAAAGTGAAGGCTTCAGGGAGATCTTATTGCAGCCTTCCAGTACCTTAAGGAGGCTTATAAAAAGGAGGGAGAGATATTTTTTATATAGGCAAATAATGACAGGACAAGGGGCAATGGTTTTAAACTGAAAGAGTGAAGGTTTAGATGTTAGGAAAGAATTCTTTACTCAGAGAATGGTGAGGCACTGGAACAGGTTGCCCAGAGAAATTGTAGATGCCCATCTCTGGAAGTGTTAAAGGTTAGGTTGGATGGGGCAATGAGCAACTTGATCTAGTGGGTGGCATCCCTGTCCATGGCAGAGGGGTTGAAACAAGATGATCTTTAAGGTCCCTTCCAACCCCAACCATTCTGTAATTCCAAGAAAGCAAAGCTTTTGATACATCCAGTATTAGTCATAATGTTGTGTGGAACACCACAAAGCTTTCATGGGAAAAGTGAACCAATTTCTTTCTAAAATGGCCAGAAATTTGGAACTTGCCTGCTTCAGCCAAGGAAGAATCCAGACAATATTTGACTCCATCTCTGGACATAGCTGTGCTTTCTGTCCTTGAAAAGGGAAACAACATGAAATATGGGAAGAAAAAGGTGACATAATTAAATAGAGGTCCACTTACATTTTACTCCATAAAGTATGTGAACAAATGCAAAGAGTGGAGTAGAAGGAGTAGAGAAAAAGGAATTTAAGTAAATAAGTCATGAGATTCTGAGAGTCTACCATCATATTACTGATATTGTAAGCAAAAGTAATGACACAGTCTGTGGGAGTTTTTATTTTATTTTTTTAACCTGAATTATTTCAACACTCATCTTTACACCACAGGAACACAAACTTTTCTGTCAACTAACTTATTTAGCTAACAGGATACTGAACTGCCATTTGAAGTCAAGAATTCATGGCTAATGTTGAAAAAGATGATGAAAAGTTTTAAAACAAATTTTACTGCCAAAAACCCCTCATATTGTATTAACTACTTTCTTACAAATGACCTGTTTAATATTTTGTTGTACACAGATGCCAAGCTTAAATTGACCACTTACATTTATTGTGTCAGGGCCCATTTCTGCATTACAGTATTCTTACAAACCTGTTAACACTTTATAGTTCCTAACATTTTGTTCCTTTTCTAAACAAAAAGCTTTTCAGTCCTTCTTTACTTACTTGCACAATTTTGTGCTGATACACTTAAGGTCAAATTCTAATCTCTTTTAGATCCAAAGAAAATCCAAAGTAAGTCCTTTGACTTTATTAAAATTACTCTGGGTATGTGAAAGGTGATTGGAACCAAGCCAGCGGCTGTAATTTAGCAGTTCCTGATTTACACCAATGTTAGATTTACTCCTCGGTTTCGGTTCTGTAATGGAAAACACCTGTGTTCACATAGGAGATCCCCTTCTGGGCAAAACTTTATGCTCTTCCATTC
The DNA here is from genome assembly GCF_003945725.1 of Corapipo altera. Taxonomy (NCBI): domain Eukaryota; kingdom Metazoa; phylum Chordata; class Aves; order Passeriformes; family Pipridae; genus Corapipo; species Corapipo altera. Next base: position 82,749,714 of record NW_020884872.1, on the reverse strand, counting down.
TTCAGTGTATTGGAACAAAGACTAAAACTTTTATCCTTCAAAGTGGTAAGTATCAGCATTGTTATGAGCAGATCACAACAACACAGGCTAAATCTCTGTTTGACTAACATAAAATGCTACTACAGAGACAGAAATTATGACACTGAAGAATTTATGTCACAACAGTCATAAACTGCAAAGGTCAGTGTTGTTCAGTAAAACAACACCCCTATGAGGTCGAGCACATGAGTTGTCCTCTCACTCTGGGGCAGGCTAGATTCTGCGTTGAATGAAAAACAGATTAAAGTTTGCACTTTGCCCCTGGAAGCAATTATTTTAAATAGGATTTGTTAATTCTTGACCCTAAATGGGGAACAGTGTTGGCTTCATTGGAAACATCATGGATACAAGCGAACAGAAAATCAGCCTAGTTTAAAAGCATCAGGTAAGATCAGAAATGGAATAGCTAACTGCAAATTAAATAGTTTGGATTCTTTATTCAGTTCAGTTTTGGCGTGACATCTTGAATGCTACTTCCTAAGACTAAGAGATGGCTGAAAAACTTAGAATTTTTTTTTCTTTATGAACAGATTCTACAGTTGAAACTAGTTTATTCATGGCAACTTCAAATGAAAATCAGTGCCTTCTAAGTTTTGCACAAAGTGCAAAAGAACATTAAAAAATATTCTTCAACTCTACATCACTTTCATTATGCATGAATTAACTCATGACAAATGGTATCAAACCAAGCCATGTCATAGCAATTATGTATTGTTACTGCTATTCTGTCATGAAATAATGGAATAAAACATCAAACATTTCAAAATGTAATTTCATTCTAATAGGACATTTTCCTTTTTTTTTTTTGAAATGAGAGATTTTGATCTGGAAATCTTTCCTCAGTATTTTCACAGTGATCCATACAACTAATGAAGAAAGGTTTCTCAAAATTAAGTTTACCAACAGAAAACTTCTAATTGAAAAAGTTTCTGTCTACAGCCAACATTCCTCACCCAGCTCGAACCTCAAACTGTGGGTAAATTTATGCTTCACACTGAGAAAGTGCTGTCAAGTTGCGAAGAGTCACTACTAGAGAACTAGAAAGACTATTCACCACAGACCACATTGAAACTCTACAAGAGTAATTTTAAGAAAAAAAACTAGATCGTGACATGGTCTAAATTAGATAATCACAAACTTTCATTTTCTCTAGTCCCCTAGATCAAATTCTGTGGATCTTGTAGCTACCTCACTCTAGAGGGATTACAGTAATAACACTGCTTAAGAAAATATGTAGGATCTAACCCTGAAAAGTTTTCTGTGAATTTGCCAATGGTAGAAAAAATCCATGAACATAAGCTAGAAGAACATTACTAACTTTAAAGATCTGCAAGGATACGGCCTTAAAATTCTCATATTTTCCCTCCTATTTTAAGGTGGATGCATCTATCTGACCTGAGCTTCTCTAAAATGTGAAAACTTTATTAAAGAACAAAATCATACCCCGGGAGAATGGGACTAAGTATATTATTCAGTTGGACTCGGATAGAGAAACATAGAATTTAGGTTGGAAAAGATCTTTAAGATCAATAAGTCCAACCATAAACATAACATTGCCAAGTCCACCACTAAATGATAAAGTCATAGAGTTGTTAAGACTGGAAACGACTTCTAAGATCACCAAGTCCAATGGTTAACCTGCATTTTCACTATTAAACTGTATTCCCAATGCCATATCCACATGTTTTTTAAAGACTTCCAGGGATGGTGTTTCAACTACTTCCCTGGACAGCCTGTTCCAATACCAGACCACTCTTTTGTGAAGAAATGTTTCCTAAACTCTCATCAAAATCTCCTCTGAGGCAACTGGAGGTTGTTTCTTCTTGTCCTGTTGCTTGTAACCTGCAAGAAGAGACCAACTCTCACTTTGCTTCGGCCTTCTTTCAGGTGGTTGTAGAGAGTGAGAAGTTCCTCCCTGAGCCTCCTTTTTTCCAGACAAACACCCCTAGCTCCCATGTTCAAACACCCATGTTCAGCTGCTGTTAACCAGCACCTCAAGTTCCTTTTTCGTTGGTCGGGTTTCCAGCCACTCTTCCCCAAGCCTGTAGAACTCATGCTGTGAACCAGCACTTCGCCTGGTTGCACCTCATACAATTGTCCTCAGCCCATCAATACAGCCTGTCCAGATCTCTCCGCAGAGCCTCCCTTGAGTCCAGAGAAGGACAACAAAGGTGGTGAAGGTCTAGAGACAAGTGTTATGAGGAGCAGCTGAGAGAGCTGGAAGTGTTTAGAGGCTCAGGGGTGATCTTATCACTCTCTACATCTGAAAAAAGGTGGTAATCGGGTGGGGGTCAGCCTCTTCTCCCAGGCAATTAGGGGCAGGATGAGAAGACATAGTCTTAAGCTGCACCAGGGAAGGTTTAGGTTTGACATTAGGTGGAGTTTCTTCACAGAAGGGGTGATTAAACATTGGAATGGGCTGCCAAGGGAGATGGTGGAGTCACCATCCCTGAAGGTGTTTGAGGAAAGACTGGACATGGCACTTACTGCCATGATCTAGTTGACATGGTGGTGTTAGGTCATAGGTTGGACTTGACAACCTCAGAGGTCTTTTCCAACCTAATTGAGATTCTGTGTTTCTGTGATTCCTACCCTCCAGGAGATGAACACTCCTGTCCAACTTGTTGTTGTCCGCAAACTGACTGAGGGTACATTCAATCCCCTCAACATGCAATATACAAAGCAGAATTTGACCTTTAAAGTACCAGCTGTCCTTACCACTGGCCTAGAAAGTCATACAAAACTAAAATTTATTTTGTAAGAAAAAGGTTTCGCGGTTAAGAAAACCACCTGCAAAACTGTTATGAATATCTAACTGATGTTAGACGTGCCATAGATGTTAAGTAGTTCCCTAAGATAATCAAAGGAGATAGGATTTTTTGAATGATTCCTCTGTTTCTGAGAAACTGAATGGTACCAATGCTCTCCAAGCTCTGCATACCTGCTAAGTGCAGTTACAGTGCTTCAACCAGTGGTTAATGAGCAACTGAGGAAAACACTACCTGCTTTCAACACATAAAGCTCTGCACTTGACTGTGCATGGAGTTCAGTGGTCTCTACTAGTAGATGGTAAATCTACAGTTAATATAATTAAATACTCTATTAAAAGACATAAACTTGACCTAATTTCATGTTCTGTAAGAACCGCCTATAAACCAACCTAAAATCTGTCAGGCAGCCTTAATTTTGAGTGGCATCATTAGCTTCTCCTATAGTAAAGTTTGGTCTCAATTCCCACCTAATTTAATTCAGCCTGGTCCAGTGAAGCTGCTTCAAATCCACTGAATCACTGTTGCTGATTAACAGCGTTATAAGCAGGAGCAGAATCAGGTTTATGAACCCCTAAAACTGTGATTTTTCTCTTGTTGAAATCACCGGGGAAACTTCACTTCAGTGATGTATGCCCTGATAGCTATTTCTAATGCACCATAATTAAACAAGGGTTTAAAAAGATCTCTGAATGTTACAGCTTCCTATACTGGCCAGATGATTTAGTGGCTCACTGCAGTCTCCTCCACCCATTACTCAGCCACTCTCCCTCCTTTTTTTTTAGTACTGTCACTGGTTCCCATCATATCCTTACATGAGATACTGTATTTTAGTAGCCTGGAAAAAAACCCTGACATCCCACACTCCAGGGTAGTTTAATGACAGAATAGTGAGTGAAATCAGTTCACAGAAGGACTGAGGAGGTGCTGTTTAGGCATGGGAGAGGAAGGCACAACATGAGGAAAGACAGGTGGAGAAAGAAGAGTTCCCCTGTCTAGAGACAGGGAGCTCTTATTTCAACTCACCTGCTTGTATATCTGTAGTCTCACATCTGCTATAGAGGTGATTTTACTGCAACTACCTCATCAAAGTTTTCTGTATTCTGAAAAAAATGTAAAGTTTTCACATATGCATTTTAGGTGACTTCATCCCTTTTCAATAGTACATCATCCTTCATAGCTGACTCTACCTAAGTCTTTTAAAAAAGAGCAAAGAATAAGATCCAAGTTAATAAAATACAGTGACACCACACTGCAACCTTATTCCTGCTACAATTTTACAATTTATATGAAGTTTTTGGAACAAGAGATCTGATATTAGAACTTCTCATGTGCAGGGATAAATGTGACATCACCTTTGTCATGACTGGATGCACTCCAACTATCTGGGAGCCAGAGGGTGGGGTTGCTAAAGCTGTCACAGTTACAGAGATTTTGATTATTAAAATAAATTGCTTGTGTGCAGATGTTCCATGAAAAGCTAACCAGAGCCAAAATGAATATTCTGTGGTTTTTTTATCAATTATTAGATCGTTTTCAATGCATTAAGAAATTTAAGAAGAATCCCAACTCTGATATAAAACATCTAGCCTTCTACCTAGACCCTGAATAAATTTTATCTTCCCTTAAACATATTTGTAAGGTATTGGGATATAAGTGGAAGAATTGCTTCAGAATAATATACAGATATATCATATTTTGTTAATATTCACAGAAATTTCCTAGTATTGCTAAATTGACTGATCCCAATGATCATGTGCTGTGGCCATCAACAAAGAAAGCCAAAGTTGTTGTCATTGGTTCCTAGGAGTTCTGGACAATCTGTCAATATAAATTGTTCTTCATAAGTAATATTTTATTCTGCTGATCCCCCTGATTTGATAGCTAGGTAACATAACATTCACCATGATTCAAATTTCTGTGGGCCCTATTCTCTCTTTGAGAACTTCTGTCCTTTGCTCTTTATGTCACCCAATGGGCTCTTCAATAATTCTGGTCCACATCCAATGTACTCAAAATCTGCAGTTATCTGTTTATCTTTGTTTCCTACATCCAGATTCACTCCACCTTAAAAACCTACAATTTTCATAACAAGCCAACTTTACTTCCTCCAACTGTCCTAATTATGTTTTCAACTCTGTCTTCCTAATTATGGGAAGCAGAGGGGCAGGCATTGATCTCTTCTCTGTGGTAACCAGTGACAGGACCCGAAGGAATGCCCTGAAGTTGTGTCAGAGGAGGTTTAGGTTGGATATTAGAAAGAGGTTTCTCACCCAGAGAGTGGTTGAGTACTGGAACAGGCTCCCCAGGGAAGTGGTCACAGCACCAAACCTGATGGAGTGTTTGGATGATACTCTCAGGCACATGGTGTGACCCTTCGGGATGGTCCTGTTCAGGGCCAAGAGTTGGACTTGGTGATCCTTGTGGGTCCCTTCCAACTCAGCATATTCTGTGATTCTGTGAATTTCTCAAAAGCTTTGTCATACTATTAGAATCAGAAAGATGGATGGTTAGTATGGTATGCTGGTTTCTAGGTGCCATAGTTATGATCTGATTCTTATTATAAATATCAGTAATTTATGTCAGATGCTCTTCCCTTGTTTGAAAAAATTAACTAACAAGACAAAGCTCAGTGAGGGAATTTAGAGTGACAAAGAAATGCAATCATTTCACACAGAAGATCAGAGTCCTAGCTGGGTCTAAAACTCAGGTTTCCTTATTCATAAGGCAACTCTAGCCACATGTCAATTAATACTTTGTGTGACTCCAAGAGGAAAAAGTGCAGAGCAAACCGTTTGGTACTGTGGACCTGAATTCCACATAACACATGAGAGTTTTGAAAGGGAAGGGGTTCTTTCATAGTAGCTGTAGTTCAGTCCCCCAATAGTTGGCACATTTTAGATATCCTCCAAAAGGAATCCAGTTTTGCAAAGTCAGAAATTGCCTTATGATGTGAGTCACAGCATGAAATAGAAGAACTGTTGGGAGATTCACTTCAAAAGTATGTTATAAATTCTCATTCTTAGTCCAAATAAGTAAATAAAGCAAGTGTTCAAAGCTTGTGAGGAATTTCACAAAGATAAAAACTAAGATCTTTCCTTTCCCTGCCTTGCATACCTGATAAACTGCAACAATATTGGAAAAAACACTGAAGATCAACACAATGACCATATTGTTCACAGCCCTTTTTATTTGATTATTAAATTGTGAAGATGTCTTAATGTGACTCTACTGCATTTCCTCATCCTACAGCTTATAGAAATTGTGAGAGGAATACATCTTCAGGAACCAAATAAAAGAGATAGATCAGAGAGGTTTTGTGTCATGGCTTAAATAGCAGAACTAGCATTATGTTTGGAAATAGACTGGGAGGACAACATATGTTTCTACTCTTTCTCTCTGGGAAAATTCCAAAGAAGGATCAGATCGTTGAGTTGGCTTTTACTAGGAGTCCTTACAAGTAGTGAGGAAGCTTGGCTGTTGGGACACTGAGTGGAGCTACCAACATCAGAGCTGAGGAATGGACAGGCTACCAAGATAAAACCTAATGGAGAGACTCATCTTCCAGTATTTCATCTTTGGGAGTTTGGGTCTTCTCAAAACCCATCTTTTAAGTTCCTCCAAAATAACAGCAATCCACAGACTTCTGGCCTGTAAGTCTGACTGTGAAAGATTATTGATTACTTACCAAATCCTCCTGTAAATATTGGATTATAGTTTGTAGTGTGTCGGGTCCTATCAATAAAAGGACATAGTCATAGAGACAAACATTAATAAATAAACGAGTATATCGTGGGATAAAATAGCCTGTTTTATCTTAGCAACCTGTAAGTATAGAGATTCAAAATGAAAATAAAGTGAATAGATTTTCTCAACATAAATAAATGTACACACCTAAATATCTATAGGGATTATGTTGCCTTTTAACATCCAGTCAAAATGGACAAAGAAATTTAAAAATATAAAGCAATTTAGCAGTACATTTGCTGACATGCTGCATTAGCTACATGGCAAGAGTTTTAATTTAGCTTATTCTAATTTCATCTTTGCTATGCCTTTGAAATATTTTAACACTCCTTTACATGTTTTCCAAAGCTCTTGTCTAAAAAGTTGAATGTAAATGAAGGGAAAGTAGGTACTTTGATCTTCACTGTTACTGGAAAAAGAATTATACACATTGTCATATCAGCATATGATTTCCTCTTGAATCTACAGGCTTTGCTGATCCACAGACTGCAATATCAAACCCATCGCAAAGTGGTTTGCATAATGCACTTCACATCTACATGAATGGCTCCATGTCCCAAGTACAAGGCTCTGCAAATGATCCTATCTTTTTACTACACCATGCATTTGTTGACAGGTAGGTTTAATTCTTCCTAGTAAACCTAATTCATTTTGTGGGGTTTTTTTACAGTATGCTTTTCACAGGCATTTTAATACTGCAAACATGTTACATGCCTTTACATGCACAACATTTTCAGACATGTAGTATTGAGCTCTGCTATTATTTGAAAGCACGTGTCACTCCTAACCTGACTGTATGTTCACTGGATTAAATATAACTTGACAAGTTGACAAATGCATTCAGCTTTTATTAACAAGGTAAAAATAGTTCTTCAGTGATGTCATGATGATTAATATATATGGATGTGTATGTCAGGAAGTTTGGATCAAAAGTTAGTGACTCATTGAAATACAACTATAATCAGTTGGAGCAATTCCTTTACATTCTAAATGTCAGAGCTGTTTTAATTTCTATTCCATAAGGAAAATCCAAGCCTGCCGTTCATAAATGAAGAAGAAAAAATACATATTTCAGTGTGACAATCAAAACTGTGACTGTCTCTTGATGAAAGAGAAGAGTACAGCTGTGCAGAATTAAAGAAAGAAAACAGAAGGATATCATGCTTATTATATAAGAAAGAGTAGAGGAGCACAGTTTTGCAAGAAAATAGTGGAATTGCTACATTAAGGGCAGCATTCCAAGATTTAATGGCGACCTTAAAAATTTCTGTGCCACTATAATACATGTGAATGGCTTCAAAAAAATTAAACTGGACTGCATTTACTCCAAACTCTGATGAATAAAGAACAATTAAAAAAAAAAAAAAAAAGCTAAGCAAAGGACAGTAAAAGCCACACAAACAACACGTTCTGGAGCAGTTTATATTTTCTTATCAATCTTCTACTTTCTCCCCCTACACTGACTGTGACTTGACTACAGCAATGTTTAGGACAATAAAAACTATTACACTACTTTTGGGAGTCTTCCATAAATCTGTATGGTCAGAAACCTACTGACTGAGACTCTGCCTGCATGCAGGTGCTTACTGAGATGAAAATCAAAATACTTTGTTCATTTGGGTCACTAAGGCATGCAGCGCAGAAGGGATGCAGATTACAACTTGCAGACATCATCTTGCACTGAAGTTCCTTAGTTTCAGGCAGTTTACGCCAAAACTCTTATATAAAACTTTGTCTTATTTAACCAAAAACCTAGTAGGTTTAAAAGAGACAAAACTGAAGTCAGATTTGTCTCTTCATACATATTTAATATATAAAAGGAGGGGGGGAAATAATATAGTTTATATCTATATATAATAAAATATATAATATAATATATATATAATAATATAAATGTATAACACATACATTAGATATTTAATGAGCCAAATGATTGCATTCTTCACACTTTAAACATCGAGAGATAGGGCATCAAGTCTTAGCCGGTCACCCAGGCATCAGTGGAATGGTCCCTTAAATGGGTGACCTACCTGTTCTCTGCTCCTAATATGGTAGGGCAAAATTAGTCTTCTGGAGGTGTCAGTTTTGAAACTCTTTTATGTGAAAAGCTTTTCCTCCTAACATTTTAAAAGTTAAACAGCATAGCTCAGCTGTGATTTAGCATATCCATGCATTGACTGCTCAGCAGGATGGATGCATGAGGGTTTCAAGTGTGATTACAAAGCTCACTCTGGTGATTGTAAATTAACTTTCCAATATCTAGGCTATTAAAAAAGGAATCAATTGAATATTTATAGAAAAGGTACACAGAAGAGAAAGCATTATGATGTGCCGTATCAAAAGAATTGTTTTCCTTAGACATTGACACTTGTATAAGACCTACATATCTCTTAGCTCCCACTCTTTGCAGGGCTTAAGTAACCACTTGGTCCTCATGCTGACCTCTCAGCATGAAATTTGACAGAGGAATTTCAGTTGTAGTCATTCTGAGTCCCTGGAAATATTTCTCATAAATGTAGTTGCTATCAATTTTAAAAGGCAAAATTATTTGCAAATGACAACCTCATTAAGTCGGACTAGTGTTGAGGAAATAAATCACTGCAAAGGCACTGTGGGGGCAATACAGATATGCATGATGCAACCTCATCCCATCTGTGGCAGAAAGAACATTACCAGTGCTATGCAGCTGCTGTCTATATGGACTTTAGTACACACAGATGTAAAAACTGAGAATAATGTTGCGTTTTGTATAAGTGACAGAAAAGTATTAGTATGATTTCGGTTACTTTGGTTACTTAGCAGCCTTATCCATGACAGATTAATCATGCTTTTAGTTATAATTAATAAGTAGGTGACTGATAGGTACATACAGTACATTTTAAAAAATGCTGTTCCTCTCCTACATAGACTTTAAATCAGAAGGGCTGAAACAAAGTTATTTTCTGAGAGTCAAACAAGAACACAAAGAATAGTGGAAAAGGGAGAAACAGTATCCAGAGCAGCAGAAGCACATTTTATCAGCTTTTCTCATTTGGGCAGAATACTTTTGAGCTGATTGCTGTTACTACATTGTACCAATGGGCTTTTAATTGACTTTTAAATTATATCTTCTGACAAGAACAGCATCTTTTTCCATGTTCCTTGGTGAGAACATGGAGAGTTGCAAGATCGGGTTTTACTGGCAAAGTGTGTAAAAAAACTGGACATCAACAACCACAGTTCTGCTGGGATTGCAAATGCAGGGAAGAACAGCTCTGTGTCAAGAAATAAAGAATGGTCCAGCACTTTGAGCATCCATGTAGGATCCAAAAGAGGAATTCCCTTGCTCCACTGCAAATTCTTGGGGTGAAAGTGAGCATGGAACTTGGTGTCCCATGCTTTCATCCCTTGGAGATGTGTTTCCTTCCCATTGATTTGAATGGCACTTTTGAGGAGCTATGGATCTGAGCTTCAGTTAACCCATCTGTATAGTGGGTGATATTAGATGCCTACGCAAAAGGGATGCTGTCAGGGTAAATGCATTAATGACTGTGAAATGCTCAGTTACAACCATATTAGGAGTGATAGAACTAAGGCAATAGATCACAGGAACTGATTTTGCATGGAAACATATGGTACAGAGGAGGATAAACAAGTGTATACGGAGTCTGCTGACAGGTGTGAGCCAAATGTTAGGAGCTGCTCTCCAAACTGAGCAACAGTTAGCCTACCATCTGCTGTCCTTCAGCCTTTCCTGCCTGGACCTGAGCACAAAAGGAGGGAATGATGGACAAAGCAGAGGCGAAGTTGAGTTCGCTCAGGTGAAAAGAAAAGCATTGGCTTACAAACACTTCCCTTTTTTTTAGGTCATTCCTTCTCAGCAGTGCAGAAGTATGAAAGCACCCAGGCAACAGCTTTCTTAGCAATGATTAATCAGGCTCCTTGACATATCATTTGATAGCTAGAAGACCTAGGGAACAAATCTCTGTGCTTGGTAAAAACAGCTGACCACCCTGAAAATTATTAACTTTTGATTGAATGGCTAAAAAAAAGAAAAAAAAAGATGCAACAAAATATACATTCAGCAAAAACAAGAGCTTTTTTAGCATTCTGAAGCATTTCTCTTAATTGCAAATCTCTTTACTATTCACATATGCTTTACAGTCAGCACAAGGGAATAACAAGGGAGGAGTCAACCCACTCAAGCTGGAAGGAACAGCTGCACAGGCAGTGAAAGTAAGGGCCCACAGTCCCACTTGAGCTCATTGGGGTGTTTTCCGTGCTCTGAAAAGGAACTCTTTCCTCTATGCTGAATCTTTCAGATCCTCTATCTCTACAGCCACATAGTATCTCCATCTGTTCTCCCTGCACTTCTGTCCTTTGAATGTTTTTTTCACCTTTCTTCTCATTTGTTGTGTACTTCTACTCTTCTTGATTTCCACACTCCATCCCAACAATTCTCCTCAGAAAAGCTAAGTAGCAATGGGGAATATAAGTTGCCATACAACTTTATAACTGCACAACAGCTAATGCAATAGGGCCTCAGTTCTCATCTCATTTCTAAGTTTTGCAGCATCAGGCAGGGTTTATTACAATAATGTGGACGACTTCCAAAGGCCCTGGTTTTAGAACAAACCATTTAGCACTAATTTTCTGGAGAAACCCAATACTGTGTAGGATTTCATTCTCTTGCATCTCTAAAGTCTAGTATTTGTTAGACTGTTTGCATATTGTACTGCAGCTAGACCCAGATTGTCAGTACTAGCAATGCCGCTATTACAACAGTTGTTTTCTCCAGCTTTCATGAGTAACTACACAGCTCAGAATACTGCTGCAACCATCATTGCTTTAACTCAATACTCTGCCCAGGTGTTCTTCTCTGTCCATGCCCTTCTACTGCTTCTTTGTTCTCTTCACATCAGGTCAACCGGTCTCTATTGTGAAGGTCCTTCACTGCTCATCCCCAAATCATTTCTTCTTCATTGTAAGGAACTCACCCCTCCAAAACATTAATTATACCAATCCCTATTGTAAATCTGTTTTGTATTCAGACAAGTCACTCCATGCTCCTCGTGGCTGGGCATTGTCCGCCTGTGCATCCACAAATTCAGTCACTGTTCTTCCTTTCAACATGACACTTGAAAAAAAGCTCAGATGCTAGTGAACTGAAACATTCACTTTGTAGGTGGACTACTGCAGTCTCACTACATGGGTGCCTAGTCCTCCTCCTATCTGTTTGCATCTATCTGTTGTCCCTTGTCCTGTGTTTATGTCATATGCTCGTCACTAAGGGACTGTCTCACTGTACTGGACTGTGTCTCAAACTGAAACAGGCACATGGCATATTCTTTGCCTCTGACTATGGTTCTTAGGTGTCAAAGCAACATGAGCAACAGGAGATGACAATTGCTTTTGTTACAACTGTATGAAGTGGCAATGACAGGACACAGCTGGACATCCATACTCTGATCTTGTTACTTCAGTTACTATTTTGCTTGCTATCACATAGGACTGATTTCTCGCATCAAAGAAACAAAATCTTCAGAAGTGGGAAGTGTGCATATGTGTTTGTGTGTGTTTACATGCATTCTGCTAAAAGTAATCCAAGCCAAGGATAAGGTCACACACAGAATGGAGACACTCATTTACAGCCACTGACATACATGCATACTGCCAAGTAGGTGCAGAAGAAACTCTCCTACGCATCAGCTTCAGAGCCCAATGATAAAGCCAAAAATTCTACCTAATCAAGGCAAATGTCTCTGTGCTATGCATTAACATCAGCTGCCATAGACTCATATGCAGAATGCTAAAATAAACCCTTCTGCTTCAGTGGCAGGCTGGAGCTGGGAGCTTAGGAAATGCCGGACTCTGGATTATCTGGGAATCTGACAATGAAATGCTCACATTGCTTATCAGTGAAGTGCTAAACTGAAAAGCATGTATAGAGAAATCTGTTAAAAAATAAATTAGAACCCAAAATCTACACATTCTGATTTGCATATCAGCAACACTCCATTCCCTAAGCCAACTTCATGGACGCTTTCAGTCCCTGTGGACTCAATATACTCACCACTCAATATGCCCACCACTCAATATATTCAGGCCAGTCCCTTCTTCCACTAAGGAAAAAAAAAAGAAAAGAAAAAGAAAGCATTCTGGCAAAAGTAATTTTGTTGGAAAAATCACTTTAACAAGAGGAAATTTTATTTTTTCACCCCCATGAAATGTCAAAATAAAAACTCCTTATTTTTACTCTGTTTTTGAAACAGATCATTTTCATTTTCTCTTAAATGTCATCTCAAGGTTTTTAAACCAAAAAATGGATGAGAAAAAACCAAGTTGTTCTATTGTTTTGAAATGTTGACAGGAAACAGGAACTTATTCTAGCAGTTAAAAACTATTTGCTTCAAGAATTTGGAACATTTGGAGAGAAGTCATTCAAAAAGAATCATCAGAAATTCTTGTAAGAAAACACTATGTTTCCAGACTTGTTTAATATATAAAATAGGAATAATTCCTTATCCTGAACTGTCTCCTGTGGGAGACAACACAGACAACGCATGAGGCCAAGGAATTATTTTCTTCATTTGATGTACAAAAATGAGAGACACCAAAATATGTAACTTAGGTACTGAGATGGAGATTGTAATATAATGAATTATCAGCAAATAATAAAACAGTGTAAAAACGGAGAAATCACTGCATAAACACTAAGTGTATGATTAATTTTATTCCTTGATAAGGCTCACCACAGCAAGGCTCACCACTTTTTGAGGTATGTTTGTAAAAAATTGATGACACAGTCTAAAAGTCATCCTTTTTCTGGAGCTGAATGAATTATGGTTTGGAGCCACTTGAAATCTGTTGGACAAAGGCAGGTCAAGAGGTTGCTATTACCAATATACCTCCTCCTACACTAACAGTAAATCCACAGGACTTCTCCATCATGCCAGCTCAGGATCTTACAGTCTATGCCCAGCCCTGTATGCTCCCAAGTGCCTGTGTAAAAGCAGTATATGAGATGAAGTCATCTTCATAATTGTCCCTGGCACGAAGGCGAAACTCAGTCAAAGTCATCCCACTCAGTGAAAGCATGAGCATCACTGAGCTATTGCTATGCTAAGGGGTGAGAAAGTAGAGCTTTTAAGAGCAAAGCCCCTGGGATTTTCTCCTGAACTAGAGACATTTTTACACCATTTCCAGGACAGATCTGTGATGGTGGTATGTAGCAGGACAGCCCCTAATGCTTCCAAACACTACTGTACCTCCTAAAAGCTTTTCATTTTGCTAATATATAATTTGATATTTCTCAACTGAGTGAAATATTGTGGAGCTGGTGGGAGATACAGTCATTTCTTACTCAGGATATATATCCATAAAATTTAGGTTGACTTTTGGAATTAAACATCTAGATTATAAAGTGCTACTGCATAGGAAAAAAAAGAACCATATTCATGGTATGACATGGCATATATGGGAGCAGTAGGATGGTATCAGTTGATACTGTATGATTTTAGTGGGACCGTATGCATGTGCCAAATGCATGTAAGATGGATAAAGAGGGGAAAAAAAACACTTCAGAAACAGACAGGGAAGGCAGCAGAAGGTCGAGAACAGAAGTGTGATAATTGTGGAGGAGTTGCACAATACCCAAAGATGTCCCCACAAAAAATTTTGTCTGCAGGACTATGAATAGGCAGGAACACTGTAGGAGTTTACCTAGGCTCCCCAGCCCCAGAGAGCAACCTTGTCCTCTGAGACCTGGGTGAATGAGGGCAGCAGCATTGGAGCTGATGACTTGCTCACACCTTAAGTACCTGTTAACATGCAGGTCTCTATCAGAGTCACAGCTAGTGGAGCTGCTGATTTATCCTTCTAAAGAAACATTGTCTAAACTATACTCTTCTTGAGCTACAATGCAGACATCTCCTATTGAACCTCACTTACAGTTAGTAAGACTATAGTCAAGTAGTTCATAGAATCATAAAAGGGTTTGGGTTGGAAGGGGCCTCAAAGATCACCTTGTTACAATTCCCTGCCATGGGTAGGGATGCCTCCCACTGCTGACTAGCAACCAGATAATACAAACATCTCTGCTGAGGAACCTTTTTGTGTTTTAATCATATGGGTACACTCAAAATACTTCTTTCCATCTCTGTACAATACCCAGCATAGAGGGTTTGTTTAAACTCAAGTTCAGAAATTGCTATAATACAAATACCTATAACACATGTAATGCTTAAGGCATATGAGGGCATTACCCATTACTTGTATATGCAATAAGACTGAGCCTGGGAAAGTTATCTCCCCACCTCCAAAGCTCTTGGGGGAATTAATGAAATTTTTGCAATGCATCCTGGGTGGCAGTTGCGTCTTCTCCCTGCCTCTTGCATATTACATGGTTCCTCCTGGGAAGAGAGGTCTGATCAGCATGCACATCTACATCCCACCAGCAGGATCTGTGGCACAGCAGCAAGGTAGCCTTCCCTGATGATTAACAAAATCACATCATTACAGCAGCAGCTGTGCTGGAAGCCACTAGGTCACAGAAAGCAGCTCTTCTATCAGGAGAGGTATCAGAGTGTTTCATATGAGGGTGAGCCAGGAATTACTTTGGTCACAAGCTTTATTGGCACACATAAACTCCTACGAGTATGAGATACAGAGCAGATAAGTACCGAAGGAGTGGGAACTCGAGAATGTAAGTTTTTATAAAGGAAGTTTCTACATTTTAAAATTTTGTTTCCCCTTGGGGATGTATACAAATGTGCAGGAGGATACATGCTCCCTCTGTCACCCCAAGGTCTCTGTTGGCACTGAACCGGAGCTGCTAACCTTTCCCTCCTAACCTCTCAAACTTTGCAGCATGTTAACCAGAGCTACTCAGCTTGTTTGATGGAGCTGACTCACTCAAAGTGGGCTCAGTACGTGGGCAGAGTGAGTTCACATTTACTGCAAAATACCACATAAATATATCCATGGAAAGCAGAGTGTAAGTGGGAAAGTTGGGGTGTTGCTGAGATACACATCTCTCCAGTATCTCTCCCTCCCCTTTGATATCCCTGTGTCTGGGGTTGAAAGGAAAATCATACACCAAGATACTGAGTTGGACTCTATTTCAGCAAACCTGGGCAGTTCCTGCTACTGTAATTGCAAAGCACCAAAAGGGGTACAGGAACAGCCTTAAAGAGTCACAACACAGACCATATAACTTATACCATGGCTAGAGTGGTGACCAGAAGCAAAAGCAAAGGAGTATAGGTTTAGAGCATCTCTACTCCAGTGGACAGAGAATCTAAAGTAACCTACATTCATTTAAATAAGTCTTCTGGATATTCATAGATAGACCATATAGGATCAGAGAGAAGGAGAAATAAGGACAAGGATCAGTCTCAAGATAAATATTCTTTTTATCGATTAAACATGCATAAAACATACATATAGCACTGCTGCTCCACCTTGCTTTAGGGGACAGACCAGAGAAAGGTTAAACAGACATCTTCTATATTAGATGTGAAATACAGCAGTTGGCACTCTCACCTTCCATGTCATTATTCAGGCTAGATGTTTGTAATGACCCATTCTGCTCTTAAAATTCAATAATAAAGGAGGTTCAGTTCAAATAGTGCCATTTAAAATGCAGGTTTCCTATCAGTCTTATGGCAAGAGTTTAGTTCAGCCAACACGATTACAGAGTGGATCACTTTGAACTCCTCATATTTTGCGAGCGATTAGTGGTTTTTAAAAGGAAAGGCTACACTGCCCTGAAACTTCACAAGAGCCGCATGGTTAATCTTCACTTATTCTCTTAATGCTGGAAGGGGAGAAATCTCCCCATGGCACAGCAACCAAGATGAGTTCTGATGTAGACAGCTAGCAACACTTCTGCAATAATAACTAATATAATTGTTCAAAATGTAAAAAATCACAAGAAAACATGGTGTTTTTCTCACCCACATGCAGCTACCTCCTATTCATCAAAAGAAATTATCATTTCACTAACATAGATGTGATTTGTATATTACATGCCCTTGTGAACCTCAATAATGACAATCTTAAATTCTCAAAAGAATTGAATTACAGAGCACAGGAGTGGGCTCCATAGTATCAGTTCAGCTACCTCCACAGCAGTCCATATTAATCTGATCATTATCTTTCTCTTCGGCGGAAACTAGTTATTAAACTTGGGAGCAGCTGGCATTTGTACTATCTCCTGCTTCAAGTGATGTTTTTCTGTTAGCTGCAAACCATGGCAAAAATGAACCTAAGAAATTTGACACAGGATATACATTCCAGCAAATGTTAACTTTTGTTTTTGATGCAGCATATAGTTGCATTTGTATTTCCTTACTTACAAAGCACACAGTACACACCATCATGTCTCATCTATAGCTTGGTTTTCTCAGTGTTAGGCAGTATTGGAGACCTACATCTGAATGAGAAACAAATATTTCTAGCCAAACATTGCTCTGGTTTGACAGCAAGGGGTGAAACAACATATGGTATGACAGCTGTTTAAGGATAAAGAATTTCTCTCCTGCACCTCGGAAAAGCCATTGACAACTTTCATTGGTGTTAAACAAAGGCTGGCTTGGCTAAGAAAAGTGGTAGAGTTTGGAGCAGGTATCCAGCAGAATAACAGCACAGCTAATTCTCATTTAAACTCATTTCTTCCCAGAGGAGGGGCAAAATAAGCTTCCACGGGAATTACCTTGCTTTGCCAATAACTGGGTTATACTAGGGCACTAACTAGTTCCAAGCTAGAGAATACAGACATCCCTCTGCACAGATTCCTGCATCTTTTCCAACACTCAGCTTTTGTCTTTAGTGTCATGCTTAGCTTATCCATTTTCTCCATCTTCAATAAAAATAAAACTCTTTATTTTGTAATCTAACAGCAACTGATCAAACATAAATTGGGCTCAGCACTCGTTTCATCCTACACAGTTTTATGAAAAGACAAAACCAATATTTCTGTAAGGCTCATTTACTGGGAAAGTAGGTTACAGGATTGCCCAGCTTGTTAGGCTTTGTGGCATGAGAACTGTGCCCCAGACTTATATGCAACAGAGTTGAAGCCCCAAGTAGCTATATGAGTTTCCTGAGAAAGGTTAAGCACTTTGCAATGGAACTAAAGGAAGTCAGGACAGCAAACAGGGAACAGAAATGCAGGACTTCAGCAACCCTCTCTGAGAGAGAAGCCGCATTTGGTCCTACATCACCAGCAGTGATCTCTGCTCAAGATTTTATCTGAATCCTCTGCAGGACTCTGTTACTTGAACAACTTCTTTTCTTAATAGAGGCTCGAGGAGCTGCTGACTTTCTTCATTCTAGAAGAGAAATACTTGGAGCACTACATGATTATCAGAGAATGACTGGAAGCTATATAGCCCTCTGCACTCAATGAGCATGCAAAGCAGCAATGAGAGATCCAACTGCATCTTCTCCAAATGGCTGTGGGTGCTCAAGTTGTTTGACACAAAAAGAAAAAGTTTCAGATGGAAAGCCTTAAGACTGTTCTCTTCCCTTAATCCTATAGACACGTTGAGAGTCCTTCATAGGTAAGCGGGAAAACTGCTCTAATTCATGTTGACAGAGGAAATATTAAAAATATCTCATAAACGGCATGGAACTGTGTCAGGGAAGTTTCAGTTCCAAAAGGAGAAATTCAGAAAAGGGTTCCTTAGGTTAAAGAAAGGACCTTCACCCAGAGAGTGGTTGGGCACTGGAACAGGTTCCCCAGGGAGTGGTCACAACACCAAGCCTAACAGAGTTCCAGAGGCATTTGGACAAATGCTCTCAGGCACATGGTGTGATTCTTGGGGTTGTCCTGTACCGGTCCAGGAGTTGGACTTGATGATCCTTGTGGCTCTCTTCCAACTCAGGATATTCCATGATTCTATGAACCAAGCAGCTGCAGTAACCTTGAGGCTTTCAACAAAGTAGGACATAGGCAAAGAGAGTGGCATTAATGTGTTTGGCTGTGTGGGACTACAACTTTGACAGCTCTGCCCCCCTTGTTTTTCTTTGTCTGACAATTTCCAAACATCCAGTTTGTGCAGTGAAAATAAAGGAGACGGAATGCTTGTAGTGAGATGATGAAGCAGAGCAGTGTCAAAATCCTCAGGTGTCACATGACTGCCCAACTCTTGGTATTTTGTAATGGGTGGGAAGGTGTCAGCATAGTGTATGTTATTATACCTCACTCAGAGAATGGTACTTTAGGAGACAACCTGCAACCAACATCAATCTTGCTGAATAAGTAAGGGGCAACATGTCATTTACATGTTGCCTCTCAGTGTTGTAGGCAGTCTATTCCACTCTAGTCCACAGAAAAAAACCCACTTTTGAGTCAGAAGATGAAGTAAATTGAAACAAAAAAGTAGGCCAGACCTTTCTTGGAAATGAGTATTCATATTTCAGAGGCATATAATTGACCTACCTGGGAATACATACTCTGAGAAAAAAATCCAAACCACAACATTATATGAGGGAACAGGTCCACCAGCTTGAACATAATTTTTTATGTTTTGTGCAAGCTTGTGTTTGAAGTGTTAGGGCTTGACAAATCTAGAAGCCCAAATATGGTATAGTTACCA
This sequence comes from Corapipo altera, assembly GCF_003945725.1. Classification (NCBI taxonomy): domain Eukaryota; kingdom Metazoa; phylum Chordata; class Aves; order Passeriformes; family Pipridae; genus Corapipo; species Corapipo altera. The sequence goes on along the minus strand of NW_020884872.1, from coordinate 82,730,579 downwards.
CAGCTCCATGTTCTTTGGTCCAGGCAGCAATGAGGTTGAGCATGTATTCCCAACAGGCACACATGGACACAATAAGTATATATATATGCATATACTAACATGTTTGACCAGATACACAGATCAACACAAGAAATGCAGCTCTCACACAAATTCCAATGGCACCAACAGCTTCATCCTCTTTACCTCTTTGGCTGACCAGAATGAAAGCCTGTTACAGGAAAATATACATACATATAGAGAGACATACACATAAAAAATCTGGATTCCCCAGTAACTGGCCTTAGGTACCCAGTCGACCCATTAACTGGATCGCCTGATCTCCAGCTGCCTCACTTACAGGTAGACACACACATGTCTGCATAAAGAGGTCTGTCCAGTAGCTGGTCCAGGAACTGGCATAGAAGAAACTTGACAGAGGTAATGAAAGGGTCTGTGGAAGAGGCAATGTTGTCCAAAGATGCTTGCTGCATGCTGCAACTTGGAATTGATAATGGTAGCCCCTGGATGTTCCACAGCATCTGGGACTAGACACAGAGTAAGCACTGTAACACAGGGCAGTCCTCATCAGTGATTCACCAGCAAGGGACACAACCTCAGAGGTCTTGGATGGGTTTTCACAATAATTGAGGGCAGCATCTTAATTTTTAATCAGACACTTGCATTATGACGGTGTAATTTGTTTACAACCTGCCTTAGAGTCCCTGTAGTGATTTTGGCCAACTTAAAACAAAAAGAAAAGAATACTGTACATTGGCAAACAGTACAGTGTCTTGACTTTACAATCTCAGCATCAGCAGCTCTTCCAGGACTGAAGCGCTGATGTTTCTCGCAAATGCTTGAGATGGGAATTACCTGAGGTGACTTTGCAATACCATCTGACTACTGCCAACTTTTAAAGTGATGACTACTGTGTAATCACAGTCCTTGAGCTGGCATTTCAGCTTTCCTCAATTTGTTTCCTTTTCCTTTTCTTTCCAAATGCAAATACATGTTGCTTGCCAGATTTCTACAGAATGTCAGATCTCATGATACTGAAATAAATTGTATAAATGAGCTTTAAGCAACAATGTTCTGTCTTTCTTCTACCATAGTCAGTCTGATCTAGTCTGTCTCACAACTCTAGATGAGGAATGAAAGTTTTGGTGTCAAACCTGGCAAAACTAGTGACAGGGCTTCAGATTTGAATGTGATAAAGTTATTACTGGCTTACAAAATGGCTGCCCAGCAGCTGAAAGATTACTCCTGAGTGCAAGCTTAGCTGAGGCACGAGTTTATCAAGTTACTGAGAAGCAAAGGGCACAGTTTCCTTTTTGCTTTAAGTCAGTTTAACCTGGTACATAGGTTAGGAAGAAGAAAAAGTCCTACTCAGCAATTAGTGCAACCCAGAGGTGTTCACCTCTGGTCCTCCCTTGTGTGGGTATTGGCCATCATGCAAAAACATAATGAATCAGGTCTATGGCTTTATCTTACCTCAGATATCCCAGAACAAATGAAAACAAATGAGATGTTTGGTTTGAAACTAATTAGTTCCTTAATCCTGCTTATGGCATGGTTGTGAAAATGCTTACAAGAAAAGTGAGGACAAGAAAGTAGGAGGCAGGAGGAAAACTGTAGTTTGTCCTCTCTGGTGCTACAGACCCAGTGATCATGAACCTTCACCTTAAGGGGACTGTAGTCCTCCCACTGGGCATACCTGCAGTGTGACACATGTTCCTGATTGTGTGACAGAAGAATTCATATAGAAGTACTGAACACTCATCTTCCCCCTTTCCCTCTCTCCAGCTGTCCTTAATTGCAAGGTAAAACACACTGGATTAAACTTCTCCTATTACATCTTAGTGAAGGGACAGTTAGGTTTACACTAGGAGTCAGTATCTCTGAGGTGGTTCAATACAAGGAATCTTTAGTAACAGATATTTATGATCTGTTTTCCCCCCTTACATTCAACCAGTCAAGTGTACCTCTGGTCACAGCTGTGGAAGCACACTGTTGGGAAAAGGCCCTTAGAAGGGACATTGCAAATTATAAAGAAAATGCCTACTCTTACTGTTTTACCCTACTTTTTCTAGATTTTAAGATTTCCTTCCTGCAGGCAGCATCTTTTTTTCAGAGTGCACAAGACTATCTGGAACAGTATGAAGAAATCCAGCCTATATACAAAAATGTTTTTATACTCTGTTTGATATTTCCCACTGGCAACATAAACCCATTTATTTCTTGACTCATCCTTTCATTAGCTGTAATCCCACTGCATATATTATTCATAAAATAATATGAATTCAGAAATATATATTGGTGGCCATTTTTTAATCATCCTCAAATCAATCCGATTTTCCCACCAGGTGGGTTTGTTTGTTTGGGGGTTTTTTTTAATTAATTTTCTACTAAGGCTCATTTCATTTCATTTTGTATAACCTGGTATGTACAGAGCAGGACAAGGAAAATATTTGAGTCTATTTATATACAATTAAATGGAAGTGATATATCCATGTCTTTTATAGATGGCTTTAATTTTCTCTGTAAAGGCACTATACCACACAAAAACTTTTTGCAAAAGCAAAGTATATTTTCCCTGAATGAAAATTCAAACTGCCAAAACATACCAGGTGTGTGTCTTTATAACTCTTTACCACATACCAATTCTCTGGACCGATTAGAGCCGGTACACACAAGTATTAAGCTCATCAACAGTTACAATGACCTGAATACAGAAGTATAGCAAAAAATTTAAATAAAATTGAGACTCCATGCTTTGCAATGATATAATCTAACACCAGTAGGTACCACAGTTTGATAGGCACAAACTGGCTCTGTGGCTGAGGTCCCACTCCACTACGGCATGTATAGTATGAACTTAGGCAAGTCATTTGTACTCTGTGCCTATTTTCTCTAGAGTAAAATAAGGCCTGTAAGACTCTCTAAAATTTCTCCAATATTCAGGAAGAATATTCTTTGCCTTTATGATTTGTTAGGAGTCCTTCTGTCCAGATCATCTCCCTTGACTATTTCTGCATCAAGCATGTGGCTTTTGACTGAATCAGGTGGTTTAAGTAAGAGTGAATTTACCATGTCCCTGGATCAATTTTTTCTATGTTTAAATAGAAACCTTGAGACTTATTTTAGTCTGCATTTACCTGAATCCAACACATTCTACAATATTAAAATTCTACTTCTTACCACAAAAATAATCTTTGCATAGAGTATTGATTATCATAATCTAGTAATTACTTTATTATCACACCCACTACAAAATAATTTCTATTTTGGAAGTGCAATTTAGAGATATTGAGCTTCTTTGAATGCCAGATGTGAGCCAGGACATCTTTCAATATTCAAATTAGTCTCCTATCTCTTTCAGTTCCTTGGCCTCTTATTTGGGACATTTGGTTTGGGCACTTTGATTTCTTCAAGAGAAGGAAGAAATCTTCCAGATGCAGACAGTTTTTGCCCTAATCAAGATAGAATTATTTTTTAATCTGCCCAAGGCCTTTAAATAAAAGTGACTTGCAAGTCACTTTTGCTTGCAGCTGAAGAAATACAAAGGGCATTAGGGACATCAGGAGACTAATCTCTACTTAATTTAGTTAATTTCCATTTCTTAAGCTTTGGTTGCCTGTGACCCTTCTAGCTAGAGCTGTTACCCTGGAGGATTTATGGTTTATATATGGTTTATTTCTGCTAATCCTGGTTTGGGTTCTCTCCATTTCCATTGTCCAAATAAAATTCCTGACAACTTTTGGTTAGCTCTTCTCTGCTTTCCTTCTTCCAACCTCGTCTTACCCACCATATTCACATTCCATCTGCTCTTTTTAGTGCTGCCAGTATCTCCCAAATGATGCCAGTCTAGCTGGAATTGCAATGCTGAAAAAGTCTCAGTCTCTAGAAAATACCACTTCCACCTATACAAATTAGCTATACTTATCTGCTTGCTCTCTTTGTCTACATGAGGAAGAAAGTAACCAATCAGGCTTCTGTAGGAGCCAGACAGACTTCTCTCTTTCTCACTTAACTTCCGTCCAGTACTTTTTTTTGTACAGAATTAGTATGGAGAATGGATATAGCAGAGCCCTGATCTGAGTCTTTGCATCTCTATTTGTTACCCCTAGCAAAATTACGTCAAGATAGGGAGGCAACCTGGAATAAAATGGCCCTTAAGATGTCCTTTAATTCATGGTCCTGCTTTGTTAGGCTCTCTCAGGTCCAGGGAAGGAGGTAGAGGTTCATATGAAGAGAACATAAGAGCGGTGTTTTCCCAAGATAACCAACAATTTTAGGGAGTTCAGGTCTCCTGCTGTACCACAAACCTGACTTTTCTACCAGGAATTTTGTCACTGCATGAAAGGACCAACTAATTACATCAGCATTTTGTCTCTCTGCATGTAGCTTTAGCTCTGCAGCCCTAAACTCTTCCAAGATTGTAGCTACCGAGAAAAGAATAGGAAACAAGTACACATTTTTCAAAATACTGAAAGGAAATAACTTACATCACTGCTTTTAAGGAAGAAAAGAAAAAATGCTGTCTGCTGTAAGTGGATCAACTGCTGAGGATGGAAGAACCGATTTCTCTCTGTCATGGAATTGACATACCTCTTATTGGATAAAACAACTGTCTCTATAGACCAAGGCCCATGGAAAAATTGATCCATCATAGCTGTTCATATGTGTTCTCTTTGCCTATAAGAAAGTATAACACTGCATGAAGGAGAAAGTATTTGATGCTAACTGCCTTAAATGTAGACAGGCCTGGAGAAAGTATTTTATTTAAAGAAAAAAAGTATCCTACAGTGTATGATTCAGCCATCAGAGTACCCAGAAACAAAAGGCAGTGTGACTATTTTCTTCAGACATACTTTTTTTTTGGCCCAAATCTTTTCAGTTAAGACAAGTCCCCAAGGATAGGAACATCGTTCCAATATCACTTTCCTGGCTGACAGCAAAAGCCATAGGCTACTTCAAGATTTCAGTTTTCCTTAAAAATGTATGAAAGGAGTTAACAGTCTTGGTTGAGGAGTTATAAAATGTAACTCTCTGATATGAAATGGTTTATGATGTCCAACAAGAACTATTTGTACTTCACCAGCAGAAATACAGCTTAAGTTGTGCCCTCTCCGTGGACTTTTCTCCCCAGCTGAATGCAATTGGGAGATTTCTTTTTCTACTAAACTCAGAAACTGTTCTTGAAAAGCAAGGGTAAGGTTCCTCTTGCATAACTTTTTTTACAAAATATGAGTAAGACAGGAAATGGCAGTGCCCCCCTTAAAAGCAGATGAAGATGTAAAAAATACTACTGATATACTAAATCTGTCAGTTTTCTCAAACAAAATTAAAAAAATCCACTGACATCCTCCTGAAAATACAGAGCATGATGCATTATCTTGCCAAGAAAAAAATTTTGTTTGGAGTCCATCTTACTTAACAAGCTGGAAACAAGCTGGGAACAAGCTTTTAAGTTGAAATATTAAATGCAGCTTCACCCAATCACTTTATTATCAAGTAGAATAAGATCTTAATCTTTCAAAGCATAAAAAAAACTCCCCAAGTACAATATAAATGCACAGGACAGAGTAAGGAAAATGTGACTCTTAAAGTCTTAAAGGATGTTTCTGAGATTTCTACGGTGGCATACACATATGTTTGGTGAAAGAGATTTCAGTCAAGATGATATGGTTTTATGCTGGCTAACAGAACTGCTCCCAAACAACTCAATGAACTGTGCAATGTATCTTGTGCATCAGTACAACTCATCATGTAAGTAATTAGAGGCATGCTATCTCATCTGAATCTACAGATCAGCTGCGAGAGCAGACAATTCAATGCTCTTGTTACTGCTACAAAAAGCTTGATACCTAGTGTGGGAACCACACTGCAAATGAAGGAATCCAAAAGAAGGAATCCAAAAGTACATATGTTCATTTCCATGGAAATGGTTCGCATTTGCATTCTGCTTGAAAGATTACTGGCCTAAGGATTTTTATTGAAAGCACTTATGCAACAGCAACACTTAACTCATCCAGAGATGATGCTGCATTTCAGGGCATGTCATGCAAAGCTATTTCAGGCGAATGACGACTTTTAGCTCTGAACCTTGTGCTAATCAGCCCTCCGGATTTTCAGAATGTGACTGCTCAGCATTTTCTAAAAATCAGGCCCCAGGAAGTACCTCACATTGAACATTCCAAAGTTAGGGTATAGATCATCACCAGATTTTAAAAACCTGATCCAACTCATATCTCTGCCACCTTTCTAAATTATTAGCATGTTCCCACAACCAAAGTATCTAACATACCTCTAACAACCCTGTGCTGCAGAGAAGAGCTATCTCAGTTCCCATCAGCAACTGCTGGGAAAATAAGGCACTAATAGGCAGAGTACCTTACCCAAGGCATGAGTAAAAACCAGGCAGGGTGAAGATTGGAGTACACTCTCCCACACACCACACCTCCTCAAGCTAAATTACTACTTTATTGTCTATGTGTTTTTAATGATTAAATATTAATTTTTTCATTATGTTCTCTAATGATTACAGAGTTTCTGTTCAAACTTTCTTGTGATAACTGCAGCTGAAGTCTTGATACTGTTTAAATTTATCCATCTGAAAACTTCAGCTAAACATTACTCAGATGAGAGTCTTTCTAGACAGGGTTGATGACATTAACTGAAGAAGAGAGCCACAAATAAAGATTTCAACCAAAAGTAATACGTGTGTTGTTAAGAGTTGACAAGGTGTATGATCATAGTGATGTTTTCATAAATTAAATTTTTGAATTCTAAAAAAAGAACCAAGATTTTGACCCTATTCTATTTTGATGAGCGTGAGAGGGTTTTAATGTGGTGGGGGGCGCGCAAAAACTCTTGAGTAAAGAGTAAAGTCTAGCAGCAGATCCCGGGATAAAGATCCTGATAGTCCTGAGCACATGCATTTCTGAGATAACTTGAGTCCCTGAACAGTCAGTTACTAATTAGAAGGGGAGGGGGGGAAGTCCTTGTCCTACAGTCGGTGGCCCATGCTGAGGAGGAGCAACAGTTGAGCCAAGATCTCAATCTAAGTGCAATTTATCTCTTTAGAGCATTTCTATCTCTCATAACTGAGAGACAGACCCAGTGACCCTTCCCTGAACTTGATGTTGATACTCGCTTCCTACCAGTATCTTCTGATTGAGTATTGGGTCCTCTTTCTTCATTTAAAAGATACCTGCATCTGCTTTCCCTGCACCATTTTTCCACCTCCCCTATTCCAACCTAGCACATTCAGGTGAACAAACACGAAGGCATCAGGGAAAGGATTTGAAGATTGAAAGAAAGAGAAGATTTGAGCAGAAAAAGCTCAGACACAGGGAGAACTGAGAGTGTTTCGGAAGATTCTTAATTTTGCTTTCCAAACATCTCGTAGTTAACTTGAAAATGTCAATATAAACTCTTCCCATACTGCAACCTTTAAGCTTTCTACCTCTGAGTTGAAGAGCAGACATACAGCCCTGTGCTGACGCACAGATAACAGGACAAACTTTGCAAGAGAAAAGTGGAAAGGAGCAGCTGAGGATGGAGATATGGGTAACAGCTTCCACTGGGTTTGCATGGTGAGGTTTTGGTAGTTAGGGAACTACAGGCATGGTTTCTGTCAGAAGGTGTCAGCAACTGTCCCCATGTTCGACAGCACTTGTTCCATCTGGCTGCAAGATAGACCTGCTGCTGACCAAAGCTGAGCCCATTAATGACCTTGGTAGACATCTGGAATCACATATCTAAGAAGAGCGTTAAAAAAGCTGCCCGACAGCACCGGGAGAGAGGAGTGAGAATGTGTTGAACAAGAGTGCAGACACTAAGGTAGTGAAGAAGTTAATTCTGGAGAAAGACATTTTACTGACAACAGATCTGTCAAGTTTTTGGACTCAGATAGCTTATACCTTCTACCTCAGGTGTTTCCACTCCCTAGCTGATGTCCAACCAGCTATGGTGTGACCACACTTTAATGCAAGTGTGAAAATCCTTGGTAAGAAATTGAAGGAAGGGGAACAGGACAGAGCAGCTGGAAACAGGACCATTCACAACCAGCTACAAATGTTTCTGAGAGTGAGGAGGAATGACTGAGGTCTTTAATCAATTTTTATCTATCCCTCACAACCATATCAATTGCTGAGTAGAGGTTACAGTCAGGTCACAGAGAGAGAATGATTTACTTTTATAGAATTTAAAAGCATATTCAGCCTCTCTGCAGCACTGCAGGCCTTTGCTTTTTGTAGGCTTGCATAGGAACTCAGCACTGAAATTAATAACTTCAAATTTGGAAAGCATTACACACATATAAAACCAAGACATTGCATGCGACTTTATCCCCAGGATTCAAAAAAAAACTAAAAGAAAGCCAATGCTTTTTTTAGTTTTCAAGAAGAAAATTTCTGCTGATCTCCACCACTGATTGACATGCTTTTTTTTCCCACAGCATTTTTGAACGATGGTTAAGAAGACACAGGCCCATGCTAGAAGTTTACCCAGCAGCCAATGCACCGATTGGGCACAATCGAGAAAATTACATGGTCCCCTTCATCCCTCTTTACAGAAATGGAGAATTTTTTAAATCCTCAAGAGAGCTGGGCTATGACTATGAGTATCTGCAAGAACCAGGTAATATTATAATTTTGGGTAAATGTAAAATGTAACATTTTTTGCCTATAACCTGGAATATGACTGTCAAATGAGAAGATAAAAAATCCCTTTGTTCCAGATTTTTTCCTGAATATAGTCCCACATTGTACCTTCTTTTTTTCACATTTCTGGTCTGATACAGAATTCACATACTACTATTAGAAAAGATCCAACCAAAAATCAGTCATTGATATTAATATTATCCATCCTAGCCTATTAATAGCAGAATCTGACTCAGATGATCAGCTGGTGTTCAGAACTGGAGAGCAAAAGTGCTGGATTTTGATCCTGCCATTTGGCCAGCTCAGCTGTTAGAGTGCAGCACCAACAAGTGGGATTTTCAGTTTTCTGGTCATGGTTCAAAGGAATGCAGATTCAAAACTCTCTTTCTGGATTATAAATGTAATCTGATCCTTTAAATACCCACAGTAAAATTCATTGTAGCACCAAAGACTACACAAGGTCTGTGCAGCACTTAAAACAGTGATCCATTGACTTTGTGCTTGCCCTATGATTGCTTATATGAACACAATTCACTATGTTCATTTCAAACAAATTAATTTTGTGCTGTTTAGTGATGGTTTTGACATACATTGCTATTCAGAGGTAGTTTTTACTTGGACTTCTTGGCTGTCCTTGAGCAAAGGGAGGACAGAGGCCCTTGAGGCTGTAGCTGATGGGGAACCTCAGGTACACCATGCCATATGTAATGGTTTGAGAGACCCAAAATCCAGTTTTCGAGTCCAAGCCCCTCTCCCACATCTCAGACCAGTGTGAGATGGGTTTTCCAGACACCACACAAGACTCAAAATGAGGGGAAGGGATTATATTACAATGACTTTACAAATAAATATTACAATACATCATGTACAATCATAACTATCTTTTCTATGATAAAGCAGTATTTACAATGGATCAAATCTCTTCTTCCTCCAAATAAAAGTCCAGGAGGGAAGAAGGAAGAGATCCTTTCCACTCTCAGAGCAGCAGTGTCTCTAGGGCATCAGTCTCTCTCTCTCTCTTTCTCTTCCATGCAGCAGCTGTAACTGGATCACTTTTCAGTACACACGAGGGGGGGTCTCCAAGCCCCTCTCGGCCCTTTGACTCCAAGCGAGGGTCTACCTCTTCCGTGGGCTGTGTTCACCGGGACAAAGGTCACTTCACCATGTCATATCACGAAGTACAGGAGTATTCGTGACAGTCCCTATCTTCAGGGGATTCAAATTCCCTTTCAGAGCTCCTGGGCTCTGATCTCAGGCTGCTAAGCAGCGGGGGGGGGGGGGAAGTGAAAGCCCTCCTCCGCATTCCTTTGATCGTCCCAGTCCAACTCCAGGATTCCTTGAGCGTCTCAGCTCCTCTCTGCAGTGCTGTAGCACTCCAAGACTCTTCTCAAGCAAGAGTCCATCATCCTCCTCCTCTCTAGGAGGTCTCAGAGGGGTTTGGGGAGTTTGTTTCAGTTCTTACCCAAACTCTCTCTCTCTCTGTAGAGTTTAGTTCTGCTCTGTCTCCATCAGACATTTCTCTGTGTCCCTCCTCCTTGGCTGCAATGCTTGTTTGCTGCTCCTTATCTTCTGGCTCTTTGCCAATGTACTCCATAAGCTGCTCCTGCTGCTGCTCACAGTGCAGGAGAAAATCTCCCAGCTTCTCAGTTACAGATACTTAGCCCAGTCTAACACTGTTCCAAGTCCCTGTATCCCCCTGAGCTGGGGGCTGGGGGGGGCCCAGCCCCCAGTGGGGCTCCAGACCCCTTCTCATCGTGGCCTCAGAACATGGCCACCTCTCCAACAACAACTACAACTACAACTAACCTTCTTTTCCGGTCTGGGTGATATGTTTATATTTTGCAGAAGCGCTCATTGGCTCAACCCCAAGGGTGAACACCCCCTGGGGGTTTACCATTATAACTTCAGGGGAAAACTCTTTATCCCCCCGCCACACCATAGTAAGTCCATAGTGATGTAATTCATAGATTCTTTTTAGTGCACATTTCCTTATTGTTTAAGGGAAAGGTTTAGTTCTCTTAAAATAAAAATGGTGCCTTGAACTGAGATTGTTCAGATACTTTGGCACAATCATTTATAGAACTGAGCCATTGCAATGATCAGATACATCTCTCATCTTCTACACTGCCAAAAGCTCCCTGTGATGTGGGATGCAGTTATCCTCACAGAGAACTGGCCACTGAACAGGTAGGTTACTGGGCATGTTTGCTTTTCCTGTTTGAGGCAGAAAACATTCTGTGAACTTGTCCCTTCAGTTAAAAGGTAATTAAGAATTGAAAGTCCAATAATGTTATAGCAATATCACCAGATAGTTTTTAGCATCTCTAGCATTGTCATAGCTTGATTTTTGTCTTTATCAAAAGAATATCAGGTCTCAGGGCATCTGCTAATGGCAGTATGTGTTTACTGCAAACTTGATAAACTGTCCAATCGTGCAATTAGCTTGTTTGCTCACATTTTGTAAAAATCTAGCTTGTGTTTTTTACAGTCATCTAGAAAACTAATTTTTTGTCTATTTTATGTGTAATGAAAGAAATCTGCAGCTCTCCAGTATCATTGTTTAAGGTCATTTTAGTACTATAACCAACATACAGCAGTCACTATTTCTCCTAACATATCATAAAAACAGACATAAAAAAATCTAATAAATATTTCAAATATATTTTCAAAACTATAGGTTTAGTTGTTTTAGTAGTGTTTTGCCTTTTTGTTCTTGATGTTATAATTTAATTTCAGATCAAGATCAGAAATACTTATTCATACATTTTAATGAAAGCCATTAGTTTCCTAAACTCATACTGTTGTTAGAATTGTACCACTCAGATGAAGTTCCAAATATCATGACTTTCAGGAATTCTAAATCCTGAAGTGATACTGCAAAAGGAAGCAAATTATAAGATATGTACCATTTAACAATTCACTTCTGTTTCCTCCTGGACTCTTCCTTTTTTCCAGTGGAGCACATAGTCCTCAGAAAATGAAAACCTTAATAAATTCTGCCCATGTTTTTAACACAGAGGTAAGGAAAGAAGTTCCCTAATTATTTTGAAAGATCAACACAAAGAATGAAATTCAATGCTGTTCAGAAAGCCCAGATAATCCTCAGATGTCACTCAACTCCTTGTTAATCTCACTGAGATGAGAGCTTGAGCTATTTCTTGTCTGAAGAGAAGAACTGGTTACAAATGGAAAATGGCTGGACTCTCAAAATGTGGATACAGATTTTCTTGCTACTCTAGTGTTTAAATACAGACAAGATAGTGATGCTGGGTTCCTGGTCAGAGGAACGTAGGCATAAACAGAAACTTCTTGATACCTGAAGCAGGAAAGCCTGTTGACTCTCCCTGAAAGTTCCTGTGTACTCAAGGGAGAAGAGAAAGTCTGTGATTGGCAACCAGGAGTTACTGGACAAATAGGGAAAAATTACAAAGGAAAAAAAAAAATCAGTAGCAAAGATCTGGGTGTTCAAGAACAGGCAGCGTTTCTGCACATCTTCCAAAGGAGGAAGAAGAGGAAAGGCAAAGGAAGAGGACATGATAGAGTCAGGGATGAGCACACAAGATCTGACTCTATGCTGTTCTAAAGAACTGGCTTGTTTGCTTTTAAAGAAAATGGTTTAGGGGTGATTATAGTGGTGCTGGGCTGACAGTTGGACTAGATGGTCTTGAAGGTCTCTTCCAACTTGGATGATTCTTTGACTCCGCAGCCATTTTGAGTTACAGTACCAGCAGTTCTGGAGATATGAAGTACTACTACACAGAGCATGATGAGGCTGGTTACAAGAAATAAAACTTGGAAAGAATTCAATGACAAAATGTCATTTTAATGCTAAATTATATTGTTGTTGTGTCCCTGAGGAAAAACCGATGCCTGGAACTCTGCTTTCCGCTCCAAAGCAAATCTGCTTGTGACAGTATTTGATTTTAACTGTAACTTCATTTATTTCTATATGTACGACAGTGCTGAAACAGAAGTGATCACAGTGTTTATGGAAATCCATCCCTCAGGAATCAAAGGCACATGTCAGAGTGTAGTTACTGGAGAGCTGCTCTGAACAGAAGCCAGAGCAGACACCCAGCTTTCCCTGACATGAGAACTGTGAGCTGTAAAACTACCACAACCCTCACAGTTTACTGTAAGAGAGCACTAGTTAGCATCAATAAAAAGATTTGGAAGACTAACGGCACCACCTAGCAACAGCTGTCAAAACAATTTACTGTGTCAAGAGCTTATATTTCAGGGACTGGACTAAGCCTTTTCTATATTTTTTCCTTCTTTCAGAAATGAAAACAGATAATTTACAGATGCAATCTTGACTTTTCCCCAGAAAGTCTCCCTCTTCCAACAAGAACAATATTATAGAACCATAGAATCATTTAGGTTGGAAAAGGCCTTTAAGATCATAGAATCCAACATCAAATGACCACTGACAAGCCCAGTCAAAATCATGTCTCTTAGCACTATGTCTACATGATTTTTGAACACTTCCAGGGATGATGATTCCACCACTTTCCTGAGAAGCCTGTTCCAGTGCTTGACAACCCTTTCCATGAAGGAATTCTTCCTAATATCCAATCTAACCCTCCCCTGGCACAACTTCAGGCCATTTCCTCTTGTCCTGAAGTTACCTGGGAGAAGAGACTGATCCCCAGTTCGCTTCAACCTCCTTTCATGTTGTTGTAAAGAGAAGGCCCCCTGAGACTCCTTTTCTCCAGGATAAACAACCCCAGCTCACTCAGTCACTCCTTATAAGACTCGTTCTCCAAACCCTTCACCAGCTCTGTTACCCTTCTCAGGACACTCTCCAGAAGTGGTTTGATGACCACTACATGAGTAGCTGGGTAAACCATTTTTTATTTTTTTAAAAAACAGACAACTACCCAATTATAAACCCAGGAATCTGACCACCAGTTTCAATTTCTGGACACTAAGTAAGTGTGTTTCTTAACTAAAGATCTTTGAGACTCAGGTCAAAGCAAGGAATTGTGACTACAATGCAGAAAGCCAGGTTGCTCCTGCATGTGTTGCATGAGGATCCATAGCTCAGATCCAGTGTCATATTGCAGCTCATTTCTATGTCTGGCTCTTCAGCAATTTGACTGCAAAATTACATCTAGGTCAGTAGAAAACATGGCAGCTGGCAAATATGATACCCTCAAGGAGAGACTCCCAACTCAGGAGCACACAGTGTTGGCCACAATGTGAAAGGGCAATGTTATGTTCTCAGAGGCTATTATAAAATAGTGACATGCACACAAAAATGTGGATGCTAGGACAATAATAGGCAAATAAAGGTGGCAAAATGCTGGCTTGGGAAGTGGTTTAGATTTCTAAACTAAATAAAAGATGACAAGAGAGTATTTTGGCCTCTGGTTCTCTTCAGGCATAGATAAGGAGGTGTAGATTCAGGTTAATTAAAACAGAGAGAAACAAAGAAAACAGTAAAAAGAAAGTAATAACAGATATTTTATTGGTTATATAATGACACTGAATAGAAGAAGAGAAATATGGATTTAAAAACATTTTTTTTCTTTTCCTAAGAGCCTTTTAGAGGTAGAAAACTTTTGGTGAGCTTTTAACACCCCGGTAGCATATAGAGTGTGGTGACAACAGGTATCCTATAGACAGATCTCACCTCTTTTATAAGAAATTTGTATAAGTAAACTTTGAAAGAAGACTTATAAAGTACAAGTGATAACTGAGGTTGTCAAATAAAAAAGAAATAGTATTGCTTTATAAATACACCCAGGAATATTTGATTTATCTCCTCTCAACACTTCAAAGTAATCCATTTTTTCAGGAATCCATTCTGTGAGTCTGGCTATCATTGCCACCAAGTGGGCAGGACAGTAACATATTACTACACAGAAGTAACAGGCAGACAAAACTCTAATCAACCTCAGCACTGAAAAATTAATTATAAAGTCATTGTCAGAAATTACTGGATTACAGGATTCTCACTGTTTCTAGAGACAGTCATATTATGAATGATGAGTCATAGTTTCCTGATATCCCACCTGGAGCAGAAGACAAAATTGAAAGGGAGCAGGTTGATTTTACACCATGAGATACTGTAGCTCTACCATAAACAACCCACTAACATCCATTGTACAGCATCTCTTGCAGTCCAAAAATAGTGGAATATGGATGAAAGTCTTTCTCCAGACTTTGTCTTGTTGTTGTAAGACATTAAAAAGCACTTTTCAAGCTGTAATAATGAGGACACTCGGATGAAATCTGTGAGAGCTGTGAAATTTTCATCACTACAAAGACAAGTAATCCTGCCCTAAAACCAACTCCAGAATCTGAATCTCATTCAGTTCATCCTCCTAGTTTTGATTGTGGAAGTCTCACTGGTATTGCCTTTGAATGCCCAGAGGGACACAACCAACAAAACACAAAGACACGACAAATGGCAGAAATTAACTTGCTCACTAGGATAAGAAAAAAATTGCAATCTAGAAGTGATAGAAATGTTTGTACTATCTCAAGGTTTGCTTTAAAACCTAATACCCATTAACTACCCAGGTTACGAGTAGAAATAGGTGTCAAATGTGGTAGTAAGACTGCAAACATATCAGTGGGACTATGGCAATAGATAAATTATAGAATTTTTCTTTGTTTAGTTTTTGGTTGGCCAGAGGTTTTATTTCTAATTTGTGCAATTAACCATAGAAAGACTTTGCCATCCTCTGGTTTACATAGAAGGAATATCTTAAATATACAAATATTTTTTAAAAGTTTAAATGTTAGAGGATATTTTTAATCTTTGGGATCTATTATATCAATAATATGGTTTGACATTACCACAAAAGGCACATCTGAGGATGTTCAATGATAGATTTGCCATGGTATGTTTCCTCAATCATCACACAAAATCCACATTATTACCCTAAATATAGGAGACACACATTGCTTCACTTTAAAATTACACCATTGTGGTTTACCACCCTCTTAATGACATTCATCAATCCACATGAAATAGACTACCTGGCATTTTTAAATTACACTAAAAAAGAACAATCTGATTTATTAAGAATAGGAAGTTATTTGTTGTTATTGCCTAGAACTAACACACTCTTTGAGAACAAGAACATGTCAAGAGCTGAATGTTAAGACCACAACTGAGGTTAGTCGCTGCTAATTTCCCATCAAAAAGAGCAGGAAGGCAAGACATTGGTTTCTGTTGGTAATGGGAGGGTAGCTATCAAGCAGCAGCTCAACCTAGCTTCCTTTTGCTTTGTCATGAACATATTGACATGGTGTTCATGGCCGTTTCCAGTGAGGACTATCCTAAACACTGATGTAAAAGGAATGGGATTGGCATTTGCCAGTCTCCTAATAAAACAGCTATATGTTGTCCCCTTGCTCCCAGCTCCCTTGACACTTTTCCCAGGTAGTCATCAGCAAACACAGCTGTTGCACTTTTGGGCCTTGCACAGTTAAAGAATCATGATAATGGAATACTTGAAAAGGCAATTTTGCAAGATTTTGGTTGAACAGCCAGTCCAGTCAAAGGTTTTACTGTTGTGTTAGAGTCACAGATTAACAGATCACAGGGTGTTATTCCATCCCTTGACATCCAAAAGTTGCCATGGCAACTTTATGATGGTGATGCCAAACTCTTTTGTGAAGCCAAAAAAACCAGGCAGTAGTAGTAGATGGCTTTTGGCTTTGAACTAATTACAAAACCAGTATTGACTGAGGCTGAAAGCAAGAGAAGGACATGTATGATTGATTATCATGATATAATAAAATAGATTAATTTCTTTGAAAAGAGCCTGACATGAAATGTGACATTATGTTTTATTGGGAAGAAGATAGGTCAGACCTCTAAGTAATATTGATGGAGGAGAGAGATGGTTCAAGGACAAAGCACAAATTTAAGATGTCACATAGAAAACCCTCTGTGAAGGACCAGGAATCAGAATGGGAACAATTTCAGAAAAAGATGTACAGTGATTGAAAGGACTTTATGATACAGACTTTACAGTTATTATGTATATACGTATTGTATATTTCCCCAGAATTTGTATCTCCCAGGCATACCCAGGCTTGTCCACTTCCCTGCTGATTGGCGGGAGAAGCTGCAGAGAGGCGACAGCCTCCATTGGCCCTTTCCTTCCCCGGTTCCTCCCACGGTCCTCCCTCTTTTGTCTGTGCCTCTATCCCAATTTGTTCCCCCGTTTGTCTGTCTCATGCTCCACCCCATGTTCTGGCCCTTTCCCCGCCTGAACTGATAATAAATCCTGTGCACGCCTCAATAAAGCATTCCATCTGCACCCTACCTTGTCTCCCAAACCCATCCGTGCTGTGTCACGGCTCCATCCCCCCTTCGAACCGTGGCAACTCTCATATCCTAGACACATTCTGCAAAGAATAGAACTTTGTAGTAATTCTCTTTTGCTATAACATTAAAACAGTGTCAAGTTTCTGTTATGTATCAATTTCCTTTTAGCTTAATTGTAATTCACTTTAAATAGCTGTATTGTTTCTAATTTGGACATGTTTGTAATATAAATACAAATGAGAGGAGTTAAAAAAAAAATTGGAGTTACAAACTCAAGCACACAAAGTTAAGGTGTGCCAGCATTAAAGTCTATGTAAGCACAACCCACCCTCCACCTCTCCAGGTGAGCATTATCTTTAATTGCACATTATTTTTTCCCCAGACCCTCAAGTCATTCACTACACAACACAGACAGCATTCATTAAGAAACAGATATCCAATCCTTTTCACTTCTGATTTTTGTTTTCTCAGTTGAGCAGCGTGTAGCCTAATGTGTGATTTATTGCACACTTCTGAATTTCTATCCTAAAGATATTTCCTCTAAGGCTTTTCTTTGGTGATGATCACTACAGCAGCTGAGTCCTGCAGAAATATTAATTCATATTCACAATAAAAAGGATTCTGTTAATGATCCTGTCCTCATTTGACAGATGAGAAATGAAGATTAAAGAGATAATGTCCTGCATAGCCAGAGGTTTGTGGGGTTCACTCTGAAACATCAAGAATCTAATTTTTGTGTAATTCTTTGTGTTGTATAGCATTTATATGTCTAATGAGAATACAAGTAGCAGGCTGAACATGCAGACTCTTGAAAATGCAATCTCAGAATACAAAGTTGGACTAGCACGGAAAGCACGGAACAGAAAAATACCCACCAAACATTCATCAAAGTAAAACTGAGTTGTAGGGACAAACTATATTCAACCTAAACTCAACCTAAACTGAATAACATCTCAAAAAATTATTCAGACTTCAGCTGTTAAGGACAGCTTAACTCTAAAGGTACTGCAAACCAAAATCATAGAATCATAGAATCATCAGGGTTAGAAGAGACCTTTAAGATCATCAAGTCCACCTGTCAACCCAGCACTACCACTGTAACCCCTAAATCACTAAATCACATCACCCAGCACCAGATCCAGATAACTCTTAAACACCTCCAGGGATGGTGATTCCACCACCTCCCTGGGCCATGCTGGACAACCCTAATGGTGAAAAATTTTTTTCTAATATATAATCTGAATATCCCCTGTCTGAGCTTAAGGCCATTTCTTTTCTCTCTCTACAGGCACAGTAGACGAGACAGGTCCTTCTTGGCCACCTGGGCGCACTGTTGGCTCATGTTCAGCCCCTGTTAACCAGCAGCCGCAAGTCCTTTTCTGCCAAAAAGTTCTCCAGTCACTCCTCCCCAAGCCTATAGCGCTGCATGGTATTGTATAACCCAAGTGCAGGACCTGGCACTTCATCTTATTGAACCTCATGCAGTTGTCCCTAGTTCATTGTTCAAGTCTATCCAGGTCTCTCTGTAAAGTCTTCCTACCCTTGAGCAGATTAACATTCCCACACAACTTCGTGTCGTCTGCAAATTATTGAGGGTGCACTCAATACTTGCATCCAGATCATCAATAAAGGTGTTAAACAGGACTGGCCCCAAAACTGAGAAACACTGTTAGTGACTAGCGACCAACTGGATTTAGCTCCATTCACTACAACAATTTGGGCCTGGCCATCCAGCTAGTTTTTTACCCCTCAAAGAGTCCATCCATCCAAGACATGAACAGCTAGTTTTTCTGGGAAGGTGCTGTGGGAGATGGTGTCAGATGCTTAACTGAAGTTCAGATAGACCACAGCCACAGCCGTCTCCTCATCCATCTTGTCGTAGAAGGAGATCAGGTTGGTCAAGGTTGCCTCTCATAAATCCATGTTAGCTGGGCTTGATCCCCTGGTTGTCCTGCATGTGTCATGTAACAGCACTCAGGATGATCTCTTCAATAACCTTGCCAGGAACCAAGGTTAGGCTGACAGGCCTGTAGTTCCCCAGATCATCCTTCTGACCCTTCTTGTAGATGGGCCTTACATTTGCCAATTCCCATTCAGCTGGAAATTATTCAGTTAACCAAGACTGCTGGTAGAAGATTAAGAGTGGTTTGGCAAGTTCATTTGGTAGTTCCCTCAATACTCTGGCTGGATCCCATTAGGGCCCATGGAATTGTGAGTGTCTAATTGGCATAGCAGGTCACTAGCCATCTCGTCCTGGATTATGGACCTTCACTCATCTCCCCATCACCAGCTTCCAGCTCAGCTGAGGACAACTGGTCTTGGTATTGAAGACTGAGGCAAAGAAGGCATTAAGTACCTCTGTCTTTTCCTCATCCCATCACTGCACTACCCTCTGCATTCAAAAAATTATAGAGACACTCCTTGGCTCTCTTCTTGCTTTCAATGTATTTATAGAAACTTTTATGATTGTCTTTAACTATAGTGGCCAAATCAAGTTCAAGTTGGGCTTTGGCCATTCTAACCTTCTCCCTACACGATATTGCGACATCTTTGGAGTCCTCACAAATTACCCCATCATCCTGCCAGAGATGGTAGATTCTCTTGTTTTTCCCTGAGTTCCAGCCTAAGTTCTCTGTTTTTCCAGGCCGGTCTTTTTTCCCCGGAGACTTGTTTTCTTATACCCTGGGACAGCCTGATGCTGAATATCTAACAGTTCCTTTTTAAAACACATCCAGCCTTCCTGGACTCCTTTTCCCTTCAAGACTGACTGCAAATGGACTCTGTCAATCTCCTAAACAGGTCAAAATCTGTCCACCAGAAGTCCAAGGTGGAAGTTCTGATGGTGCTCCTCCTTCCTTCACAGAGTACAGAAAACACTAACATTTCATGGTCACTATGCCCAAGATGGCCACTGACCATCACATTACTCACTAGTTCTTCTTTGTTCACAAACAACAGGTCTAGCAGGGCACCTCCTCTGGTAGGTTTATTTACCATCTGTGTTATGAAGTTATCTTCCACACACTCCAGGAGCCTCCTAGATTGCTTCCTCTATGCTGCGTATTTCCAGAGAAAACTTCTGGACTTCTACCAGCCACTTGTAGAATGCCTCATCAGCCTATTTGTCCTCGCTAGGTGGTCTGTAACAGACACCCACCACAACATCCACCCTGTTGACCTTCCCCTTGATCTTCACCCAGAGGTAGTCAACCTTGTCATCTTCATCATTGTCGATTTCAATACATCCAAAACACTCTGTAACATATGGAGCTACCCCACCAGCTCTCCTGCTTCACCTGTCTCTTCTAAAGAGCTTATAGCTATCCATTGTAACACTCCAGTCATGACAGTCAGCCCCTCATGTTTCCATGCTGGTGACTACATCATGACTTTCCTGCTGAACAATAGCTTCCAGCTCCTCCTGCTTGCTGCCCACACTGCGTACATTGGGGTAGATGCACTTCAGCTGGGCTAGTAGTTTTGTCCCTGTCACAGGCATGCCTCACCTAAGCTCATCTCTAGTGATCCTGGTCTTAACTGTTTCCCCCTCTGAGCCTAGTTTAAAGCCTAACTCTCAATCAGCCCTGCTAATTCCTGGGCCATGATCCTTTACCCCCTTTGAGTTAGGTGCACCCCATCTGACATGAGCAGGTCTGGTGCTTTGTAAGCCACCTTGTGGTCAAAAAAACCCCAAATTCCACCTATGGCACCATGTATTGATCTGTTGAAATTTCCTATTCCTTTCAGCATTTCCCCTTAGTACTGAAGGAATCGAGAAGAATACTATCTGCTCACCTGCTCCTTCAACTAAATGCCCCAGTGTCCTGAAGTCCCATTTTGAACCCTGGGACTTCTTCCTTCAATCTCATCCCTATCCACCTGGAGTACTGATAGAGGGTAGTGGTCAGAGGGCTGCACCAAATCAGGCAGCTTCCTGGTTACATCCCTTACCCAGACCCCAGGGAGGCACCATCTTTTCAGAACACGGAGCATATAATAGCATACTCTCGGAAGTATGATCAAAGAGGATATATGGGATTGCTTCTCTGGGCACCAGTGAAAATGCAAGATGACAGGAAGATATTTACAGCCTTTATGGGGGTATACCATACTAAATATGGTCAAGTACATCTAAATCAGTCCAGATGCATAACGAGCATTCAAAAATAAACCACCATAGTGTTTCCCAGAGAAGGTGCCCATAGAGGTGCTCTTTTTTTTTCTTTTGTTCCCTACTAGCTAGTAATTACAGCTAATAATAGCAATTAGAGACTGTAATTGGGAGATGTGGATTCAAAATCCTCCTTGGTCCAAGAGGACAGCAATCCCAGTTTTCAAATTCAAGCCAGGTCATTGGGTGTGTTTTGAACGCATCCCTTTCCAATCTCTATTGTGAAAGGAAAGCCCTCTATGGCAGGATTTTCATGACTCCTTAAGCCTTAGCAAGAAAAACAGAGAGACAGACGTGCACATTCATACTACAAAGCAAAAGGGCAGCTGATTATCTAACAGTGAGAATCTGCCCTGGATTCACCAGAGAAAGAGGATTTCTTGTGCAGAGAGTAACCAGAGAATAATTGTCTACTACCAGTTCCCACACAAGAACTATCAAATGAAATGAGCAGGGGGGCAGGTTCAAAACTAGTGAAAGGAAGCTTTTTCCCCCATTCAACATATAGTTAAGGCAGGGATCTTATTGTTGCAAAAAGTTATGATGAAAGTTCAAAGAGCATTTTTAAAAGATGATGGAAGGAAAAATGTCCTCCAATGACTATTACATACAACAATATCCCGTTTAGTTCAGGAAATCCCTGAGCTGTAAATTGTCTGAGCCTGGGTAAGTATTTTGTGAAAGGATTGTAATAGGCTTGACCTTTCCTTAAACTCTCCCTAGTATTCTGCTTCAGTAATTGTTGCCAACAGGATGCTGAGCTAGCAGTACTTGTGGCCATAGAGTATCAAACTTCTTGTGTCTTATGTTTTGATAAAACCATAAGGAGCACGGGGGACAGTGAATTCTGTTCCTGCCTTTAATATGAAGATTGAGAAACAGACTATAAGGTCTGAAGAGATTTGTTTAAAACAATTTATTACCCTCAAATAATTTCTACCACTGTTCTTCTTTATACTCAGCCTTCCAGTATTATTTATTATACGACTTCCATAAAGTGACTGTATATGGTATCATGTAAAGGGGCTTTTCTTTTTCTATTTGTTTTTTCTAGCCCTTCAGTCTTTTCTAGACTTTTTGACACCTTACCTTCAGCAAGCCCGTCAGATCTGGGCTTGGTTGATTGGAGCAGCTGTGGTTGGAGGCGTCGTTACTGCTGTGCTCACAGGTCTCATTAAGGCCTGTCGAAAGAAAAAAAGAGGAACTTCTTCAGAGATACAACCCTTGCTCATAGAAAGTGAAGATTACAACAATATAACTTATCAGTCCAATTTCTAGATACCTCTGGTAACTCAGTCGTGTTACTAAGGTGCTAATCAAGCATGGAGTGTTTGGTGGATGTTTACAAATACCTTGCTGAGACGTGCTGCATGAGCAGGATGGGCAGTCTTGCTCCTCAAGCCTCTTGTAACCTCCAGTGTTGTAATATCTTATCAGATCCACTCCTACAAAAAATCTCCCAGATCCAACATAAGCTACCGCGCTACCCAAAGAACACCATGTATTTCCTATGGTTGATTAAATAATGCTCCTATGAAACCAGACCAGCTTGTGTGTTGGTGGCTTTAATGTATAATAATTCCCTTTTATTTGTTCTTTCACCATTGTAGGCTCCAATCCTGCAGCCCAATCCATATGTTTGGCACATGGATCTAGTAAGAGGTGTCTGACTGCACAATCTGTGCTACATTCACTCCATGTTTGAATGTAAGAGCAGAAAGACCCCTTTAGTTCAGTGAGCAAAATATATGGTGACTCTGAGTAGAGTGAATGTCCCATAGACACGTTTTTCTTCTGGGATAGAAGCATTTTCTCTCCAGTTCCCATGTCTTGTTTGCCCTTGGTTAAATGTCATCAGTAGAAGAAAGAAGGAT
This sequence comes from Corapipo altera, assembly GCF_003945725.1. Taxonomy (NCBI): domain Eukaryota; kingdom Metazoa; phylum Chordata; class Aves; order Passeriformes; family Pipridae; genus Corapipo; species Corapipo altera. Next base: position 82,707,599 of record NW_020884872.1, on the reverse strand, counting down.
CTCGGAAACCACTTCTCACTTGCCTCAAATGCTCCAGCTAGTCGCTGTCCTCTATACTATCTTGCATTTGTCTGGGTAGCTGGGAGATATTTAGGAGATGAAACCTAGTCTCACCATGCCCACCTCTGTTCCATTTGACTTAACAATTGCTCATATTACGGTCGACTTTTGGGTGCTCAGTATGCATATATTCCATGAGGTAAAAAAAGGGTATGATGGATAGACTCTGATTGGACAGCAGGTGCCCATCAAAGTTACTCTGTCACTCCCCTCCTCAATCAGGAAGGGGAGAGGAAATATAACAAAAGGTTCATGGGTCGAGGTAAGGAGGTGGAGAGATTACTTGCCTAATACTGTCATGGGTAAAACCAACTTGACTTGGGGAAATTAGTTTAATTTCTTGCCAACCAAAAGTCAGAATAGGATAATGAGAAATAAATAATAATTAAAAAAAATAATATACCTTCTCCAACCCCTCCCTTCTTCCCAGGCTCAAATCCATATTTCTCTAAATCCTCCATACCAGCAGCACAGGGGGACAGAAAATGGGGGCTGTGTCACCTCATCATATGTTGTCCCTGTGAGGACTCCTTACACTCTTCCCTTGCTCCAGCATGGGGTTCCTTCCACAGGAAATAATCCTCCATGAACTTCTCCAGTGAGTCCTTCCCATGGGCTGCAGTTCTTCATGAACTGCTTCAGCGTGGGTCCCTTCCATGAAGACTGCTAGATGTTGGCCTCCCCATGGGATCACGAGTCCTGTCCACAAACCTGCTCCACTGTGGGCTCCTCTCTCCATGGGGCCACAAGGTCCTGCCAGGAGCCTGCTCCAGCATGGGCTTCCCACAGGGTCACAGCCTCCTTTTGTCATCCCCCTTCTCTGACACGAGATTCTCCAACGGCTCCAGGTGGATCTCTGTTCCCCCATGGACCTCCATGGACTTCAGGGACACATCCTGACTCACCATGATCTGCACCATGGGCAGAGGAATCTCTGCTCCAGCACCTGCTCCTCCTCCTTCTGCACTGACCTTGGTGTCTGCAGGGCTGTTTCTCTTACATATTCTCACTCCTCTTTCCCAGTTGCAAATGCTTGAACACTGCAAGGAGCCTCAAGCAGGTTCAGGGATACTGTGAGAAGGCTGAAGGAGGGAAGGTAAGTAGGAAGGAATGGACAGAAACTGCATCATTTTCAAATGGGGGAAACATGAACTTTGACAATTGGTCTGAACGCTCTCCTCTAGCCAATAAATGCCATGGAAACTCTCAAATGAGCTATTTTCTCTCACAAATACCTCTAGTGGACATCCACACAGACTATTATCTTGGCTCTTTTCAACTGCCCAACTACATGGACTCACTTCCTTTTCAGGGCAATTGCACTGGAATTGTCCTCTGAACTATAGAAACTTGACAGAGCAGAAGATACATCCAGCAGCAAGGACTTGTATATCTGTTGGGAAGGGTCCACCTACAGTGGATGCTTCTTTAGGAAGTGTCTTGTGATTTTTCACATCAAAGTGTTAGTATTCCTCCCCTGCTCTGGAAATCCTGCTTTCAAGAAGCACACAAGGACTTTTGCAGTCTCTCGACTATCCTTGACTGAACAGTAATGGTCACAAAACCAGGCAAAAATGGAAGGTGGGAATAAAACTAACAGTGTATTATGCAGCAATAGAAGGAAAGGTCTACACCCTGACCAATACCTGCTGATCTACTCCACTGCCCTGATTAAGGAAGACACTGGCTAAAATCTCCTCTGACTCAGCAAAGTGCAGGCCTTTTGCTAAATGAAGCTGTTCTACTTGAAAAACTCTGGTCTTAAATCCAAGAGCTGTCTCTTTTTGTATGGCTTCTGATGCTTGATCTGAGATACTACTAGACAAGTGCTCTCCAGTATCTCTGTTAAATATTAAAAACAAGCACAAAAAAATGTTTCTTGGAACTGAGGCATAAGCAGGAGAAAAGGAATTATACTATGATTATATCTCAAGGGGTCAGTTCAATCTTTTAATGTGTATTTTACATAAGCCAGGATATTCTATTGGTAAAAATAAATGATAACAAGAGAGGGAAAACACTCATATTTAAATTTTGATAATTTTAAATTTTAATAAATCTTGATTGTTTTCAAAGTCAGATAAACACAAATATTTTTATTCAGTCTATTTGAGGACTTCACTCAGATTCCACAACTATTAACTATTTGTTTAATTCCTCTGGACTACTTCAACTAACAAAATGGGAAAAAAACCCCTCTGATAGGTACACAGTGAAAAGTATACTTTGGCCCTCAGCCAAAACCTTGCTTGTTGTGTTTGATAACAATGGCTTGGCTAAAATATTTAAAATTATTATGTAACTCTTATTCTGAAAAATTCTTTTGAACAAATATGAAAAAAGTTAACAGAAGAAATTTGAAAAGGAAATATTTGGGGTCAGAGAAAAAAATAAAAAGTGTTTTTTATTCATTAAGTCTTCACAGAAGCCTAAGTGGCATGATTACCTGGGAATTCCAGACTCCCTGCTCTCACTCAGCTGCACTGGGCAGATGGAGATCTTTGGATATAAAAATGGTGGTAACTGCAGTGAATTTGAGACATAAAGACCCATTCAGTCTATGGAGGGAGAATGAAAATCCCATATGCTCCCAGGGGCTTCCCAGGCAGTCTCCTGTGGGAGCTGGTACACTTCTGGGGTCCCCAGTCCTGAAGTTAGAACACGACAGGAATATGTTGGAATTGTGTATCTTAAAACTCCCAAATGTCCAGCTTTGAGACAGTCTGAATGGCTGTGGCAGTCTGCGACAGACTGCAGCAGAGCTGTGATCCCTCGTTGGGTGGTTGCCCTGGCAGAAAAAAACTCCTGTGTTTTATTAGGCATTTGTTAAAAAAAATGCCATTGTGCAAAATATTTAAGTGTCAGTAAAGCGATGTCATACTTTGAAAAATTGTTCTGATAGAAAAATCCTAACTGCATTAAGCAAGTTTATTTCAATCTCTGCAGTATTCCATGGTGGCAACATTTCATTTTCACACTGGTCAAGGTAATTTTTACCAGATGCCATCCCCTTGCAAAGGACATGGCCAACAAATAATTTCTGATTCAACTCCTCAGCTGTTGGTGTCATCTCCACAGGTTACCAGTGTTCCCTGGGTCTCTCTCTTCTGGCTGTGGCAACTCAGCATTTGTGGAAGGATGAAAGTGGAGCTTTGCCTCATTAGGTCTCCTAAATCCTACTTTTTGCCAGCTCTTGATAATCTCTTCTTCCTAAAAAGCATGGAATGCATAATTCATACTTGTGACCTATTAGTGAAAGTCTGTTTATACTCTGCTCCGATCATTTACCATTTCCCAGGCAGGCTTCCTCCTTTCCCTTTTCTCCAACTGAGGATCTAACAGCCCATTTTCTTTCCCCAAAAGCTTAATCACAGAGAACTCATATTAGCTCTAACTGATGAAAGGGAATTTTTATCTCCTTCATACTTGTAGGCACATCCCCAAGCATTTTTCCCATTTACCATATGACCTAGTGACCATGTCTGCTTTGAGAGGGAACAAAGAACATAGCCCTATTTCCAACAGTCAGCACGGTCTGTGGCCAGGAATAGATAGTACAGTGTATATTAATATTAGTAACTAGGACAAAATTTATACAAGCAACACGTGCTGGTTCTCTCCAGCACTGTGGTGCTTCTGGTTAGGTCGGAGTTAAACCTCTTCAGAAGTGTATCTGACTGAGCACATGAAACCCCAACTGCTCCTCTTTTCTGAGCAAAGTTGTTTAGGTTCCTTCAGCACTGGAAGCAAACACCACTGCCAGGTGCAGACTGACTGCACCAATCTTAGAGCAACTATTTTGTGACAGGAGAAACTGTCCTGCAGAGATGCCTCCCCATTGGCTTTCTGGGGAAAACAGGTACCTTAACGACCAGCCACCTAAGTTTTGGATGGGTCAGAAGGAGGGAAAGGACTCTTTTAGCACTATGTCACTGAATGTTTTCTGGGCCACCAGCACTGTCAGGAGATGTTGTGCTTTCTGTCTGCAGGCTACAAATGCAATGGCACATTCTTTTTCTCAGCGTCATGTTCAAGGTTGTGCTTACTTCTGTGTTCATACAAATGTAAGTTAAATGTTGAAGGACCTCTTTTCTTGATAGATGTTTCCCTGAAATGGAAGCTGTAGCTCCTGTATTTTTTTTCATTAGGAATAAGGTAATACCTTGAGGCTGTGCTTGCCATGTAATCTCATTGAATCAGAATGGTCAGAGGTTAAACACAATATTTTCCTCTGTCTGACCAAGGTATCTTGAAACAAGAAACTTCCCATTGCCATTAGGCAGTTGGCTCAGCCTTGGGGAGTGTATTCTGACGAATCAATGACAAAAATGGGGGTTGAAAACCTAGATCCTGTGTATGTAAATCACATAAACCTTGATCCCACGGGCATTGAGGTTAGTCTTGTCCGAAAGTACTTGTTAGACAAGGATCCCACCAGTTTAAATATCCAGGACAGTTTCTGCAGTATCAGTACCAATGTTGTTTCACACAATGACAAAATTTCTCCAATCTAGAAAATACCTGACATCTTCATAACAAAGTACTCGGCATTGTATATCCTTGGCCTTTGCAAGAGGCTGTTACCTCTGTCAAGTTTTTAATTTTCTAGCCTGGTCTTTTACCAGGACTGTTGAGAGTTACAGTTATTCAAGGCAAGACAATGAGCAGCTGTCTGTCTTTTTCATTCTGTTCTCTCTCCCACATTTTACCCAAACTTGTATTTTTAGCACCTGGCCCCTGCATTGAGTTAAATCTGTAATTCACCATCTGTGTACACACATGTGTAGGGATGCAAGTCATTTTGAATCAGTCTCCATAGTGAGCTGAAAATTGGCAGCAATGAGGCCTTGTCAATAAAACCAGCCTTTTACTGTAATTTTTGTAATAAACTCTGAATTAGATATGAAGTAGCTATTATAACTATAGAAAACCAAATTATTTCTGCATATCCATCTTTCACCTATTAGGCTTTCTGATGTCCCATTTTACATATGGACATTTCTCCAGGAGTCTCACCTCCTCTTCAGGGCATCAGTTATGCAGAATTCACAAGATGCCAAAAAAGTTCTAGAAATCTGATTAATAAAATATGTAAAAAAACTAGTATTTTCCCCACATAAAAAAAAAAAATCCTCTTTGAAATAAGAATTTGGCAATAAACATAAATGCTGGACTCTCACTGTGGCTTGGTACTTCAGGTTGTCTCCATGTAACTTGATTCCCTCTCCTATTATCCCAGACTGCACCGTTTTATCCATCCAGAAGAGGGATCCCCGAGGGCTCAGTGGTGGGATTGTCCCACAGTTTTGAGGCTGGTATAGTGGTGGTAATGACAGGCATGGTACATACACGATTGCTGTCTGAGTGCATCACACAGGTTTTAAAGGAACTCGGATGTATAAAAACACGATCCTGCTTTTCTTCATTCTTTTCTACTAAAGAAAAAATATTCTCAGGCAATAATAAGCAAATCAGGCATTTTCAGGTGGACTACATATTGCTGACAAATTTTCACACATTTTCCTTTAATCGTAGCAGTGTTAAAATGCTTCTGTTTTGAATCACTCACATTGAATACAATTGCATGTCAGGAAGATCTGCTACTAAGAACTTGAAGGCTTGGACTGTCTTCTCGAAAATTTATGGAGGGATTGGCAGATGGTCCATTAATGGTGCTCTGCTTAATTTACTGCAGACTGATTTCATTGTCAGACAACCTGGCTGTATAGAATGAAATATATACATCATTAGATAGCTGGAAAAATACCAAATGATCAAGCTGACGGTATTTGTATACAGAAATATTTAATAGTGGAATTAGGGGAAAATGTGACTTTTTTTTTTTTAAATTGAAGCACGACATTGCAGAGTAACAGAGCTACAACCATTAGCTGATAGAAAAATATATATCTTCAAGGCAAAAATATAAATACTCAAATAACTGTATACTTACATTAGTAGTAAAAGTTGTACAACATATGTGCATGTGTTTGGACAAACCCTATAAAGATTCTTTTCCCAGCTCCCCTCTCATCTGGATGACATTATAGTCATTTATATCAAAAACAAGTGAACACAAGATTTCTCAAGTCAGAACAGCAGCAATTTGTTTTAACTTTGATCCTGTCACTTAATGCCACAGTGACCATGGAAGATACAGACCACCAGAGAATCCAGCCTCCATGTGCTGTTTTACACCATAATAGACTTCAGATGCTACTTTAAAATAAATTTTAGTCTTTTAATTCTATAGTCTGTGGTCCCAGTTATTTAATCCAGAGGGCTGACTTTCAAAGCATCAACCTCCTATTAATATTCAGAGAGAATAAGGCTCTTAACAACTCTCATTTAAGAGCCTAAATGAAAATGAGGTTTTTCTGTCTTCCTTACAGCTGCAAGAAAAGGTGCTTGTTACTTCAGAAAATTGGATCACTTCTAGTCAGAAATTCTTTCCCCTTTCAGTGGAACAAATACGCTTAAATCCAAAAGTCTAGACACCAAGTCTTAAAAATGACAGACTTTTGTCTCATCCTAGGAGCCATGGCACTCTACAGCACCAAACAAGGATGTCTGCAGGGAGGCTGTCATGTTAGAAATTGGTGTTTAGAAGTCTGGGTACAGATGACAGATTGGGAAATCTCTGCAGTCATCCCAATTAAGGTGACATTCTCCTACAAGCAGACACACTACTGTAAAAGGTTACAGGAAGGCTTGTTTGGAAAATTAATCTGTAGAGAGAGAAGAAACTTTGGAGTAACAAAGTTAATTTTCACGAAAACCAGAAGAATGGTTTTGGGGAGGAAGATAGGACAAGTTGTTGGTTATTCAGACCATCAGTCATCAGTTCACAATGTGCAAATTCAGATTAGAAAGCGCAGTTATTAAGCTCAATTTAAAGCTTATGCATATGCTAAACAAGAAACCAGAAAGAGAAATAATAAATCATGGAGCCATTAAATTCGTAAGTATTAAATTTGAGAGGAGTTACAGTAAGGGAAATGGACAAGAAATGCAGATGAGTTTAAGTTATTTTGCTTACAAAAATGATGATGAGTTTTCAGGAGAAACAATCCAAGTTGCATTGATTACAAATTATTCCAGTATGCCACTCTTCAGCCCTCCTGCAATATCCACATGCCTGTAATACTTTTCAGGGCATATTTAAGGCTAAGCATCAGATTGCCTGCAGTGAACAAGGCTCTGACTGGATTGCACAGCTTTCAGGAGGCTAGTGGGACCAGCAATGTGGTACCTGCAATGTGGTACCTATCCTTTTACTCCAGTATTCAGAATCAGGAACAGGTAAAGGATAACCTGTGTGTGCTTCTCAGATGGTCTCAATTTTGTAACTGTTTTTTCGAATGGTTCTTCAGCTGAGATATTGTAGGAGGCAGGGAAGGCCAGGTCATATCTAATTAGCACCCACATTTACAGCCCATAACATGCTGTGTTCTCCAAATAAATGAGTACGTTCCCTGTAACATCAATGGAGTGAAAAAGGAGCTTTAAAAACAGTTTATATGCTGAAATGCAAAAATCCAAGTCAGGTGAATCAGATCCCCTTAGAGGTCTTCAAAAGTTTTCACGTGCCCCACTGATGATGTGAGAAAGGTGTTCATTTACTTGAGGAGATTTGGTTCATTACGTAACTGAAATTCATGCGAGGTTGGTGCATAGGTCAGGCAGACAGCTGCTGCTCAGACCATAGCTGCTAGTTTTCTCTCTAGAAAAGCTCATGTATTAGCATGAGCATCCTTTGCCTGCTACCGTTGCCCATCCTTCTGCTCACCTCGTTATCAAGAGTTTATCATGATTAATTATGTCCATATAGTGCTGAAGTGGGGAAGAGGAAGCAGAGTTTTTCTCTTAAGAAAACAGCAGACTGCAATACTTTGTTTGCTGCCCACTCTAAAGAGAGTTTCTTATTTGCTTCAGCATTTTCAGCCAGGTTTTGTAATTTTTTATGTTCTCCTTTCCCTAATCTTCTTGCTAAAATGCATTTGTGAAATACATTGTTTCCCATAAAAATTCTCCAAAATATCAGACAGAAAATCAAAGCTCAAGAACCAAAACACATTTTGCCAAACCCCATTACTTGGCCAGGGGAAGACGAGTGGGAAAGGATATTCCTCTTAATGAAAAACTCCATCATAATTTTTGAAGTTATAATTTTTTCCTCAGATAGCTCTGCCCAGCCTGCCACTGACCCTGCATTAAGTATAAATAAACAGCTTTTGCAGTTACACGGAGCAAGACCTTCTCTGAAGTGGAGATGTTAGGTTTCTCTCTGAGTTTTTAACCTATGAGAAGGTTTAATGTATGAGAAGGAATATACAGGGATTTGGGGTTTTTTTATCTTGTTGCAGTTAAAACTCCTCATTCTGGAGAGATGGTACCTTTTGCCATCATTATATCAATATCACTCTGGAGTGAGAAAGCAAAAATACAACCAAATGAAGTTTAATTTTGTATCCTTAGTTATCAAAACTAAATTACCCAGAACTTTTGACAACAATTCTGAAAAATCTCAGACAAGACCACATACTTGTAATAATCCATGCTTCACACGTAGTTTTCCTATAAAACGGCACAACCCTGCCAAATGCAGAAATGATTAGGTGGACAGCCACCAGAATATTCAACATCAAGTGGGTGTTTTAATCTCCAGTGTACCAGTCAGACCCCTAACCACATTAGTATCATAGTATCATAGTATAGATTGGGTTGGAAAAGACCTCCAAGATCATCAAGTCCAACCCCTGATCCAACTCCAATTACTATATCATGGCACTAAGGGCCACGTCCAATCTCTTTTTAAAAACCTCCAGGGATGGTGAATCCACCACCTCTCTGGGTAGGCCGTTCCAATGCCTGATAACCCTCTCTGTAAAGAATTTCTTCCTAACATCTAACCTAAACCTCCCCTGGCAGAGCTTGAGCCCATGTCCCCTTGTCCTATTGTTGGTTGCCTGGGAGAAGAGACCAACCCCCACCTGGCTATAACCTCCCTTCAGGTAGTTGAAGAGAGTGATGAGGTCGCCTCTAAGCCTTCTCTTCTCCAGACTGAACAACCCCAGCTCTCTCAGCCTCTCCTCATAGGACTTGTGCTCCAGTCCCTTCACCAGCCTCGTTGCTCTTCTTTGGACCCGCTCCAGCACCTCAATATCCTTCCTGAACTGAGGGGCCCAGAGCTGAACACAATACTCCAGGTGTGGCCTCACCAATGCAGAGTACAGGGGAAGGATCACTTCCCTGCTCCTGCTGGCCACACTGTTCTTGATGCAGGCCAGGATGCCATTGGCCTTCTTGGCCACCTGAGCACACTGCTGGCTCATGTTCAGCCTTACATTACTGCAAAGTAATCCATTACTGGATCATGAGTTTTAAATCAATTGTTGCAGATTTGCTGTAGAATCAAAAGTGTCTTGAAGATCATAATAAAATACCAGCTCTCCATCAAGATCAATACTTCACCAGACCAAGCCGACTAAAGCAAAAGACCAGATCATGTTTCACTGTCAGGCACTCAAGTGTCAGGGTCATCATAGGTGGGAAGGATTTCTACACACTTCTGGTATGGGAAGGAACTTTGTTCATGACTATTGGGTCAGGCATGTGCTGCTTTCTGCTTGCACTGTGCTCTAAACAAAGACATTCAAAGTGCAGAGGAGTGATATTCTCCTAAATTCCAGTGGTGTGATGATGAGAATGAGATAATATATTCTACCTCCGAGATGATCTCAGTCACAGACATCTATGGAGTAAACATGTTCCTAATGTTGTTCTAAGCCAGAAAACAACTCCAGGTGCTTAACAAGGGTACTTAGGTCAATTTTGGCACTTTGGGTATCCTACCCAACTTCCTGCTGTCATGTCAGAGGATCCTGGGTCTCCTGCAGCATATCTGTCAACCCTGTATGGATGTTTCAGCTAGTTTAGGGCATCACAAAGAGTATTAGAGCCTCTGCTTTAAGGAGCGAAATCCCAGCCTCCCCTAGCAGCAGTTAACACATACATGTACACAATGCTTCCACAATTAAAGTAGTATGTCATTAATTAAAACCAGGTCACAAACAGCAACTCAACCATGTTTTGCTCAGTCTTGGAAAGGTTGTTTATTGGAAAGTCATGAAGTTTCCTGTAAAGTAAATACCTTGAGAGTACAGTGCCATAATTACATGATGTATAAATGTATGGTGCTTTGTCAAATACAGTGAGACATTAAATCACATTAAAACGTTCTGCTAATATAACAGAATGCAAAAATCACATCTGAACAGCAACAGAACTCAGCAGCCAAATACTTTAGTTATCAGTATTGCCATTAAGATAAAATGGCTAATTCAGTTGAGTATTTTGGGAACTAGGATCCTTTCCACACTGCAACCAGGATTTGAATTTTAACTAAGCAAACTTGAAGGACTATTTGCCAGGCAAATTTGTAAAACTCTTTCAGGTGTGACTGTCCCCATTTTGCAAGTAGGAAAAAAGAAGACTGGATTTTGGAAAGAAACATAATGCTGTTGGGCATCAAAACCTCAATGAACCTGAATTCTTCATATTACTCTGCAAATCCTAAGCTGAGTCACCGGTTTGTAGGGGAACTCTCTAAGAATATGGGATAAAGTTTGGAGTTTTACCCTGACTGAGCCCTTTTTTAGTCAATGTATTGCACATACTCTCACAACACCGTATAATTAAGGAAGGGACACTGTGGGAAAAGAGTTCTGCACATGACTCATGAAAAAGACAGGAAGAACACAGGAAAATAGAAAAATGAAAACTCAAATCCTTTTTATGATCAGTTTTCTAGCTCTGCCTTATTATACACATAACTGGTAAAATCTTTGCCTTATTTTATTGGAACTAACAGAGTCAAAAATCTTATTGCTTACTCTTTGAAGGTTTATGAGGCATGCAGGTACAACAGTGAACTATTTTAAGTCTTTCCAGTCAGTGAAACACAGTTCCTCTGTTCTGCTGGGGGGCAGCAAGCTGAAGCTACAAAATGGGCTGTTTCATAAGATGAGAGTATGCCTTGTTATAGACACGAACGTACTAAGCACTATTCTTTTTCTTAAAGTCAAGCCTAGATGAAAAAATTAAAAGTGAAAGTTCAGTACCAAATCTTGGTTTCTGTTCCACTTGGAAACTAAGCAGACATTTCTCTTCAAAGGATTGTACCACATCCTGATCTATAAAAACGTAAGAACAGATTGAAATTACGTTAATATAAACAGGCATCTCTGAAAAGAACATTGAGTACTCAAAGTTGTGGACATTTATGCTAATACTTTCCAAAATGGTTATCTTGCATATTGTACAGAGATATAAAAAGTGAATACCACCTTCATTTTTAATAAATTATTTTTATTTCAGCTCTAGTGGAAAAAAAATATATAATTACAGAGTTGGAAATTCAGAAAAAAATTTCTGATCTCTTTCTTTTGGGACAGGGAAGAATGCAGTCAAAAGTGAAAAAGTCAAGACCTGTATCTACAGAAAAGAGAGGACATTAGTTTTTTCTATCATATTATACATGTTAACTGGAAATAACTACTTCCAAGGCTCATTTCTTAAAAAAAAAAATGGAGCAACCTTAGTTTGTTGCTTTCTTCAAATTTTAGGTATGGCAAGAGTTTAATCTTCCTTCCTGAGACTGGATTTTGATTACTTTGACTAGCAGGATAACAGGTTAAGGTCTTTTCGCTCATACCAGTGGCTCCAGTTCTCGGTCATTTACCACACCAAACTCTCACATGGTTGTTGAGTGACAAATAATTACTGAAAGTGAGAGAAAAAAGGATCATGTCTTCTTTCTGACAGCAACCCAAGGCTAGACCTGCCCCAGACATTGCCTTGAAGGTTCAAATGACAGTGTAGACATCATCTGAACCCAAGTGTGATCCTAGAGAAATGCCTTGCTTTAAAAGGAAGATATTGAATTTTTGAAGCTCAGACTGTGGCACTATTGCTTAATTTGAACTGTATTTTTTCTCTTATGAAGGTTGGAAAGAAAAAAACCACAAATCCAAAAAACGCCTTGTTGTTAAAAAGTTTTATCCAGATGGTTTCCGCCCTTCTTCTAAGCATCTTGGAAGAATTCTTTTAAAACAGACATGTTTTGGACACGCTAACATTTCCCAAGTAAATCTGGAGACAGTGAGCATTCTGGGTTTTTTTTGTTTGGTTTGGTTTTTTGTTTGTTTGTTTTTGTTTGTTTGTTTGGGGTTTTGTGGGGGGGTTTTTTTGTTGTTGTTGTTGGTTGGTTGGTTTGTTTTGTTTGATTCTGAAATGAAATTAGTTTTACATAAGCGATGTAAAATCACAGAACATGAAAAAACCAAACCGTTATACACATCATGAAACTAATACAGCTGGGCTACTCAAAATAGTTTTTTTTGGACATCAGTTTGAGGGAAGATGCCACAATTATGACTTTTCTACTCAACTATCACAGACCAACAGAACTATTTCTTACCAACTGTGCTTCATCAAATTTGTTCTTGCAAATAATCAGAAGGAACACAGGCAGAGAAAAACTCAGTGGGATTAAGGGTTTCATAACCTGGCACATATGGGCTAAGGCTACTTTTTTCAGAAAAAGCTAGTTAATAAGCCCAGAGATTCATCAACGTATGATGAATCCTGGAAGAGGGTCTCAGTCACATCTGAATCTCAGTGAAAACTCTGTCCTTCTGCACTCGCAGCAACCTCAGTGTCTCCTTCTCGAAGATGCAGAGCTGAATATATGTGTTGGGAGTTGCCTGCTTAGTAGCATAATACTTCTTTCCCTTTATAAACAATGAGTTCTCAAGCTCCCTGAAGCAAAGAAACCAGGCAAGGAAATATTTAATTAATGAAAAAAGGAATTTATATGCAGTTGATAAACTAAAGGCTCTATGGAAATATCAAATGTAATTGAAAAAAAGAAACACTTTCTGTCACTGCCCAATGTCCTGAAATGCCTAAGTGTGAAAGCAAAAACATGACTCAGTTTCAGTGTTAGCCACAAATTATCTGACTTTCAAAAAAACAAATTCCTGATTCTCATTCAGAAGATGAAAACACCTTTGCTGTTATGAGTTTTCCACATTTTCTACATAACACTGCTGCCCTCATAACACTGACTTTCGTCTCATTCTAAAATGCATCTCCATCATTGGGATGCTGCACCCATCAAAGCGAATACAAGAGCCCCATTGGCTTGTGGATTGCACTTTTGAATGCTTCTACACTAGGAGAATTATAAAGGCTGGAGTATTTTGATTAAAATTGAGGACCTCTGCATTTCCCAAAGTGGCATTTTCCTGAGTTAAGGGAAAAGCAGATAGTGGAAGAGGCCTCTTGATACAGTTTGTACTATGGAGGGAGGAAGAGCACAAAAAGAGGACTGTGTGACACGTGGACAATGCATCCAGTGATCCAAAGGTTAGACCACACCTCTAGGTGAAGGCTGAGGTTATATGCAGAGAGGAAGAGATGGATCTAAAAGCTCAGCTCCCTCTAATCCTCCTATGAAGACAGAAGTAGACCAAGATACATCCAGCTACAACAGATGATATTTCACTATCAGGTGGAGACCTCTTGCCAAGTTGCATCTCAGCCACGTTTTTAAGCTTTGGGACATTATGTTTTTGTCAAAAAGTGTGTATCAAGCAGTTACTAGAGCTTAAGCAGTCAAAAAAGAATAATGTCATAGGTGAATCTTCACATTGATAGCAAATATTTATTAACAGTTAATTATGTTGTTCTAACACAATAAAAGAAAAACATAGAACTTGTGTCTTCCTGCAAAGGTTTTGCCATTTATTCCTCATGAACACTAGTGCAAACATGGGCAGTTGTTGGTGGAAGCTGGCATTCACCATTCCTGATCTGTTTTAGACAGTATGTGCTTTCAAGCATCTAACACTCATTGAGGTACAATAACATACTCCACTTCCCTGTCCCTGAACAACGTGCTTCTACAAAGCTGGAGAAATACAGAGGGTATGCCCATGCCCTCAGCTAACCATATAACTCTGACTGCACTCCTAGGTCAGACCAGCTCATTGTCTACACAATTTACCCTCAGGTATGACAGCTCTGAGCTCCAAGCTGGAAAGTGCACATGGGAGGCTTGCTTTGCTGTGTTTAAACTGCCTTTCCTCTCACAGTACAGACCCAATCCAAGAGCCCCTCATTTTCCCTGATGTCAAAGGGTACCTAGGGCTGGCTCTGACTCAGCACCATTCAAAGATGTGACAGACAATGTGACATGATCTACTTCTGACTATAGATCATGTATCACTACTGCATTCTCCTTAAAACAGTTGTTTACCTCTTTGCCTTAAGCCTCATCTCTTCCCAGCAGCTTGCAGAGTTTCTGTGCAGCATCCCTAACCAGGCTGCGCCGAGTGTAGCTCGGGACACAGTCCACTATATATGCTCTCTGGCATTTTGCATTTCTCTCAGACTATTAAAGGGAGAAGAAAAAGCTCAGAGGTGTTATTTATTCAGTTCAAAAGCAACCCATTATCACTGTGTTACACTTCTAACATGCAAACACCATGACACAGCACTGGTAGGGAATCCGTTATCCCTGAAAAAATAAATGGCATGCTCTTTTGTAATCAAAATATATGCCCTGCTGTCAATGAATATATTCTTGGTTACAGCACCAGGAGGAAATTTTCGCTTTTCCTCCTCCACCTCTCATCCAAATTTCTTCCTCAGGGTTGCAGAGTATGAGATGAGCAACGTGACCTTGCAGTGACAGAATTTTAATGTGTGGCTGGTGCACCAAAAGCGATGCAGCAGCGTCTCCCTGCTTAGTGTTGCTATGTATGCTAGACATTTATGTAACACTGCTTCTCATCCTCAAGGCTGCCCTTTCCTGGGGTCAGCAGCAACAAACACAAAATTTATTTATCGAACTGTCAACATTACTCACAGCTGACATGAAGAACTCTACACTCAAGTATTTTGGTGAAAAGGAGTTAACGTGTAAAGCTATTCCCAATTCCAATGCTGCAGAAAAGAAGTAGATTTTTTTTAAAATGGGTTAACTTGCTAGAGTAAAGGGTTTGTTTCAAACAAATTGCTTATTTCCAAGTTGTTTGCTAAAGTATACTAGTTTTCTTCTGGGCTTTAGCACTGAGTTGTGCATGGAAATGCAAGGCTTTTGCATATATTAGCTCTCAACCCCCAGGGAGAGACTGTTTGTACATCTAGAAAGTGGGGTTTGCTTTTAATTTCTAAAATTGAGAAGCCAAGAAGAATGTCTCCTCCTTCCCCTTGGTTCTCAAGTTCAAAATATTTTATCTTGTTCATTGTTGCCCTCCTTGATTTGCTCTTTAGTTGACAGCAGTTAACCTGAAGCATCAGGACTAGGCGTCCCTCTTATCCAAGTACTCTCTTATGAAGCAATCTGCAATTGGGATGAGTGGCTTCTTCCAGCTTTCTCTCTGTGTCCATGAAATAATGGGACAGATCCACTGCCCTTAGTACAGATCCAGCATCTGTTTCTTACAAATAGGATCCTTCTAGAGAATATAACACTTCAGGCACAGCAAACCTTGAGATCTACTGCAAGACTGGAGATATTCATACATCAGAGGAAGTGCACAGCATTTCTTGGTACCAAAATGGATTCCATCCTTCCTACAACATGGGTGATATAACTAGCAGGACAGTAAACCTTCACAAATACTCATCCAGCCCTTTAAGGAGAAGAATTTGTTGCTCAAAACTGGTGTGTAAGAGCATTTATTATACATGTCAGTCCAGCAGAGGATTCAGGATTTAACCTTAAAAGATGCTGTCTAATTAATCTATTGTACCTACAAAGGAAATTCCAGAGTTTCTAGGATTTACTAAGCTTAGTACGGGCACTAAAATATCAGACTCTTTATGGGAATGAAGAGTCTCATCTCAGCTCCATGCATCTCACCAGTGCATCACCATAGTGGCCTTAATGAAACACACCAGCAGCAGAGATGATGCAAATCCCAAGTTACCGTTCACAGTTGAGTCATCAGCTATATTATATATATCCCTGAAAAATGTACATTCATAGCAGAAAATCTCAGTTCTGCACAGGCACCAGTGGCATTTATATTAAACCTTGTTGTTAAATCCTCTTTGCTAAAACAATAAAAACTGGTTTAAAGTGTGAAGTGGAAAATCTGCAGGCAAATCAGATGTACAATCCAGAGAAGAATAGATCCAGTTTGTCTTATATCACACTGGGAAGTTTATGAAATGATTGCCAGGCTGAAGTGAAAACTAATCTCCCTAGAAGCCCTTTTTTTTAAAAAAAAGGTAAACATTGCATTTTAATAACTATGTCTCTGACTTATGAGCCTTGAACTGCTATAGGTAATGACTAGTTAGACACGTGCCTGCTTCTCCTAAATCACGTCTTGCAGTTTGAAACTAAAATCTGGTTTGTTAATGTTGAGTAGAAGTTTTTCTCTTAGGCTGCTGTTCTACAAGTCTTACCAAACCATTACTTCTCTGCTCTGTTAGGCTGTTACAGCTGAATTACTGTTTCCAGTGTGGCTCATCTGCTATTCATATTATCTGCCCCTTCTCAGTCAACTCCAAATCTCCTTCTCACCTATGTGCTAGCAGGATTAGGAGTAAATAGACAACTTCTGCACTTGCTTGCACTGGCTGTAAAAAGTGTTCACAGGTTGCTCCATGCTTAGATCAGACTGTGCATGGATGCAAATATACGTAGTACTTCCCTTACCTGCAAGACACATCTGCTAACAAGGTGGGTGAATATATGCAACCAAATAAAACAATGGGGATTTAGAGCTGAGAGTGTAAGCCCATGATGAGGATGCAGTGGAAACTGAAATCATAGAATCATAGAATCAAAGAATCATAGAGTCATAGAATGGATTGGGTTAGAAGAGATCTTCAAGACCATCTAGTTCCAACCCACCTACCACGGGCAGGTTGACCCCTCAGGTTACTCAAAGTCCCATCCAGTCTGGCCTTGAACATTTCTAGGGATGGGGCAATGACAACTTTTCTGGGCAACCTATGCCAGTGTCTCACCACCCTCACAGAAGAGAATTCCTTCTTAATATCAAATATAAACCTGTTCTCTTTCAGTTTAAAGCCATTACCCCTTATTCTATCACTACATACCCTTGTAATAACAATGTGCACAGTGCTTTCACACACATCTTCACATCAGGTTTGTGCGGATATGAGTCTTCAGAGAGAGGGTTTATCTGTTTTCCCTTTAAGGCAACTGTTCTTTAGCCTGTTGTGGCAAAACAATCAGCATTTTGCAGAAAAATGGATTTGGCTTAAATTTTCTACCATAAGCAGTGAAGTCATCAGCTAGGTGTCTGTGATATGCAGTGGTGTCCTCTCCCAGCCCAGGTTCAAAGCTGTTTGTTGTGATATCTCATACTGCTTTCAGTCCTGTCTTCTAGAAGAGCAGATAAAAGACCCTGGAAGAACTCACAGGCTAGTAGTAGTACCACATACTGAAATAGGGAAGTGTTGCTTCAAATACAGGGCTGGAATAATCATTGTGGAGGGACAAGCTGTCCTGCAGACTTCAGAGGTGAAAGTCAGTCCTCATCACGCCTTCCCACACAACATTAGGGTTCGTCTCTGCACTCCTTTGTTGTGGCAGTGGACATTTACTCACACAAGCAATATCAGTGCTATGGGAATAGGATGTCTTGGGTAAATCTGATTAATCCAGCTGTTAGCTGTGTAAAGCTCTGAGTCCCACACTGCTGCATGAGGGCTGGATTCCCAATGCAGGGAAAGTGCTTGGTTTCCATCATGGCATGGAAACATTCTTTGTTTAAAAAAACAGCCCTGAAACATTTCTGATGAATAAAACACAATGATCCTGCTGAGCAAACACTGATGGGCCTGCAGCTTTGTGACTGAGTCAGAAGTAGCAGAATTCATGGTGGGATCCTTCCCCTGCCAGCGGGACACTTATGATGAACTCATAGGACACAGTATAAAGTGCAAAGTGATGCTCAGTTACGTAAATTCAGTCGATCTGCAAATGTGGAATTAAGTGCTGTCAGCCTTCACTTACTTGTCTGGCACTGAGTTATATTTTCACATACACTTGGCTTACAGATAAAAAAGTAACAGAATTTAAAAGAGGGCCTGACTTTGTTTTGCAAGATGGAGACAAACTCAGAAATAGCAATGACAACACAGCCTGTAGAAAGATTGTGTATCATAATATCTGCCACTTCTGAAGCCAAGTCACAGTCACTAACAACTCTGAAGCCTTTTGCCCCTCTAACAGAGCTATAGCTCAAGAAAAAAAAGCAGCTGAGGCTTTTAGACTTTCCCCAAAGTCAGCCGCATCTTGTCTAGAGATTACTCATATGATCAATAGAAAGGTTTACCCAAAGTAAAACACAAGTACATATGCATAACAATTAGACAGATCTTTTTACTGCTTGTGCACTGAAGTGATCCCAAAACATTAATTAAGCCTCACAACACTCTAGAAAGGCAGACAGTCCAGAGCTTGTTTTACAAGTGGATCAAACAAACATCTGAGGCTGACACAGCATGAAGACAGAAAGGGAAGAACCTGGATCTGCTTAGATCTTACTATGACAGCACAGCCTAATGTAACTACAGGTGTTTAATATGCCTACACGCAGCCATGACTCCTGTTACAATGTAGAACAAGAGCACAGCACAAGCACTACTATTTTAATTATAAAGTGTTACCTATAAAGAAGCTGAGCCAGAAAATATAATCTGCTTTAGCACAGAGCTAACTGCAAAACTAGCTGCTCATTATATGGTAAAGGAACCGATATCTATCAGAGAGGAGATGTGAAACCACAAACAACTTTGTGATTAAAAGACTCTAAACTATAATTCAAAAGCATGAGATACTAGATCCTGAAGCAAGAGGAAAAGATCACTATCTGGTTGTGGTTAATAGATGTAGGCATGATTTCAACCATGCTTTATGCAGGTAGTATTAGAAACAAATCTTACTGTTTAAAAAGTGTCTAATCCTTTCCTACATACCTCTAGTTTTACAGTAATGGGTGAATGAGATCCAATAGGAAAATAATGGTCCTCCCAGCCTCAAAAAGAAAAAAATTAAAATCAGTAGCTGTAATGTAGGCTCCCATCTCACACTGCATTTCTATTTTGGCTTCTCTCATCTGAGCTACTTCGAGAATTCTCATCAGTAGGAATTCATCCATCTCTGTTCCTTCCTTCCTCCGTGAATTTCAAATTGGGCAGAGCCAGAAGTAAAAACTCCAGTTGCAAGTCCAGACACTGAGGAACACATTCCAATGTGGCTTTACTGATGAAACTACACCCTGATGCTCACTGAATGCAACTCCTTCGCAGGAGCTGCGAAGGCAAAGACCCAACTCATTCTCATTAGTTACACGTACAACATGCCTATACACCACCTACTAGAAAAATGCTTCCTTCTGAACATTGATACTGATACTTGCAAACTCCTGAACAGTGTGCGCATTGTGAGTGAAATTTTAATGTCTTTTCCACTAAAATAAAAAAGGTTGTCAATGGAAAGATGTAAATGAAATCAAGTGCACTGTGCTAAATACAGGTGAACCACAGGCACAAGACTTCTTGAGCCATCCGCCACCTGTGTATGCTGGAAACACTACATGGTACTGCTCCCAAAATTCTGCTGCAGATTAAGGGGAAGGTTTTCAGCATGTTAGTGATGCTGCTCTATTAGGAAGCACTAGAGTGGTGACTATTTACGCCAGCTAAGTGTCTAACTCCTGCTTAAATGCCCTCTTCGTGGCAAAATAAGGAAAAGGGAGAAAAGAAGAAATAAAGTTGGATAGGCTATTGGATGGAGGAAAAAAAATGTGCTCCTCAGAACCAAAAGGCTATAAAGTGCCTGTTTCAACCTCTAGCCCTTCCATGGCAATTATGAGCAGAAAACAGCTGTGGAAAGGAGAAGGGAAGGAGAGTTTAAATTTGGATGTTTCAGATTTTCCCCTTTGGAGCGTACTGAAAGCATACTGCAGCTCCTGCAAGGTTTCTGTCTGCACACACCATTCAAGGAGCCACAGTGCTGAGGACTTCATTCTTACTCTGCTGTAGATCTTATCTCATCCTGCTTTTAGTGACATCAGGGCAAACAATGGTGGCTCCAGGGAAAGTACTCAAAAGATCATAGTCAACCAAACATACTGGGACCTCTAAAACTGGATTTCAACCTGCTGCCTTGTAAAATAATCAGTAAGAGCATCTTTAGGTATTTGACGTTCAGGGCATGTGAATGCAGAGTGAGTGCAACTTCCACACTGTGTGGTATAATAAAAACTTGAGTGCCTATCTGCTCGTGTTCATCACTTTCTTGCTCCATAAATCATACTTACTCTGCAAACCCACTGAATGCTGAATTCATGCAAGATAGAGAGTTCTCCATGTATAGCTGCTGCTTGCCAAAAGGCTGTGACTGACATCACGGTGAAGGCTGCCCACTGGTGCTACACAGTTATGCTCACATTTCCTTAGGTTAACTTCATTATAGAAGTAGACTAGTGAGAGTAACACTCTATATTTTAAATATAAAATCCCAGTTCTGCAATGTATAATAAAATCTTTAATATGGAGTGTTTTCACACCAAAGTCATGAGATTTTAATACCAACAAAAGGAAGAGTCTTTGTAATACACTATGTTTTGTCATTTGGATAAACCTGGGATTTGGTTTACTGATCCAGCTTCAGAGGACTGAAGTGGAAGAAGTTTGAAGTGGAAGAAGTTTAAACGTTCCACAGATTCTTCCTCCCGTCAGCTTTCAAAACAATTATGTCTCTCCCCAGCTTCTGTACTTTTTAATTAACAGAAACAACTCCAAAGATCACTCCTGCCACAAATATTGTGTGAGCGCATTTGAATATAAGCACTGATTATTTGTTGGTATACTGCTGCATTCACAGTCTTAAATAATCATAAATAAAAACATCTGTGCTATGCTTTGGTACATTTCTATCTGTTTAAACCACAGATGAACTTCTAAGTTGTACAAAATAAAAAATTGCACTTTTATCTTCCGGAGAGTCGTGCTAGTCCAACAGACTTTCAGCTGAAGGATTCTTTATTGTACTCAAACCTTGTCCCATAAGAGTTGCTGCTGTTGCTCAGTTTATGAAGTATCTTAGAGATTTTGTTTGGTCCACAACAGAAAACTCCAATGGTCTTCCTGTTATCAAAAAAAAAAAAAAAAAAAAAAGAAAAAGAAAAAAGTTATGACATTGTGAATAAACAGTAACATCTAATGATAGACAGGATTGGATTCTGGCCTCACTCATACATAAGTCAACTACATATAGGTTTTACAATGAGAACAGCTCATTAGGTCATGCAGTTAGTATTACTGAAGCCACCATATCTCTCTCAAGTATCCCCACAATAAACCCTACTACTTATCTGACTATGACAACTCTTAGGAAGAAGTGCCCCATCTTAATTTCAAGAAAAATTATTATTTTCCACTCTATTTTTATTTTCATAATTAATCACCTTTTTGTGAAGAATGTGTCTCACTGTAATGACTTCATTAGTGTAACTTGTGATTTATACCATCAGGAGATCAAGTCACTAACGGTGATTCGTTACACTCATGAAAACAGAGCACTACTAACCCATGATTATTTCTGACAGCAGCAGAATAATTTTACTGCTTTACTTTCACATTAGCATGCAGTTTTTCCTTCAACATCTATATTGGGAAATCTTATGAAAAGTCAAACACAGAGTATGATCCTTGTTCTTCACCTATAGGTCTCAGTCCAGGTTCATTAGTTAACTTGACTTTTTCACACCACTCTACTGACAGCAGTTCTTTGCTCTCTGGTCACCTTAAAGATGGCCTGTAAGTCAGATTGATAGTCATACAATATCTAAGGGCTCAGAACTGTAGTCGGCAACAGAAAAGGGCACATCCACCACAGAAGGACTGAGCCATTCACAATATTCATCACCTCCCTTTTTTTGAAAGATGAGAAGGAGTAGGGAAAGACAATGCAGTGCTGCCTTTTCCATATCATGAAAAAAAAAAAATCATTATCTTCCTGCTGAAATTGTGCCACTACAGCAAAAGATCTTAAAGATTTAGTGGAATGAAGAAAAAGCATACTAGAGTGAACGTGGTTCTAACTATAGTGATCTACAGCACTCGCCAAGAGGCTGAAGACTTGAATTCTGGACCCTGCCTCCAGGACTGCTTCAGTATTTTATCCAATAACTATTTAATATAAAATATTTTAGCACATGCAGGATAATCAAACACAGTTTAAAGCTCACTGTGTATGTGTTTGCTGAGAGAAGGGAATTAACATATACAAGAAGAAATCTTTGATGCATACTGTCAAGTATACATGCCTGATGTTAGGCAGCTGCTCGAATAGCATGGCAGTGCACACTGTACCACTGCACAGCAACACTGGCATTGTACAACTGAGGACTCAAACATTAAAAAGCATCACAAAGTTAGGTAGGTAACTGTAGAGGTGTCCTTGTGCAAGCACCTTACAATGCTAATTTTAATTGCCTTCAATTACATCATCTCTCATATTAATCCATGGCAAATATTTATAACCCATTCTTTTCTCACCCTTATATATACCTATTAAGCTTTCCTGTCCCAGCAGTACTCCTTTTAATGGCAAGGGATGTTGTGCTGGTGGCTGAATTTTCAGCAATAATGAGAGTACTCTTACTCATTGCTCTCAGATAAGATTTCTCAGCACCTCTAGACTCTGAACTCCCTCTAATCTGTGCACACTGGAGAAAAAAGATTCATGAGCTGCCAGCAAGGATCTGTTTTCTACTGTGTATTTAATTGAGAGAATTAATGTTGTTGTTGTTGTTGTTGTTGTTGTTTTTATTAGTCTAATTAGTACAACCAACTGATAAATCTCAAAGAGTTTGTCTACCCCTCTCCCTTTCATTACATATAAATTACCACTAAAGTAAAGACATGTCTTAGCAGCACATACTGCTAATGTATTCCCATCCCAGCAACATCCTTCCAAGGTACACAGAATTTTTGGCTAGTAATCAGAACCACAGAAAGGTTAAATGATTTGCCTAAGTCACAAAAGAGACCTGTAGCTAATAAGGTCTCCAAAACCCTGGTGAACCACTGCTCGTGCAGTGAACCAGAGGCTCTCAGACTTCCTTCACAGGATACCCAACACCAGCATCTATTCTGGACATCTCCCCACACACCACTTACCTCACACAGTTCATGCCCCACTTTCTCCCTCACCTCTATCCGACTTCCCTGCTTCCACATACCTTCCTCCCTGCCAGCAGCTTGGCTCCTGCCAGGTTGCTGTGACACAAGTAGGCAGGTGGCTGAGAGATGCTACTACACGGAGCAGCACTTTACTACCCTGAGCTGATGGGCTTTAATTGTGTATCAGTTGTCTGGGACAAAGGCTTACTTTGTTGCTAGAAGAAAACAGGCAACATGTTTACAATTAAGGAATCTATGTTCTAGGCCATTCTTCATAATAACTATAAACATCAGTACAGGATTTTACTCATTCAGAGCGTTAAGCAAGTAAAGCTTCACTGTTCCTATGGGATGAGTAGGTCAGCACGTATTCGTACATCCGTTTTATGAACAGCTGGAGGTGAGGGAGAGATGAAATGCTTTGCTACATAGAGAAGATACAGTCAGGACTTAAAAAGATCCTGTTTTAAATCCCACATTCATTTCTAGAGAGATGTTTCTCCTTTATATCACATGAGAAATGTATCATGGTGCTCCATGCCTTTTTCTCCTACAGATATTCATGGCTTTTTCTAGGTCAGTCTCCACCTGGAGGACACACTCATTTGACCTAAGCAAAACTGAGCACAGTGTAAGCTTTTCATACACAACCCGACTGAACAGGAACAAGACTGCTGCTCCCTCCCTCTAAAAAAAGCAGGGAAAAAAAAGACCAGTAATTTGTTATATTAACAGTCCCAATGCACATTGCTGGGACTGCAGATGTCATATGAAATATTGACAGTAGATGGCATGCGTCTGCTCCTCTTTTCCAGAAAAAAGGATCAGGAACCTGATGCTGGGTTGCCCTATGTCACGCTCTGAAGGTCTGGCAAAGCTCAGACACTTACAAGTGCACTTTGCTTATTTGGGACTCAAACAGCAACAACAGCAACAACACACAAAGCGCACAGCAATCAAACGGCTACACTGTGAGAGCTTTGCCAGCTGCCTGTTATTTATATGCAGCTTTTCCTAAAATCACAAATAAAAACTGGAAAATATCTCAGCTGCACATAAACAAGCCCAAAGGGATGACTGCAAATGTGAAAGCCTGAACATTGGCACCAGATGTTGGAAACAACTTGATTGACCTGTTTTGTTTTGTTTGGGTTTTTTTTCGTCTCTGTATTGCAGCAGGGACACCTACATGGAAAGTTACTGAGAAATAGGAACTTAAATAAAGCTGATAGCAGACCTAGAAATTGGACTATAGAGAAAAACTGAAGTTCCTGTCTCATCCAAGGAAATATGGAGAATAATCACCTACGATAGGTAAATTTCTGTGGGACAGTTGAAGTTGTTACAGGTTTCAGTACTGTGCATCATGTTTCATGTAACTATGTCTACAGATGTAGACCTGTATAAACCCTGATAAAAGGGTGACCAAGGGTGATGAAGACTACATCTTAGTAAGCTGCAGGTAATCAAAGGAGTCGGAACATTATTTAGGTACTAAAAGATGCCTTGTTTGAAAATTGTGGCACAATTTAAAGGCCTCATGTGAAAACGCAGAGAAAATGGTACTTGAAATCTAATTAGGAGTAATGCAATGGAAAGCAAAAAAGAAAAAGCAAGTATGACTACTACTAATAGTTTAATCTATATTATGTGCACTTACAGCCTTGCAAGGAAGTGGCAGAAATCATCATTTTCATCTTTTAAAACTGCACTCACACAGTTAAACAAAAAAAAAAAGGCATTAGAATGGAGCATAAAAGATCAACAATCTTCTACGCAGAGGTCTCTGAGCCCAGAGAGTCAGCTTGCTTCCATGACATATTTCCCTTTCTTTCCCATATTTCTTTACTCTAAAACCCTTCTCCAAGTGTGAGAATTCTACCAGGGATGTCTCTCTGTAGCAGCCTTTGGAACATCCTGGCAAGGTACCCTGTCCACAACATCCTCTATGATCTGAATCCAAGAAAAATATTGTCAGCAGCTCACACTGCCAACGTGATACATTTGGTACTCAGTATTTCTCAAGAACCAGGGCTCAGTGTCCTCAGTCGTATCTGGCCTGAGAAGAGTCAATAAGCCATGGGCAGATTTCACTTTGCAAGTGCAAGAGAAGACAAGAAGTTCTTGAGGGAAAGTTTTGCAGATGAACATGCAAGCACTTCTCAACCTGATGCACTCAGATTACTATCAACAGCTACTGTGGTTTGCTCCCAAACCACTGACATTGCCAGAAGTAGATTAGGGAAGATTCACACAATCCCTTCTACCAGATCAGCTTTTGAGGCAAAAAACTACCAGTGGGGGGTAAAATACTCAACCAACAAAGCTGGATCTGGACAAAGACATTCCATAGTCTAACTGCATGTCTTATCTGGTTTACAACCGTCTTGTTTCAGACCATAATATGTTTCCCTAGCACAGTAAAAAGGCATTGTCAGGTCTTAACAAAGAATAAAAAACTGCCAGAAATCTTCAAAGACAATAATCCTCCAAATAAAAACAATACAAGTCAGTCAAGGTCTTCCTTGTGAATTTTTTTTGTAAACTAGCACTACAAATCATGAAAATTATAGGAGAAGTCAACAATTTAAAAAAGTGCAACCTTATATATAAAACCAGCATATGTTGAAAGCAAGACATTGCCATGGACAAGAACATAGGGAAGCTCTATGTAGTGAGATGAAAATCTGCTACTTTTGTTTCCTGGGCCACTGAACATAGCTGTGTAAAAAGCTGAACTGCTCTGTGTGTGTAAAAAAAAAAAAAGTGTTTCTGTTGTTTCTGTTTATGCAGGCTACCTCTCACAGTAAAATATTAGTGAATTTCAACATTACATTATATGATAAAACCCAGAAATATTTTCATACCAACATAGCTAGACACAGAAATCCCCAGCCATCAAACTGTGGCATCCTTCAAGCAGACTACTACTTACCGTCTGTTACACTTTGCTATGTCATCAAACAGGAGTTTCCACTGGGGTCGTCCAATCAAAAGCCTGGAGTTTAAAGCTTGATATTTTTCACCAATTATTTTCTGCAAGAAACAAAAAAATTCCACTGTGCCTGATTTGCAAATTGGCTCATATCACCCAGGGCTCCCATTTCTGACATTGGCTGACTTGCCATATTGCTGAGATATAAAACCTGAGTACAAGTACCAAACAGTTGTGATTAAAACTGCAACTATTTTATGCTCCAATACCTCTGCTCAGTACCTTTTCAATGGCTCTCCTTGGTGTTCATTATACATTGTTCCTCTGCAGCTGCTCATTAATTTCCACATTACTTTTAAATCAATTTATTTAAGCCATAAAACAATAACCATGCTTCTATTACTCATTCCCTCACTGCCTTTTAATGCTAAGCTGGAAGAAACACTGCTGATGCAAAAATCATATTTCTGTCTGAAGTAAGCCTTTTTTTTTAACTTTGTACAAGTAACTATTAAGATTACTAGGTCTGAAAAAGTAACAAGGGAAATCTTACTTTTCGCCCTGAGAGTAGTTTGCCAGCTGTTTTGAACTGCTGTAAGAGCAGAAAGCAACTAAAACTGCTCCCCAGATGGAACCAAATCCATTCCAGCAATGCTAACTCACAGCATTTTGATAAGGTGGAATGCCCTCCCATTGCAGGGCATGGCCCTTCCTTGGTTTGCTATCCTAATGCAACAGAAAGAGGCAGAGAGAGGTTACATCTTATCTAGGCTCCCACATTCCCTCCTCTGCTGAACAACCTGACACATTGCTCATACCAGTGCAAACACAGAGCTTTGGCCAACTCATCCTCTGTTGGGCTTTTATAGACAGGAGGCATTTGCTGCAGGGTGGGCTTGGTTCCCTCTTGCCACACAGGCACAGGGCTTCTCTGCAAAGGGAGCATGAAATGAAACTGCCCTATTTTTTGTAGCAGTCAGCACTTTGGAGTAACAGCAGTGAACACATCAGCTACATGGCAATAGAGAGCTGAGTTTAATTCCCCCTTGAGAGATTATGAACAGCATTATGATTTATGTCAGCATTGTTCAATAGCCATAAAGAAAAGTGTCTTTAAAGAAAGACTTCAACCAAAAAGCTGATTTAAATAAATTCAGCAGCTGCTTGATCCATAATATCAGAATACTTTCTTTGAATTGACTATTATTTCAATTTTGCTGTGTCATTGCATTGAAGTCCTGCTTCTGCTTTTAATTTTAAGCTAACAATTACATACCAGCTTCATAAATTAGGCATTTTCAAGTACCCCATTTCAATCAACATATGTTGTCCAGACTGTACATTTGTCATAGTCAAAACTACTGTAGCTGTCACATCATTTAGACTAGTGTTCCTACCAAAGCTGTGAATGTTATGCTATCTCCATCTGATACCAAGCAGATAAAAATCCTTTGGGTATGGTTTGTCACTGCATTTCTTGTTTAAAAAGTAATTGTTAGGCTTGGTTCTGGGCCCCCTGCAGTCACTGAAAAGCTTCCTGACATAGCAGGGTAAAGACTTATATCTAGGTTTATGTGCTAAATAATGTAAAATGAAGATAGCAAGTGTAAATAGTTACAGGAGATGCCAAGATTTGGGGAATTAGCCCAGCCTGGGGTTTGGTAATACATGACAATTGACAGTTCAGTATAATTTTCAGGCTCATACATCAAGAAACTTTTACCTTCTGTCTATATTTGAGGCAATGAAATAAAAAGTTTTTTAAAAAAGCTAGTTTCTCTCAAAATATATATGAGAAGATTGAGCTTGCAAGTTCCTAGAACTATTCTGTTTTGATTCCTAGCCCAGAAACAATGTAGATTTCCCATCAAACATTTCCAACTGCGTGGTCTGTGGCCTGGCAGGACCTCTTCCCTAGAAAAGGAAGATATGGATTTCTACCCACACCTAAGCAAGTTAAGGGTACCAAACTAGATTGTCTTAATGCTGAGGGATGGACTGGTTCTCTTTCTCTAGTAATGAATCAGTCATCTGAGTTTATTGCTTCATCTCCTGTTTTTAAAATCTGCAAAAATCCCATTTCTACCTTTGACTGACACTTTGCATTGCCTATTACTCCAAGGTCTAGTTCAGTTTACAAACAACACTTGGCCACATACCTGTATTCCATCTGTTTGACTGAGGTACAGCTGGATATTAATATAGTCTGGTCGATTCTCCTGCCAAAGCTGGAAGGATGATAAAAACAGCTAGTGAAATAGCATTCTTTCTCTTAATCTAAGTGTGAAGTCACTTGTGCCTTCTATGCTGAGGGATATAGGTTTCAGCATCAGTGAAGCAAGCTTTTTAATGAAGAAGATATGATTGCATAGCACCCCTTTGTGAATGTTGCACATCATACTGTGTACAAAATATTGGTTTTGGAAGCTACACAGCTCTTACAATCCACCTGAAATTGCAAATCTCCTTCCCTTCTCGATCTGCCTACCGTCCAATGCCTAAAGGCCACTCAGACTTCCCAGCCTGCATGTACTTCTTCCATCTTGCAAAGTAGAATGGACACAGATAAGTGCAGCAGTGTGCAATAAAATATTGGTCATAGATACTCAAAACTGTTTCATGCAGCTGCAAGAATAAATGGAGCCTGGGTCAGGCAGCCCAAGCAGAACTAGCACTGGAGCTCATTTGTTTTGAGCAAGGCTACCATTCTCTATAGCGTGCCAGTTGTGTGGTGTGGACATACCTTGCATTTAAGTTGTCAGTATCCCTCCAAACACCCATTACCTTGTTGTGCAACATACACAGCAGATCTGCAAACCAGCGAAAAGATTCAATGTCCCTGCACACCCAAATGAAGTACAGTCTTCTGAGCTTGTAGCATTTCCAGCCGTCTCTTGAAAATAAAATGTGTGCGTAATTAAAAATTATCATTTAAAAAGAAACATTAATTAATATGCTTTATGTTCATTAACAGAAACATGAATTTCCATTAAAGGCTAACTGCTAAGTTGTTCTTCAAGCTATGATACATCAGACACTGAATTGACCAATGCAGCCTATTTGAATGATTCTGAGAATATTAAATCTCTAATGCAGAGCTAACAGCCATCATAGACACTGTTTCTACACTAGAAGTTGTTAGCAATACAGATGATTTGGCCAGTAAATATGGATTCATGCATCATCATCAAACTTTTATTTTAAAGAAAAGGAGACATTCTAAGTTCAAGTGTATTATGTCAATTCATTACTAGGTTTATAAAGCGACCCATAAGTGGAAAGTGTTGACAAATGCAATAATGTCAAGACTTAATTCTGTCTTTATATGTGAAAGGCTCTGGTTGATTATAACTAATAATAGTAGCAAAATCACAAAGACCAAATCAAATCAGGGTTTCATTGTGTTAGGGGACTGTGTGATATATTACAGACCTTAGGAAATGCTGGTGGGTAAAGTGCAGCCACAGGCAGATTCTGGCATTGCATTTACAAAAACAGGACTCTTGTGTCAGATTTCTAATTCAATTAAACCACAAATAAGCACAAAGGAACGATTTGAATGAGCTGGTAAATAAAATAGAAATGAAAAATGACCTGATGATTAGGGAGTTCAAATAAAGCACAAATATTCATGTTGGAGTGCAAAAATGAGAATTGGAAAAAAAGCATCAAACTCAATATTCCCCCCGAAGAAGAAACCATCATCTAAGCAGATATGAATTTTTGTGGACTATGGAAGAATATGTGTTTTGGTATGTTATGTTTCCTATTTTATTGTATAATTTCTCTTATATTGTACCCCAGGTTTCTGGTAAATTCCCTTATTCCTCGTGGCCCTGAACCCTGTTCTTTCACTGGTTGTTTTTTGCTGCATTGCAGTGGTTTTCCATATATGGTTGTGCCCTCCTCTTAATTTGCATGCTCTGCCCTTGCTCATCCCTAGTTACCCCCTTTTTCTAGAATGTTCTCTCCCTACCCTATATAAGGTGAGCACCATTTTAATAAAGAGGTCATTTCACCTTGGACCCTTGAAGTGTGCTGACCCTTTCTCCCCTTGCGAGCCGTCATATCCAGGAAGTATTTTCTTAGTTGGCCAACACTGTTTTCTGTTGTTCTAATAACTGAAATGGTCACTGAATAGATTGTTTCCTCCTTTTCCTCTGAAATAATTTTCAGATAGAGAAGGCCATAGCCTGCTCACTTCAAATGCTAGTCCTAGGAGCCAAGCCCAATCAAAAAACTTTCACGATACACCTCACCATACCCGTTGTGCATTATTTCAAACTCTAACGTTGGAATATCTATAATTAGAAGAGTATTAATAGATCTATTTAAGTGATGGTTCCAATCACTGTCTTGCCTCCTCATACTGCTCCCTGCCCTGAGGAGCAAGGATAGAGACATCAGCGGCACTTCAGCAGCGTAGAGAGGCTGAGAACTCACCTTTCATGTAAACTCCCCACAGAGAGTAAAAAAAAAAAAGACTGGGGAGAACAGTGTCTTTCAAGTCCTGATTTCAACTTTTTTATTTATAAACTGCTGACCTGTCAAACAAGATTTCCTCCATCTCTTTCTGACTGCCTAGACTAAGACAAGCCCTTAGGAAGGGTCATAATCTGGTCAGATGTGATGAGAACCATAAGCAGTAGGAAGCAAAATAAGTGCCTCTCCCCATAAAAAAGGACAAAAGAAGAAAAAAATGTAAGGCATTTTGTATTGAGACGCCACAGTTCAGTAACAAAACACCACTCATGGTGATGAAACATTGCAGCTGGACAAAGAGGCTGGACTGCAAGACTTCATGAAACAAGTCAAGCATAGATTTAAAATAGCATCTCAGACACATATGCTTGGTCTACCTCCAGCAGGATATATTATGCAGTAAAGGTGCAATCCCCCATTACAACCCAATCCACATGTATATAATACTTCTTGCATGTTTCTGTGTTACTTCCGCTCAAAATAAAAGCCATTATTTACAGATCCTACTGCATGAAAGCCACTAGCTTTCCTTAAAGTACATTGTATTTTCTTAAAAGAGGGCATAGGGTTCAACAGCTAAGTGGAGGGAAGGGCAGGAGCAGGAATCAAATTGTGTACATGCAACAGGAACATAATGGAGCAGGAAACAAAAGACCACCTCAACAGGCTTCTGATCTTCCTCAGACACGCATGTCCTTGACGTAATAGGACTGGCTTCACTGTTTTGCAGCGCTGGCATTGTAAGGCAGTTTTCATGTTCATACTAATTTCTACTTCCAAGTCAGAGCAAAGACACAGACAGGCCATCCACTAAAACAGTGTTTTGTTGATGTTTAAATACAGAGGAGGGAAGTAGACTCAAATTGTTACTTTTTCCCAGAATGATTCCCCTCTATATTGTATGCACAAGGGGAAGAGTGGCTACAAGGGCAGGTTATGGAATTGGCTCCTTAGAAGCCAATTTATGGTTCTATGCAGATAAACGGACATTGCCAAATCCTTTGGACACTACAATTCTCTGGCAATGTCTGTGCAAGTTCCTACATCCTCTGATAATTGGTAGAGGCAAACATCTCATTACCTGCTGATGGTCCATCATTGTGATCTGTGACATTTTTGCAAAACACTGTCAAGGATAATCTATCACGAGGAAAACAGTAATTTTATTCGCCTGAACTCTAGGCTTTCAGCAAAAATGTACCCTAGTTTTGAGAGGATGATCCAGACACTCTAAAGAAAAGAAAATGAGGAAGCACAAGATGCTCTTTGAGGTCTTTTGCACTATGAGACAGGTGAGGCTAATAACTTGCAGTTGCACTTAGCACTGTCAGGTCCAGCCCAGATTAAGGACATAAGAAGGTTCGCAGTATCTAAATTTACTTCAGCTCACTTTGGAGTTAGAGCTGATCATTGGCATGTTCATCTTGGAACAAATGCTTTAGTTGTGCATTTTAAAGCCCTTGCAAAGCCAGTTAGCCTCTCAGCACCTCAGGGAAGGTTTGCTGCTTTGGTTGGCTGTTTATACCAGGCCTTTGAAACAGGGATGCTTAACCTGTGACTGGAGCTCTTAGTCAATACTCTAACAAATAAAAAGAAATCAATAGCAAACATAAAAGCAAGCCTATTTCACACAGCATAAGATTTGGTGTGAACCATGTTGTCAGTGCAACAGAAGAACAAGAGGCAAAAGGTTTGATCTGCATAGAATGTCAAAGGCTTTAAATTAAAATAAAATTTTAAAAAGGAGAGAGAAACAAGAAGAAAAAATAAGAAAATGGCATACCTAAAATTTAAGCTTTTCAAATGGAGTTAAACATCAGAATACTATCTGAATTCAGGTTGATTCCTTTCTTTTAAAACCTTAAACTTACATATTCACAAAAGTCAAATCAGGAGAGCTGGCCCTGCATTTCCAGCAGAAAGACTGTCACAACTGCCTGACTCTCAAAAACTCACAATTATGGTCTGCAGCCTCATCTGAGATGGGACTAGGGGAACAAGCCTAGCTGAAGGACTGTGACTACATTAATCACAAGCTAGGCTGGTGGAAGTATACAAAGGTTAGTGACACTGTCCCAGTCGAGGTGCATTACTGGCAAAACTCTGACACAACTCTTTGGGTTACACAGCCAGTATGAGATAATTTATGCCCTTCAGGGATATCGCAGTCCTCTAGGTCTCTCCAAGGAATCATTTCCTTATGCCAGTGGAAATTTTTTAAGACTCTCAAAGTTTTTCTGACATGCACTGCTACTGTAAATTGGGCGGAAATGGCTTTGAAAGGCCAGTTCACTTACAGCAGTGTGTTGAGTACTGATGCAAATGGTGTAACTCCAATACCTCCAGCCACGCAGAGACTGACCTCGTAGTTCAGGGCTTCCTCAAAGGGACTTCCAAAAGGTCCATCCACATACAGTCTGCATAAAGAGCAAAAAGGACACTTTTAGAGAAAGCTGCTAAAATCAGAGAGAGGAAAAGGAAAGTGAGCTGGAATTAAAACCCTGGAAAGCTTTATGTGGACAGAAATGAATGTACAGGTGGTATGAAAAACTGCTATATAAAATCTCTTGGTCCATTCCATCATTAGACAAGCTATTTTTTAATCAAACAAGTGGAGGTGACTAAATTATGGCTGCCTTTTGTGTCTGGCATTCGATGGCAAAGAAAGTGCTGCACTAGAAACAACAACAACAACTTGGTGGGTCTACGCAGGATTGAAAAGAATTTGGCTAGGCCTGTCTATGAGGTTCATCTTATACAAGTTTTCTGAAGAGGGAGAAAAATTGCCAAATTGTTCCTCTTTGACTCATGTTTCTCATTATTATAACCATTTTGTTCACTTGTTTTCAAAGATTATTTAGGAGAGTGTGCATACTCTACATAATGAAAGGGCATTCATTCATGGCCAGTCTTTGCGAACAAAGATTTGGGAAAGGTCATTACCCTTCGAGCATGCGCAATGGATTTTTAGGTGAGACACAGTGTGTGAGCTGAACCCACCCTTTAATCCTAAGGTTCATCTGCCAGGGCTGAGCAAGCTTGGACGGTGGCAGCGAGGTCCTCAGGATGTAGGTTTGTTTAGAGTGACCTTCTCTTAGATGGATGGCCTTACAGGGCTGATGAGCTCCATCAGTTCAGCGCACACTGTGTCTCTGGCCATGAATGAAAGGGCATAAGCTTCTCCTTTATAACATTAGACAGAGAAATAAAGGCAGAAGAGACTTCTCTTTTCCCAGACAAAGTCTTCCAACCCTCATCTGATTATTTCCTTTTGAGGGCTGTATTTTAGCCATAATTTTAAGTTCTGTGTCTGATCTCGTTTCTTTTAATTTTGTGGTTTGATCCTTGGCATCATCTTACCAGTCAAAACAACATCTTGTTTGGGTGTCTTTGGCCAATATGATCCTTTTTAGGAAATTTTTTCCAGATCTCTGCTATTGCTGACATCTGGATGCCTAATATGTTAGGCTCCTTCTTCAACAATGTCTTAACTGAACACAGATAACTATGTACTTTCTGATGGATCTGGAGGGTGATCCTTAACTATGCCCTGTCTTATAAACTCCCTTCTTGGTCTCTTACCTGAAGAGAAAAGGAGAAGACACTGGCACAGCCACAGACATTATCAGAAGGCATTGGAAATGCTGAGAGTAAATTTTTATAAGTAACAAAACTTTATAACTAGGCAATCTGCAACTTAAATATGCTTATTCTCATTTCTGTCTTTATTCTCTACAGAATTCTACAAACCTTCTCTTGGAGAATCTCAAAGGTTTTCACAGTCAGGTATGTTAGTTCCAGCATGATGGGAATATTGGAAAAACAAATCCACTCCTTACTTAATACAGATAAATTCTTTTGCAAAATCGGGCCAAGACAAACTTAATTGGCCATGTGTATACAATATAAACAGAACTTTAAGTATCTGCTCATTAAATGTTCCCTGTTACAAAATGCTTTATACCACATTTACTTAGCAAGGGTTTATTTTCCACTAATGAATGATACCACTGCTGGTGCAGAGTGCAGCAGCAGCTGCTTTAAGAGATCTAAATGTTGCACTGTCATTTGACTGAGCAGGTGAAGGAGCATCTATTAGTTAAATAAACAACAGATGAAATGTTCAGAAGCAGGTCATTCCAGTGAAATAAATCTGGTCCACAGGACATTCTGAAAGAAGTCCACAAATGTTATGGGTCTCAGACGTATATGTAACAGATTTAACCGAGATCAAATTTTGGGATATCAGAGTATGTCAAAAAGAAAAAAATCAAAACAACTGGATACCAAAGACAGGCAACCGAGGTCCCATGTCATTCCTGACATACCTCTTATGCATGTTATCCTAAGCAGACCATGCCTAGCTGGCGAAATCTAGAGAATTGCTCCTAAAGGTATGAAGGGCAAAACTACAGGCCTGAGGGAAATTCCTTGCATTTTGGACAAGCAGCACTAACTTTTCTTCGGATACACATTTTGAGTGAAAAACACAAGCAAAAAACATAAAAACAAACTAGCAAAACACATTTTTTGAGAAATGACCATGGTGGATGTGACAATAGTCATATACTGTAGGGGTGCCACTTAGCATAACTGCACTATTTGAGGACTACCTGAAGTATGTATGTTTGATCTCAGAAGGGATTAAGCAATTCGTGGGAAGTCTGAGTGCCACTGAATATCACTGACATGATCAGGAGCTGAAACATGCAAAAACTAGATCGGATCACCAGAAACTAGTCAAGCACAGTGCATGCCAGAAATTTAAGAAATAACCTGCAATTAAATATGTATTTAGATCCAATTGCTCCAGTTTGTGGTCCATTAGCCCCATCTGGCCTGCAAAATATTTCTATTTGCCCACTGTGTCTTCCTCTGAGGGAGTGAGGAGCAGTTGCTTGGATAGCAAATGCAATCAGAAAGCCAAGAACCTCCTGCTGTGTCTGCACGTGGTCCAGCACAGAACAGCCAGAAGTCACTGCTTCCAAGTGTGAGAAAGAGAAATGGGGAAAAAGGTGGAGAAATATTGCTACTGAGTTAACCCACTCCACAAGACTGCTTGAAAAGACTGATTCCAAGGATAACATTATCTCCCTGAAAGATTTTGTTGGATGTCATAAACATGCACCATTTTAATATGGGGATAATTAAAAATAAGATAAATGCGGTCCTGATGCCTTAATGGCAGTGGTCATTTAGGAATTGAACCTTCTTTTATTCAAGTCAGTGAAAGCAAGAAACCTTCTGATGCCATATCAAAAGGCACAGGGTTGAACAGAGTAGCAATTCAGTCATAGACTTCTGCAGAGATTATGTAATTTTTGTTTCCTGTCAACATGTTCCTCTTTTTATTTGGTAGGACTGAAAATTTTTGCATAAAAGTAGTTCATTATTGCAAATGAAATCTCACAGCACTCAATAAAAAGACAAGTCAAGCCAAGGGGGGTAAGATGACTTTGTTTCCTGAGTTGTGCCCCAGATATATCACACTACTATGCTATGCTCTCCTATCCCCCCAGATTTAATTTAATTAACATGAAGGCAGGGTATGGAATTTTATTAAAAGTTAAGAAATTGACCCTTCAGGCAAACTTATTCAAATAACGAGTTATTCTTTCCACATGTATTCATTTCCAGACTTAGGAGTGCTCTCACTTATTCTGGCACAACTTAGCTCAGAAACAGAAAGAAAAGCTTCAAAACAGAATACATCCCAAAAGTAGCAGAGCACATTATTAAAAAGCATCTTACAGATAGATGGTCAAAATATCTTCTATTTAAAGCACATTTCTGTGGTACAGTGGTACCAAAACGGCCCAGCAAGCACTAAACCAGCTCATTCCAGTGCTGGGCAATCCAACTGCAGTAACATGGGACTGTCCCTAAACTGGGTGATGTTGTCTCAGGGACAAAGGCAGCTGTATTGGTTTTGAGACCCAAGTTATTATCTTCCATAAGGAATTGCCCAGTGATGTGTGGAGATACCTGCTCACCCCTCTTGGACTTGGATCTCCATGCTGTGCTTTACTTCGGGGTGTAGGTGCCCTTAGAAACGTTTAATGTTTACATTGTACTTCACTACCCACCAGTAAATGATGATAACACCATTTTTTTCCAAGCTCTCTGGGACTTACAGTAAGATATTATCTGGGATATTAGTGGAATAACAGATGGATAGGGGAGTTATTTCAAGAAATTGTAGGAAATTTTAATTAAAGAAGTATCATCGTTTGCAAGCTGAACAAAATGCTTGGATACAAAGTACTGTATAGAGGACAAAAAGTGAAGTCCTAGTCTGGTTGAAGCTTGTGGTAAAGCTCTTACCATTGTCAAAAGAGTAAGGATTTCACCCAGTACCATGAGATTTTATATCCTTGGTATTTAGCTCTTACTAAGACCCACATGTAGGTATCTTCTTGATACAGTCACGAGACATAGTCAATACAGCTAATGGAGTTGAATCCCTCCCAATTCCTTATAAAACTCCTACATCATTGACTTCAATAGTTAAAAAACCCTCCTACCATGCTTGTTCTTCTCTTTGACTTGTCCTACCAAAACAACAGCTAAGTACTGATGGATACAGCCTGAGAACTCCAAGGAACTGAGCAATGGCTGAAGCAGTTTCCTTATGTTCTTCTGCTGCTGTAACTCTGATGCACTAGAGAGATGCAATCCCCCCTCTCAGATAACCCACAATACCAGCCTCCACCCCCATATTACAAATATTCAAAAAGTGCCTCCATGTTCCACCCACATTTCCCTTCATGCCTGGGAGGGACTCTCTGTAAACATCTGAAGAGCTATTTCATTATCTCTCTTCAAATTCCTTCTTAAGACTGCTCTTTCCTCTGATAGCTGGAAAAACAGACTACTGATGTGCTCACTGTAGCTTAGTGATATTCTGGCTTGGTACTGTCTCACTGTTTCCTGAATTTTGCCATCTGACTGTATCCATCTCTTGTCTCCTGTTTCTCCAGTTTAAGTTGGTTTGTCTCTCTGCTGTGTGACTTTGTCTATCACGATGGCTTCCTGATGCATGATTGTTTCTTCAGGGCACTAGGATAATTGACATCAGCGAAGAATTACTGGAAACCACCCAAATCTAAACCTTGTGGCAGAGACAGTGTTTGATATGGTAGGCCTGCAGACAGCAAAACTGACTACTGCAGTGTCCTAGAACATTTTGGAGTCCAAGGCTCAATTCACAGTTCTCAGTAAAAACCTAGCTACAACAAATTACAGGATTTTATTTTTCAAAGAAGCTGCAATTATTACCATCAGAGATTTTCAAATATTTTCTGAAGCAAAAATCAAGACAGTTACTTCATTTTTTAAGTCAATATATAATACTTCATGTCATTATTTAAGCCTCAATATATGAGTGTAAACTGATGCTGTTTTTCCAGAGGGGTTGTGATTACTGACAGCATTTCAGTACCAAAAGCCTTTTAGAGAAGAAGAACCGCCACTAAATGAAGCACACCATCCTTGGTTCATATGGATTTCCAAAACTACAATGGCTTTCAAGGTTTAAAAATGTCACAAAATGTGACATTTGGCATGTTAGATCAGAGACTCCCATGTGTTCTCCCGAAATTGTGAAGGATGATGTTTCCATTAAAGAAATCCGCAGCCCCTTAGACAAGTAAGACTGCAAAACCCAGTGGGTCCAATTAACTTTACATACTATTTTGTGCAAGATTGAAAAGGGTTGTGATTCTAATTCAGGTTTCATTAGGCATTTTCTTCTAATTTTATTAAGCGCCCGAGTTTAATTTCTGATTGATCATTCACATTTTTTCCCTTCAACTTCAAACGTATTCCTACAATATGTACCAGAAATTGTAAAAGTTTCCTTTTCCCTTCTACAGAAGATGATTTCTTGATCAGTTAGTGAAGCATCCGATTATAACAACATAGATGGCTCCAAACTCTACAGAATCAATTAGCATCAGATTTTCTTCCCACAGAAACATGCCAAACTATGATTTTTAAAATCCTGTAAGAGCCATTGGTTTTAGTAATTCTTAATTCTATTTACTTCTCCTTGACTGGGCAAAACAAAACAAAATCACCTGTTCTTTAGATTATTATACTCTCGAAGGCCCAGAGATGACCAAATAAGAAATTCCAGTTTTACAACATCTTTAGCAGGAGGACATAAAGTTGAAGGCATGATGACAAGGGCAAGAAAGTGAAACAGTGGAGCAGGCACCTGCATTTTTATGAATAAGGTTCCTCCTGTAAACCTCTAATTGAGCTACACGGTTTTCTGTGAGACACAGTACAGGTTCAAAAACAAGATACCATAGGAGTATGCTAGAACATTATAACAGCAAAAGTTGTACAACAACCTATTGGGAACAGGACTTGTAACAGAGGAGTGAGGAGGATGGTAGAGAACAAGAAAAGAACCTCCTTACTATGAATGAGACATTCAAAATAGCATGGAGATTGAACTACCAGTTTTCTGGCAACAGAAAACAGACTTGCACAGCTGACAGACAGCCTTGTAAATGAGGCTCTTCCTTGCTCATGACTCCTAGAGAAATCTGAAGGCAACTTCTCAGACCAAGTTAATTTTCCTCAGAATTGAATAAAATTCTCTAAATCTTGCCTAGAATATTTATTGAGAACAATATTTCTGATTACTCATTGCTGACTTTCACAGGATAAAAGCAACATTTTAGACTATTCATTTACTCCATTAAAAAGGTCTATAAAACCACTGTGAGAACTACAATCAAGTATAATTATGTATTGAGGCAACTTTGTTCTCTTAAAGTACATGTACTTTCTGTTCCATATTCTGGGGTCAATATTCTTAATTAATGTAGTATTAATTTTTCTCCATGGCAGCCTTTTTATGGTCATTTTTATAAAATGTTTCCAAAATGTATTCACTTGATTAAAGAACACATAATTTAATTTTATTATAACAAGAAATCCAATTTTAGACTTTTTCCTTACCAATTACAGTTTTTATTTTGTGAAGTGCCTTGCCTCTCTGTAAACTTGTGTCCTACCAGTTCTGCCTCAGCTAATAAAGAACAATAAAGAGTATTTGTGATGACTATTGCAACTAATGACCTGTTGCAACTTGCCTTTTGAAAATTTAGGTTGTTACATGATTAAGTGATAAAATGCTGTAGACCAGCAACCACAATCAGGTTGAATGATTTGACTTCATTTCTCCAAAACTCATTCACTGACATAGTGGTTATCTGCCTGTCTCACTGCAAATAGAATTTCTGCTTTAGAGTAATCCACTTCTGTATTTGATCTTTGATCTCTTTCAGTACTTACAGGAAGCTTTTTGTTGCCTATACCATTCCCTTTGGTGATCATCTCAGAGTTGCCATCTAATACATGGCATGGAAGTAGTGCCAATATTAGCCCTCTTCCGCACTTGGTAAATTATACTGATTGGGAGAGGATATCCCATGTCTCCACATCAGTGTAAGTACCTGCAGCGTCAGTATCTGTAGAAGCCTAGAAGAAAAGGGGGCTATTGTGTATGTTTCAAACACCACTAGCTGGATAAATAGCTGTGGAGCCAAACAAGGACTGTTGGCAACTACAGCCAAGTATTGTTGATAATAACACACTGTGAGAAAGAACAGAATGTGGCTGGAGAAGGGACCAGACCCAGGTAGGGCAGCACTTTTCCGGGACAAACGTCCTTATTCTGGCTCCTGGAGAAACACACAACACAATCAACCTCCACTACACCTTTGAGTTGGGAAAACAAAAGTTGGCTTCTAC
This sequence comes from Corapipo altera, assembly GCF_003945725.1. Lineage (NCBI taxonomy): Eukaryota > Metazoa > Chordata > Aves > Passeriformes > Pipridae > Corapipo > Corapipo altera. Next base: position 82,667,107 of record NW_020884872.1, on the reverse strand, counting down.
TGACAAATCTGAAGGATGACAAGTGCAGGATTTAAAATCCTAGCTAGGTATCTGCAGAAAAAATAGGGGAGAAGAGAAGCAGCTGACTGGACTGCTGGAAGATAGAGCTGGCAGCAGATCAATCTGAAGACAAGGCCAGGCACATCATGGTTCCCTCCAAAGTCAGCCTACTCAGGCTCTTTGGACTAGATTAAGTAGAGATGAAGAATTCAAAATGAAGATAATATGAAGAAAAAACAAAGAAGGACAAATCTCACAGTAAATTCTGCTGGTGGAATGAAGTAGTTAATCCTGTAATAAAATGAGATTGTTAATATATAGTAAACCGAAGCACAAAAATTACTTGAAATGTAATAAAGTCCCAAGAAGAATTTGTCATGTCTCACTGCTGACTCATTTCTGTCTTAAGGCTTACATTGGGTAAGTAAAGTGACTTTGTCCAGTTACAAGCCCATCTTTTTTCTGGAAAACTCTTTTTAGGAAAATGTCTCTCATAGCTACACTTTCTTTATGGAAAGATGTTCTCCATAAGCGTCACATCCTATACAGGCCAGTGAATGTGCCTATAGGAGTAAGTTTCCTTCAGGGCAGTTTCACAAAGCAGGTAATTACTGTTTTGGGTCTATAAAGAATCTGTGCTTGAATTTAGCTGCTAGAAAGCATAGAAAAGACATTATCTAAATATTCCTCTGACAAGAGATCTGCAAGATAGTGATAATTCAACTTCAGATGGCTTCCAGATGTTCACTGATGGCCAGACAAGCTCATTTCCTTAGGCAGACAGTCTCGTATCTGGAAAGGGATACAGAAAACTGGCAAGGCCAAAATGGAAAGAAAGAAAACCTGCTGAACAGTAGAGTGAACCATACACAGTTGTAGTAAAATGGCAGAATAAGAGTGAGATCACCCAACTTGGAGAAGGAATTTCTGAAGTTAACAGAAGCCTAGAGACGGCAGAAGCTTATCAAGCAACCAGAGAATAATATACTGCATTACATCACAGATGAGCTCAATGCAGTTCTGACTATCCTGACCTCTTTGTTTTTCTCTGAACATGCTCCAACTTCTTATTTCAAGTTCTGTTTTTCAGAGTGAATGGCCCGTTACTGTCTGCAGTGTTCCAGTTTCAGTCCTGCCAAGGACCTGTATAATGACATTATTATTCATAGGTGGCAGTGTCATTGTCACTACCATACAAAGATGCCTCTGTGGAGCTCTCTTGGGTTATTGAAAATAAAGAAATTTTTATCCCTTGAATTTTTAAATTCCTTCAAGCTCTTACCTTTCTGTGTGCTGTAAGAGTACTCATAGTAACAGATTTTTAGCATTTCTATGAGTTATATACAAGAAGCTTAGAGAGGACAGGTGACCCCAAACAAAACAGATGAGTGACTTGCTGAGAGACAGAGAGGGGACTAGTGCTTAAGTACTTTAAATACACAATTCTTCTCCTAACCTTTCCCACCTCTACTTTTCATTAATATCCTGAGGGCTACAACCCACTGGGTGAGAAACACTGCTGCAGGGTAAGGTGACTGTAAGGAACTGAAGAGAGCAGAGGCTGGGCATCACAGTATGTGGCACAGAGTCAGGATCTAAGCCAAAGAAAGTTTTCCTGTAGGTTCAATACCCGTTCCTGTTGACCAGGACCCCGAAGTTGCTCTGCATATATACAGAGAAACCCCACTCTGTATGACTGGTCTTGCCATTCTATAAAGACACAACAAATCATGACATATGAGATTTCTTGCACAAAATCAAGTGTCCTGCAGCTCCACACCAGTAAAGCTGATCCCCATCATGTTTGTTGTCATTGTGAAATGCAGATTACAGGACTGTGCCTCAGGTCTAACCTAAAATGTCAGTTTTGATCAGCCACAGAGGACAATAAATCCAGACTTTTAATCCCATCTCCCTTATGCTGATCTACTGCCATTTCCAGAATGTCATTTACATCCTCAGATATACTCTTTGTTTTGGTGAAATCAGGTAACAACACATTCTCAGAACTCCCCTCCACAAGATTAGGGATACTTAGTTTGAGTTTAATTAGCCTAATGCTTAAGTTTACTCAAAGCCACACCTCAAATACTGTGTCCAGTTCTGAGCCCCTCACTTCAAAAAAGACATTGAGGTGCTGGAGCGTGTCCAGAGAAGGGCAACAGAGCTGGGGAAGGGTCTAGAGAATAAGTCATATGAGGATTGGCTGAGGGAGCTGGGGTTGTTTAGTCTGGAGAAAAGGAGGCACAGGAGGGACCTTATCGCTCTCTACAACTACCTGAAAGGAGGTTGTAGCCAGTCTATTCTCACAGGTAACTGGTGACAGGATGGGAGGACATGGTTTCAAGCTGTGCCAGGGGAGGTTCAGGTCGGCCATCAAGAAGAGTTTCTTCATTGAAAGGGTGGTTAAGTATTGGAACGGACTACCCAGGGAGGCAGTAGAGTCACCATCCCTGGAAGTGTTAAAAAAATTACTGCATGTGGCACTTAGTGCTAAGGTTTAGTTTACACAGTGATGTTGGATGAAAGGTTGGACTCTATGATCTTTGAGGTCTTTCCAAATTAATGATTCTATGATTCTAATAGGTTTCATAGTCTGATACACATAGACAAAAGGTTGTTATAAAGTATGATCCCCACAATTCCCCCACCCCATGTCACTGTTTCTTCTTCAAGGATGATAATTTCTCTTTTGGTGAACAGTCTGACATTTCTGACTATTTCAACTCATCATCCTTTTCTTCCATCCATCTCCTAAAATTTGCCAGATCATTCAGAAATTTCATTACATTTGCTCTGAACTATATTATCATCCCTATTAATTAAATCAAATTATTTATTAATTTGGTGTTTACATCTCCCTCCTTATAATTCGTTATTTGATATATTGAAAGAACACATCTCAGGATGAATTGCTGCCTATTTGATATCTCACTCCTTCTTTTAAAAGTCTCTGCTTAAGAACTATTTGCTGCTTGCCACCTGTCAGCACTGGCTTTTTCTTTTTTTTTTTTTTTTTTTATTTTATTTTATTTTAAAAAACTGTGCTATATTCTTATTTAGACAATACTTTGCTGAATTCCCTATGGAAAGAAAATCTGATTCCAGAACAAAAAAAGGGGTAAAAATGCCACTGAATTACATGATATCAGTATTTAGACCTGTGGGACTAAAAGGTGCATTATCAAGCACATATCCGCTATACAAGTGTATACATATACTGAGTCTGCTTTTTACTATTTATCCTGCTGTGATACCTGTATTTGCAAGCAAATACATCACGAAATGGGCAGTACACAGTGGATGAAATCCCAGTGCTCTAGGTTCAAACAGAGAAGAGCATTGCAACAATGACTCCATTAAAAGTTTGTGAGGCCCATAAATACTCCTGTAATGGTGGTCACAAACCCCATCGATAAATGGATCACAATCCTTAATGAGCAAGTAAAAGGAAAGGAGTACAACATTACACAAAGGAGTATTTCTAGAGATTCGTTGGTTTACGGTTTCCATCTGTCCAACTGATGGCTCTTATCTGACAGTTTTAAACCTGATAGTTTAAAAAGGGGTAAACAATAGCTTCATATCTCATTGGAGAAGCCTTGCCAAGACAAACAAAATAAAGAAAGGGTAAAGCTGACTGTGGACAAAGCCACCATCCTTGTTATTTCCTTGTTAATTTTATTTCATCAGTTTTGTTAACCTTAGATGACAATGTTCAAATACTTGAGTGCACAGGGGCTTTTTTTAACACCAGTGACCCAATGATAATAAAACCATAAATGTAAAAAGAAGTACTTTTGATATATATTTTTCTGAGAAGTCTTAATGGCGTAATGTCTCTTGAACTTTCATCCTCCAAGGGACCTTCAGTATAGAGATAAACAGACCCCAGACTCAGTAGAATCAAGACACTCTTTTTGTTTTTTTAATAGATGCTAAATATTTCAGTCATGAGTCTTCTCCTTGGACATCACAAGAAGAATAGAACAAGGGAATGAGCCAAATTTAATTGGCTCATAATTGCCAAAACATTTCTGCATGGTGCAGATGCTATTCACTGGTGCCAGAATCTGAGTGCAGGGCCAAATAAATAACAAAAAAGTTAATTCAGTGAGGGGGGCACATCTGACTACAAACAGCTGGCATAGCCAATACAAAGATAAATGGATTTCTTAAGCTCCAGTGGTACTTTTTAGAGCTGCTTGCAGCCAACCTGCTTTATTTTGCTATCAAATGACTTGAGAGGGACAAGTCAAATTTTGCTAACCACTGTTTGCACTGATTCTTTAAAGTGGATTCCTTAATTGTAGTGCAAATATGCACCAAGAAAAAAAAGTTAACCATCAACCACTACACAGCCAGTTACTGTCATCTAACAATATGAAGGTAAAATGTGTATACACATGTGATACACATATATACAATGTAGTGACGTATATATGTCACTACATATACATGTATACATGCATACAATGTGATACACACCCAAGAATGCTTTCAGACAGCAAAGCACTGCTACAGATGGAGCAGTAAAAGCTAGAAAAGTTCATCATCTCAGCTTGGGCTGACTGTGGAAAGAGGGAAGCAGGGGCTGAGCTTCAGGGGACAACCCTTCTGCTGCACTTAGAGCTTTGAATTAGATGTTCAAGTGCTAATGGAACCATGGGTGAAAGAAGATTTGGAGACGCTGAACTCAGTCTGTTTTCTCCTGAGGACACAGCAATTCACAAATAAATTCACAAGACATTCCTTAAACTCTTCTCCCCAACACAAGACGGAAGGAGCACAGGTTGTCCATCAACACTAACATCACTGGCATGTCACAGAAGAGCAGTGCCCAGAGCCTCTTATTACAGCCAGAGCCCTATATCACTGAACAAGCTCATTAGATTTGGCTTTGCTGATGTCATAAAGTAAACCTGTTCTTTTGAATTAAGGTATCGTTCTCCATGTAATGTGTGGACTGTGCATAAACCAGAAAGTTACATCTGCCCTCCCTCCCTTCCTTCATTCCTTTCCTTCCTTCCTTCCTCCCTCCCTCCCTCCATTCAGACCACATAATATTCAGCATCACTGCTCCCTTCCAAGTCATTTAGAAAACAAACATTTTAGATTCTTTTTCTTTTTACTTCAGTTCAGCAGCACATTTTACGTATGTGAGTTGAAGCAAAATTCCATGCTGTTTCCTTGAAACAAAACAGGGCTAACAGAGAGGCTGGTATGTAACAATTGTCCTTCACAGAATGTCTGGTTTTTCTGGATGGAAAGTGACACAGCATTTCACTTGGGCATAACTGAAATATGTAACCAATGACTTTTACAATCTTCAGATCAGCTATGATCCTTCAGACCAGCAGTCCCTGCCCTTCCCACTCAGAAAAACTGGACAGACACTAAATTGCCCACTGCAGCACCCTAAAAAATGGATTTTGGTACTTTTTAGTCTTTCTTGCAACTTATACTAAAAAATTACAGAAAGCTTGAGTTTGGTTCACAGCTCCAGATTTTACCTTAGACCAGCTAGAATGAATTGCCAGTTTCCTAGATTTGAGGAAACTGAGAGGTATTTCTCCACCTTTAAATTCTCACTGATAGACTGATGAGCTGAAATCCTAGAGATACTTCTCTTGAAAACTGCAGGAGATGCTCTTGATGTATTACTAAGATCAGAAAGTTTCATTTTCACAGTGCCCAAATGGCCATAACATCAGATTTATATCCCTTCAAAAGACAACATTACATCTACATGATTTGCCTTATCCAAGTTGACGTACAAGAAAATACATGACACAGTTCTACCACCATTTCTTTGGCCTTGGTCTGGTAAAATAACACCAGGTGATGGAAAAATTTTAAACAACTATTTTCATTGCTGTATTTTTCCCAACAAGGTAAGAAGTATGGAACAAAAAATAAAGTACAAATAGCTTTCAAAGTCTTTTGAGAAGGGATGCAATACTCTCATTTTGGAGAAAAGACTGGAAATAAATGCTCACATTTCAAATATAGTTTAGGAAACTTCAGCTATCCATGCAAAAAAAAAAAAAATTAATCTACTGTAAGACCTTCAGAATTGGTTCAATATAATAAAGCTGTTTAATCTGTTATGGTGATTTGTCTAAAAAAGAAGAAGTAATTAAACCTTAAGAATATTGGAAATCACCAACAGTTATGTACCTAAAAATTCTACTTTAATCTTAAAGACATAGTTTAAAGTAAAGGGAAATACAAAGCTATAATATCCTTATGTAACATCATGATGGACCATACAGAGGCAAACAAAACCCCAGTCCCTGGAAATTTGGCTTTCTCTAGACATTTTTGAGTACTTTTTGAAAGCAGAGAGGATACACAGAATACTTGCACTGATAAGTGCATACGTTGTAATTTAGGTTATAATTGCCATACTGGTCAAGTGGATTTGGGATAGGAGGACTGATCCCGCTCCCATGTGGGTTTTTGGAGTATGCAGCAATTTTGTCTTATACAAGCTCCCTGTGGAATGTAGAAGTTTTAAATGTTTGGTTTTAAATGAGAATTTGATTCTAAATGACTTTCAATCATACACAAATTTAATTTAAACCTTGTATTATAGAGATACCTTGACAGCAATGGATAATGAAGTCATAAAGCAAAGCGTTACATGAAAGTTATTAGGCTGTAAAGCAAATGATTTTCATATCTTTTCTTTCCGGTTGGTACCTGTAAGACATCTTCTTTCATTGCTTTAAAGGAAGAAAAAATGTCACTACATTCATGATTCCAAAGAAACCCATCACTAATCAGCTCACTTGACACATGCGATGCCTCACTCTAGGTGCAGACGCCTAGACTGGTAATTTTCTGACAAATCTGTAGCTCACAAAATTCTTCCCTTAAAAAACAATAACCAGGAACTCTGAATATCATCCAATTTATCTTCACCATCAAACAAATCAGTGTATATCTTCTATTCAAACAGCTTTTGTGTTCAGATTTATCTACTTTAGTCTCCAATTCTACTCATGAGCAGCCTTAGCCAGCTAATTAGGCAACACTCAGAAATGATTTGGCAGCTAATATCATGGGTTGTTGCAGTTCTGCAGCTGCTAACAATATTTTCCAGCTGCTAGCTGTCTGGTCATTCAAAAGCACTTGTGATTCTTGCAAACCACTTGACAAGGTCATAGAAGAAGTTTCCTTGGGGCTAGGCTTGGCCCACTGGGTACTGTCTCCCAGCAGCCAACTCCCATCCTCATGATTGAGGCTAATTAACATTTACAGTAACATACTATAGGATGAGATGGCTTTTCTACCACTGCCAATTCTTAAGACTTGCTAGTTCTGAGCTACACTCTAGCCCAGTTGCTGGGACAACTTCCTACATGAAATGGAGTGGATATAAGTGTTTATTTGGGGATGCTCAATTCAGAGTGGTCCAGTTGGCATCCCACAGCCCAGATCCCCCATCCATTTCTCTGAAGAGACAGGGAATGGCTGCTAGATCAACATGGGCCTGTTGCTTTCCCTGACTATCACCAAGAGTTTAAAGGCCATGAAAAAGAAATGTGAAGCATCTCCTTTACATATATATTAAAGAGCCTGGCACTCAGAATTGAACCACTCCACCAGTACCACACACCAAGAGGTTGCTAAAACTGAAATCTAGGCTCATGTCTTTAAGAGAACAAATGATCCTTGCCCATTTTATGTAAAACTAGAACACCCTAACAGTCTCCTTTGTCTTGAAAGTTTGTGTTCCCCTCTACTCTGTGGTATTAAACAGTATGAAGACAGACTTGAGGTATAGATGAGATGTTTATCTAACAGTTTACCTGCTTCTTCAAATCTTATTTGGGGAAGGGCCAGAACAGCAATGAGTGTTGAAAAATTTCTATCATTGTTAAAGATCAGGAAATACATTTATGGCTTACGTTGTACATGAAACATAAAGGATGACATGGTAGGCAGCTTTTTTTCCCTCCCAGTTTCTTTCATATGTTTAGGTCCATTTCACCCTTTGTTGTTATAACCAGAATCTTTCTTTTCTCCCTTTTTCACCAAGACTTACTAACAAAGCACCAATCAATGATGCTGCCTCCTTTAACAGTTTCTGTGAAAGGAAACAGCCTCCAGAGTCCCTCACTGAAAGGATGGGGCCAAAAATAAAATTGCTAATGTGCACGTAGGCATATAGGAGTGAATGAATGATGCTGTTCCCTTTTATCCATAGAGTTCATATGGAAACACAGAATCACAGAATGATTGGAGCTGGAAGGGACCTCTGGAGGTCATCTACTGCAACCCCCCTTGCTCAAGCGGGTTCACCTAAAGTAGCCTGCACAGGATCGTGCCCAGGAGGAAATCACTCCTGTTAACAACCAAAACTCTTTAGCACTTGTTTTTCTTTTTTTCCAGAGCCTGGTGCTTGGATTTCTGTAATATGGTAATTATGAAACTACTTTTTTTTTTTTTTTAACTAATATAAGCCATTATTTTTAAAACTAGATAAAACTGGATGTAAGGGCAGAAGGGATCATTATAACTTTCTCTTACATAATGAATCAAAGAACTTCACTAATAATTTCTGCCTCAATATACTATAAATTCTGTTTGAGATATTTAAAAAAAAAAATCCTCAAGACATCTGGTGGCAGATAATTCCCCACAGTCTCACACTGCTGCTCAGTAATAGGCAGGTATATACCAATTAAATCAACAGGCTTTATCAAGAACCATGCACATACTCCCAAATAGCCAAATGAAAACCAACTCTAGTGTTTTGTCTTATCCCATTCACTTCGAACAAAACAATGATTTCATCTCCAAAATATCTTGAAAGGTTTAGGCATCTTTTATTCTCATTCAACCCTTTCCCATTCTCAGTTGGGATTATTGCAATGTTTTTCATAAAACAGTTCATGACTGCTAATGAGCCACAACTATGCTATGATAAACAGATAAATTAAAGCAGCATTCTAAAATGCTTGGTACTTAAAAGACAATATCTATGCACACAGAGCTTCAATTTTGCATGTATGTTGCTGCACAAATCTCTTACAGGTTCTTTTTTCTACATCTTTCTACACAGAAAGATTTGTACTTGTGTCTTGGATTTCAGGTCTGAGCCCTCTTGAAGGTAACAGAGAAATTCCTCTAGACTTTAAGGCGGTTGGTTCACTCTGTGCTGTTGTTACATGAACTTGAGGTTTTTAGAAACAGAACAAAAATGTCTTTATTTTACAAGTAATTGGAGCATTGTACTGGTACTCTAAACAAATATAGCCTCTGTCTTGAGGAATTTATGACCCACGTTTTAGTTTAACGTGTAGTCCTAAATATTTTAATGGTCCTGTTTGATATTATCTGCATGTGTCCACATGACTCTTTGTAGGATCTGAGCTCAAAGACATAATGCACAGTATGAACTACTGCCCTCTTTCTTCCCATTTTCATTATGGTTTCAAAAAAATTTAGATCCAATACTTGAATTTTTACTCCTATAACACGACTACTGTTTTTAACGAACAGCTACCAGTCTTTACCCCATTGCTAGTATTGTTCTTCCCATTTGGTAAAACCACCAAGGTACAGGAAAATGACCTTAACTTAGAGCGAGTGTTTCATTGTCATGAAGGTCAACTTTGCACCGGTCTGCAAACTCTACAGGATAACCTGATACCACTGCAGAACAAAGAATAAGAGAGAAAATCCCAACCCACTAAACCCCCTAATAAATATTCTTCTCCCTAAACAACTTGAGTTTCTTTTAAAGGTCGTTACAGATTCCTTAAGCAGGTATGTCTTTTTTAATCAAGTCATCAAAATTTTCTGAGACTCAGGTTTCTGAGGAGTTACGCTCATGATTGCCTCTAACCTGCATTTTGAAATAAAACTTGGAGCATTTAAAAAATGCTAATTTTCATGCTTAACATACAATGCGACACAAAGCATTTAAAGTGTTTGTGTGGGCATTTCTGAAAAGCTCCTTCACTTGGAACTTCCCCATCTGATTTCAGTAATATGGTCAGGCCACGTGTTTTTGCAGTGGAAAACAGGATAAATGTTATTTTATATAAGAGACCCAACTGCACACAACCAAAAGGACTGTGGAAGATCTGATTTCTATTTCTGGTCTCATCCTCAGGAGAATTGCTCCTGGGTGATGCTGGTAACTCACATCAGAGTCCCATACCTCAGTTTCTCCTCTGTAAGAAGGGAACATCTTTTGTAAAACACTTCACACAAAGCCTTTTATAGAAAATGACTCTGTGAAAGTTTTCCACCTCTTTTTCAAATTAAAAATCTCTTTGCCTTTACAATGAAAACTGAGCTATGAACACATAGGTCATGATTTTCCCCCTTGTTGAACACCAAGGAAAATGTTGCCTTTGTTTCTGATACAAACTGAATTGGGTTTCTAGGCCATGATCCTGTTAGCTGCTCTCGTGTATGCTTCAATCTGTGATTCAAGAGAATCTCAATGGATGCATTGACTGAGCATCATCAGTTCTAGAAGCCACAAATCACTACTTTCTTTAGTTAGATACAAATTATTTTCCTCTAAAAAAGAAAAATGTTCTCAAGACAGTTACAAATAAGATACAAGTTTCATTCCTGGGGTATTATTTATGAAATATTATCAGTTTCTTGGCTCAGATTTCAAGCTGTAGGAAATTGGCACAAATCCATTACAGATCCATTGTCATTAAAATGAGCAGCAATTGGGAACTAGAAGGCACAATGGTTTCCGGCACTAACTTTCTGCCGCCTATTTGTCAAGACTACCCCATGATGAGAATTGAATAACACCATTTGACTTTGTTTGAGCTGAAATTTTCAGCAGCTTTTTAAAGATGACCTTCAAAACTATGTATTTGAAGAGAAATATATCCATATAAAAATCAAGATCCTCCATTTTCTGGGACTTTTTCTGACATTTTTGTGCATACACAAGACTACCTTAAATTACCATGAATACACACCAAAGGATGGTTTGAAATTTTATGACTAATAGAAAGTAAATGTATTTCGAAAATCTTTTCATTATACCTGCTAGGTTCTAAGTTCATTTTTTTCTCCTAAGTTAAAGATTTTGCCATGCTATTTATTTTTTATAAAGTTAAATTTATTAATTTAGATTGTCTCCCTATTTGACTACAAAGAAGTGCTATTATTTCTCTATGTGCAAATTATGAAAACAGATATCAAAATACTTTCTTCTGTCCTGCTCAGTTTTTTGCTTGTTTGTTTGATTGGTTTTGAGTGGGGTTTTTTGCCTTTTTTTTTTGTTGTTGTTTGTTTGTTTGTTTGTTTGTTTTATTTGTTTTGGGGGTCTTGTTTGGTTATTTATTTTTTTTTTAAGTAAAAGGGAAAATTTTGGGAAGGTTTCAGAAGTTTTAGAGATCTTTTTAGTAAGTCTTACCCTGGAAGAAATTTTTTTTTTTTTTTTCAAGACAAGGGCAAGTTTTTAAAGTGATCTCCAACTTTTTATATGGAGGTGTCATTTCAGATGGTACAGGACTTTCTTGTTCATCAGAAGATGGTGCAGTAAGATAGCAGGGACTGGAAACTGAAGGTAAAGAAATTAATGTTATACATAAGTGAAATAATTGACAATTGAAACAAGTTGATCTAAAGGCTTGTGAATTTTCCATTTTTTAACATCTCAATTTAAAGTCTGGATGTCTTTCTAAATTCCTTGAGAATTTAAGGTTGAACAAGAAACAATACAGGGATTACTAGGTAATGCTCTGGGCCTTATGTTAAGAAGAGACTCAAATTAGCTGGAACATAACAGCTTCTTCTCTTCTCAAACTTTGTGAATCATCCAAAAATTTTTCTACCAAATGAAGAGAAGAGAAGAGAAGAGAAGAGAAGAATGAAGACTGCAAATATTTCTGAAGAGGGGGAAAAAAGAAGCAAATAATCCCTCTAGAAAAACCCACATATGTATGTGAGGACTTCAGCAATAACTTGAGAATATAAAGTACTGCTGAACTGTCAAATCACTCATAGACAGAGAAAACTGCTAAATACTTCTAATGCCAGTAGCATTTCTGGCACATTCCTCTCCAGTGCTGTTCTGTGCACCGTAAGACCCTCTCCTGCTTTTTTCATCCACCAACCTAATTTCTCACTGTCGCGCTTCTTTTATCAATTCCCATATCATTCTGTTCTCTTGGGCTTGTTTTGTTTGTTTTTTTTTTTTTCTTTTGACATTATCAGGCCCAGCTACAAGAGAAAGGTTCTCTCTAGTGCTTCAGGGCAATTTTGCATCCTTCCCTTGTGCACACAGAACAGGCAGTCAGGAGCAGAGTGGAGTCAGCAGGAAAAGACCAAAGATCCTGATGGGATAGAGCAACCTAACCCCCCGTTACTAACACCAACCACCCTTTCATGTGCTGAACCCCATAGACACATTAATGAGCATAGTGTCTTCTTCAAGACACTGTGCAGCCTTTACTGCATCTCAGCTGTTCTTGCATTTTATGAGTTATGCTTAGAAGCAGCTATGCACCTCAACCCACTTAGCTGCCCACAGCTGCAGATTTATTCTTAGTTTCAGGAATGTGAAACCTCACAGACATGGTAATAGCTTCATGTCAGCTAGGAGACAGGTTTTCTCTTCAAGATATTTCTCTCTGTGGGTGAATGAGGGGGGTTTAGTGACATCTGATCTCTGAACCACATCAGTCACTTGAGGTATCAAAAAGACTTCTCTGGATTACACTGGTCTTGCTAGTTCTGTAACCTGTACCTACATGCAGCTCAATGTGTTTCATTAAGAAATCCTACTGTAGGCATATGACTGAAGCAAAAGACACAGACAAGCTCCATCAGCTCTGCAGCCTTGAGAAGAAAAGTGAGAGATGCATACTGCAGGTTGGGCTGACAGGATGGGTGCTGTACCCCTGTGCTGGCATAGAACTTCATCTCAGCCCACAGGTCACAGTAAGAACTGGTGCTCATGATGCCACGTTACTTGTAGACACACAGTAGTAGGTCAAGGAAGTCAAGGTGATGTGCCATGAGGCCTCATAAGCCTCTTTGTAAGCACAGGCCTCTCTATAGTCTCCTCTACTTGCCATAGGAGATATTTGCTCCCTGGCTAAGCCAAGACCAGCAGAATAAACTCGGGTAAACACAAGGACTGCAAAAGGATCCTGCATTTCTCCATCTACCAGGAGGGAAAAGCAGGTTTCTTTGACACATTTACCCAAGAAAATCCAGAACAATATCCATGCATATTCTAAAAAACTTCTTCCAGAAATTCCAATGCACAGACATCCTCTCTGAGACAAACCTGCACTCAGAACTATCCTGCTGTTCCCTGGGAAAGAGTTCAGGCCTTAATATAATAAATGTACAAGAACATAATTCAGGCAAGAACATCAAGGTTTCTATTTCTTTCAAAATTTGATGGATTATAATTTGCTTATTTAGCCTTTAATATTTATTGCAGTGATTCTGAATATCCTGAGTGGTGCTGAACATTATCCTATCCAATCTCCTTCTTTTGAGCACGTCTTAAATACACGGAAAGTTTTGTCCTTTCTATGTACTAAGCTCTACTTTGTCAAGCCATTCAGCTAAGTCATTACTAAACATTATCTTCTATTCTTAACCTTCTATATTCTCAAGATTTCCCTAATCATTACAAACTCCAGCCTGTGCCCCTTGACAATGTCTCATTACAACAACCTTACTGCTCAGATTCTTATGCAATACAACCAGCTGAGCTTAAGTCAATGAAGGGACACTGAGATCTGTCTCTTCCCTACCTTCATTTCTGTTAAGTGACCTTTCAGTGAAAACGAGTGTATGGAAGGGTAAAATCTGACATGGGAATAAGACAAAATATATTATGAAGATAAGCAGGTTTTCTACCTTGCTGAAACAAGCACTTTGCTTGAAAGACAACCCCTGGGGAAATTTGGACATGTCAATAGTCTTCAACCTGTTTCTAAATGAACTATAATATATGATAAATTTTTAAAACAAGCAAGCAAATTTGCACCAATTAATGATATAAACAAAAATCTATTGCTTTTAAGAACAAACATAAACTTTTCTTTCAGTTAGGTGCCAAAATTTGGCTGACTTTGTACATTAGAGGAATCAGTCAATTCTGCCACATGGATGAAAACATATATCCTTTTGTGATGGAAAGCTACACAGAGCTCTGTACAAGCTATTTGCTGTATGGTCTTCAAAGAGCTGAAGCATCCATTAAGCAAAAGACAACAGGTACTCATTCGCACATGAATCTGACAGTGTGTAATACTGTTAGTAGACTGTACTTGCTAAGAATGCTAGCAATAAATTAAATGTAATGAAATGGAAAGTCAGACATGTTAGAAATTATTTATGTAGAAATCAGTCTGTTCTTTGAGGAAGGACAATGAACTGGGTTCTCAGACCAGTCTGACAGTGTCCATATAAAAAATGAAATCATCTAAGCCAAGCAAAGCATTCTACTGCTAGGGTTCCAAAGGATGAGAAGAAAAGTAATAAGTCATGGAAGTCCTAGTGAAACAGGTAGACCAGGCCATCCACACAAGGTGCCTCCCACTGTTTCATTTATTGTACCTCCACAGTATTCCAGTAAAATAGTGACAACAGGTAACACTAACAATAAATTCAGGGGGATAAAATCCTGTCTCCATTGAAAGCAAAGCAAAATTTCACCATTTTCAGAATCAGGATTTCATCTTTGAGTAGTTTATTTTCAAGTATTCACAGCGAAGAGATGTCTGGAGAGGTGTCCAGCTTTCAGCACTCAGCCCCTCTAATTGTTTCCTGCTCTTAAAAAAATTTGTATTATTAGATTTTGAGAGACATATTTAACACTTAGCTCCACTGGCTTCTTATCTATTTCAGGAACATCCAAACAATAATAACTAAAATAAATAACTTTGCTTGTTTCCATCATCATCAGGGGACTGGTATCATACATTTTTTCTTCCTTCTCCTCCCTCTGTCCATCCTGTACTAGTCTTCTTTTATTGCTCGCTCTGGTCATGGTTAATGTGAGGATTATTTCTTCTTCTTTCCCCTTCACTGCCTCTTTTCAAGGCTTAGCTGAAAGTGACTGCTTCTTCTAGCCAACATAATAACAAGGAGTTTTTATTTTTTCATTCAGGTATGTCATTTGGAAAAAGAAGAGGCATTTTCCAGGATACTCAATACATTCAAGACTTCCTAAACATACAACACTACTCTTTTGATTTGTCTCTATTCATAAAAGGATATAGGCAAACATATATCCCTAAAAAAGAGCTGAGATAATGTTTTCTAGTGTTTGCAGCCTTTCAGAGGAAAGCCTGTTAAAATACAAGGGAATCTGTCACCATAAATGATGGAATCCCACAAGACAAGAGTGGGGATTAGCCTAACAAAACATCTGCCTATGTCAACAGTGAAACAAAACTCCATTAGACACTGATCCAGGCAACTTAACATCTGTGCTCCACCACCACCACCTCCCCACTGACAGCTGGCCATGCATACAAAGCATGTCTGCCTCTCCCGGACACCACTCAAAAGACTGTAAAGATAGTACAAGTGTGGCTTCCTGACAGCTCTGTCTAAGGACTTCACACCAAAAGTATGTACAATGTTTCACTCTCCCTCACTGCAAAGAGATAAAGGTTTTATTTCTCCCAAGAAGGCAATCTTACTTACTTGGGATAGCGTCTCTGCTGAAAGATGGGCAGAATCTCTGTATCTTGATTTGAATGTAGAAGCAGTAAATCCCGAAATCTTTCTGTCAGGACAAAGAAAAAAGAAAGGAAAAGAAAAGAAAAAAAAAAAAAACAAACCCAGACTGTGACTCTGCTCTGTAAGTTCAGGCCACAAGTAAGCAAGCAGTAATATCAGTGAATTCTCTTCTCCAGAAATATTTAGCAGAGGACAAGACTAAGTGTACAGGGACTAAAGATCACCTGTAAAACATTTTAATATTTTAAAATGCAATTTTTTTTCATCCAATATTGAATTCCAGTAGTCCTTATAAGTTTCTGAGGTCTGCATAGAGGTCTTTGGGGTATCAGACAGCCATAAACAGTCCCTGCCTTGAAGAGCTTAGTCTAAACAGAAAGGAGAAGGCACTAAGAATTCACTAGCCACTAAAGGATCACAGTAGTTCAAACATAGATTAATTAATTAATCTAAACTAAACTGCAGTACAAATCCTTCAGTAATCAATTCATGGGTATTTTCAAGGACTGTTGGAAGACTGGATTGCTTTTTCACAACTATTACATATTTTAAAAACTGCAGGATAGGATCATCTGCAGGAGGTAAAGCTTTTGTAACTTATCTTCACTGAGCACCAAATGATGAAGGGGTGGTTGTGGTTTGTGTAGCTGCCTTTGATGCCTTTCTTTCTCTAGAGGTGACTAGACACAATATGTCAAATGGGATCTGTAGGAGCTTCTAGTGGTACTGATTTCTCAGTTCCTTGAAGATGGAAACCTCCTCAAAATTCACTTGATACCCAGATTCAGGGATAGAATTTCCCCCACAGGTCAAATCCCTCTGGCACACCTGTAGCGCTCCATAACATGGGACATGCTCTGTTTGCTTCTTTCCTTCCGTCACCTGCAAATTTTAATCAGTCCTACAGTGGCACAGAACCTAGGACATAGGTGATACCCTTCCTATCTCCTACTCTTCCTGCAATACCTAATAACTGTGGATTTAAGTCTTCAGGAACAGGTGTTACCCTTCATTTCCTAAACCATAGTTTGCAACCTGTGTTGTGTATAGCAGTTGTACCACGGATTTCTCTAATCTACTCTTCCACAGCAGTTCTTCATTTTGGGAACTGAACCTGAGAGTAAATGTAGTCCTCCTCCTTTTAGATCCCTATGTATCTCAAAATATCCTCTAACATCGAATATATAGATAAGGAAATGAAGGGACAGAAAAGCATTTAGTTTTATGTAATGCTACATCATCATAACTAAACTCCATTAATTTGGATATAATTCTGCTATGTAACCTCTAAAATGGAAAAATCCCCACCCAAACCCATACTTCATAAAGTTGCAATACCTTGAAGAAAGCACAATAAATTCAGAAAGAAAACTCTCTTGTTAAGGGCTCAGATTTAAAGGTCAATTGTCTCACATCTCTCTAGTCTTTCACTGGATGGCTAAGATATATTGCAAACATCTTGGACAAGATACCAGGATCTGCCAGTGAAGAAACAAGGGTTTATCTTTGTTCCTTTATTTCTATACCTCTTCAGATTCAATTTGGAAGAAAATAAACACTCCTACCTCTAAAAATCTTACCATATCTTCAAAATGTAACTCAGCTTTCCTACACCTAACTAGAGCAGGGACTGGATGTGGCCAACAAAAATAAATGCAATACTGTAAAGATGAAAGTGAAAGCCAATGAGTGTCTGTCATGGAACAGCCTGCTCACTGTCTTGACAAAAAGTTTGCCATTAAAGCTACCTGCCTAAACATGATACACTATGATCTTGAAAGGCACTGGACAAGAACTGAAAGGCTTAAGAAAGCTTTCACTGATGCAAAATATCCCACTGCGTATATTCAGAGCTAGAACATTAGCTTCTACCTCTACCTCAGGAATCTTCCAATGTAATTCAAGCTACTGGTGCATTTCCAGGAATCCTTAATAAAAGCCTTCATATGAACAACAGCCTTTATGTGTGCATGGTGAATGTGTGCCTGAATGAGGAAGTTTATAATGGCAAACACCAAATGACAGCACTTCTTTCCATAACTTGAAGATTTTGACCTCCAAAGTCAGGTCAGTGATTCAGTGAGACACCATGGTTAAGGATCTGCCTTTGTGGTGGCATGACTGATTTATTTTTGAGGGCCTGTACCGAGGTTTGACAGAAATGCAAAACATGGACAGACATGCTCTTATTCAGTTCAGTGCTGCACAACACCACATTACAGGTAGGTGAGCAAAGCTGGTTTGTCAGACCGTGCAAAAGGCCTGTGACTCTGGGAGAGACAAAACATCTTGGTGGGTGCGCAGATATGTCCTGCTCCATTGTTCTCTCTGAGATGGATATCACCCAGGCGGAGAGTCATATTCCATCTCTATCCCCTACCCTGTGACTTTTTCTTGTACTGCTGCCCTTTCCCATTGATCAAGGCTACCTGGCTGCACTCCAGGACTCAATTCAACAAGCTGCGATCTTGAAAATATTTTGAATAGTAATGTGACAGGGCAGGCCAGTACTGGAGCAAAACCAGCCAAGTTATGGCATCTGAAATTGGCCTAAACAGTTTTCCTACTGGATCTTGTTTTAGTTAAAGTCAACTTTTATTTTTTTCCCCATGTTATGGCAAATTTCCCAGGCAGATTTATTTTCTTTTCACCGTATGACTTTACTCATTTTTCCATGTGGCGTGGCTTAAGCTCAGCCAGCGACTAAGCCCCACACAGCTGCTCACTCACTCCCCTCACAGTGGGATGAGGGAGAGAATCAGAGGAGTAAAAGTAAGAAAACACATGGGTTGAGATAAAGACTGTTTATTAGGACAGAGAAGTAAAGAAATAATAATCACAGTGGTAATAATAATAATAATAATAAAAGGAATAAAATAATTAGAAGATACAAAACAAGTGATGCACAACACAATTGCTCACACTTGCCAACTAACGCCCAGCCAGTTCCTGGGCAGCAGCCCCTGGCCAGCCTTCCTCACAGTTTACGTACTGAACATGATGCCATATGGTATAGAATATCCCTATGGCCAGTTGGGGTCAGCTGTCCTGGCTGTGTTCCCTTCCAGCATCTTGTGCCTCCCCAGCCTTCTCACTGGCGGGGTATGTAAAGCTGTAAAGTCCTCGTCTTAGTATAGACACTACTTGGCAACAGCTAAAGTTATCAATGCTACCAATGTTATTCTCATCCTACATTCAAAACACAGCACTGTACCAGCTATTAGTAAGAAAATTGACTCGATTCCAGCTCAAACCAGCACACCAGAGAAACACACTGTATGCTAGCGTTCCACCTCATCTCATGTCCATACTACAACTTCCTCCGGCACGTGTAACCTTCATGTCCTGTAAATCCTCTTAAGAGAAATGGCAGACAGAACAGAAGCCTTTAGGACTAATTTGTCCCATGGGACCATTATCTACAATGTGTTACTCTTCAGGTCTGTGCTAGCCTTCTATTACACATATGTTTGTACAGTATAAAAATCACTCTACTACTGCCTTTAAGGACTATCCAGGGAGGTGATGAGGGAGATGATGAGAGCTTTGGTAGCTATGGACAAAACATAGGTAATTTTGGTGCTCTTACAGAACTAAATATGAGAAGACTAATGCTTGACAAGAGAAGGCCTTTCAATTTGCAAGAAAAAAAATCACAATGATACCTTCCCAAAGAGGGTGGGAATCTTTTCAAAAACCTAAGACTTTCTTCTAATTCTTGCTACAACAACAAATTAAAGATTTGGGAACTAATTAAACTAATAATTAGAGTATTTTTATATTATTTTGATTTGCAATCACTAGTTGATCAATAGAGCTAATGTCATAGACAATCTTTTTATTGCTTGGATAATTTTAGAGAGACATCTTCCAAAATTGTGTTCTTACTATAGTTTAGTATCTAAAATGTGATGCTTTTGTCTAGGTGTTTCTCTATTTTAAAAAAAAAAAAAAAAATTTACTTAACCAAGGCTGCTTTCTTACTAAAGCTGGCAATTATCTTCTCTGTTCCTCATTCTATTCATGCAATTTACATTAGTTTAAGTCTGTACTAGCTAGTCTTCTAATGATTTTTCACATTGTTCTGAGATCAATGGTACCATTGATTGTTTTGTCGCTCTGTTGAGTGTGACACTGCAGCCTGTCTCACTGATACTCCCATGAGTCTACCCGCAGGACATAGTTCTCACAGACATCAAGAACAGTCATGACTTATGCTCAAGCTTATCTTTCCAATATGCTGTGTTTCAACTTCTTCCTGGCTTTCATTTCGAGTGTACAGTTCCTTCCGAATCCTTTATCACGAGCCAGTGAGAAGTCCTCAGCTAAATTTAGACAGTCTCATTGAGACCATATATGTTTAGCTAAACATGTAACATAATTACCTGTGATGACTACAGGCTGGATGTAATAACACAGTCTTATCCCCTGTCCTCCCAAATCAGGAAGGTTGTAGACTTTAAAAAAGAGAAAGTTTGCCATTGCAAGCTTTACAGATTTAACTCTCCTATACATATACATTTCTTCCCTGACTCTCATCTAATTCTTATTCTCTCTATTCTACCTTTTGTTCCTCCACCCCTTCAAGCATAACATATTCTCAAATCAGCTGCTGGAATCTCAGTATTAAATGCTTTTAACATCTTTATAATACCTGTTATAGCAGTGAACAATTTACAAGGACAGAAGGACGCATTTCAAGGGAAATTTTCCCTTTGAAATATTTAAATGGATTTCATATTTGTTCTCAAGCAGAATGCAGTTGTGCTTAGCATGGTAACACTAATGCCAGAAAAATGTAAGCAAGAATGGGCATATAGTCTGAAGCTCATTCAAACTGGTTACACAGGTAAGCTTCCTTCTTCCAGGATACACTATTAGAAAAGTGGAAAGAGAGACAAAGGGATTTTTTGCAATATTTTAATATCTGAGGCTCGCAAAGCAAAGAAAATCAACTTATATGGAAGGTCCTTGTGAGTTAAAACACATTATTATTCACATTCTGTAGACATCTGTAGACAGAGACACACTGTGGTGCACAAAGAGCACTGGCCTTGTTTTTCAAAGCTGTCACATCCCTGAACCTCTTACTGCTTTTGAACTTCAAAAATTATGCCAAAGGTCACACACTGCAATTGAAGAAGATTTGACTTTAAAAGTCAGATCTTGTGGTTGTCTTTTCTTGCTCCTTCTTATCACAAAATACCTTACAGAAAATAACAGCAAAATTCCTCTGCTTTCACTCTGCTGTGATTTTGCTCCTCTGAATTCTGACAGTCTTGAAAAATCAAATCCCTGCTGTTTCAGAGTTTGATAGGTATGAACCTATGAGGTCACAGCAGTATATAACTTAGGTTTGCAACATTACTTATTTGTTTATCCCAATCACCTTTTGCCCAGCAGCCTCCCATTCTGAATCTCTAATAAAAAATGGTTGAATTGCACGCAGTCAGCTCAATTAAGAACACTGTAAAACTGATGGCAACTTCTTTTTACAGGATAAGGATTTTTTTAATATTGGTTTTATGGATTAATTTTTAAATCAAAGTTCATAAGAAAAAATAGAAGTGTGATTAGAAAGCAACTAGAGAATGGGAGAACAGAATAGCCTTATCAATTTTAAAGTACAGAAATTATGATCCAGCAGCCAGCATAGCCGTCTACCAAAAGGTCTATCCATTGTGACACTCATGTACATTTGGATATTTTGTAGTCATGTTTCTGAATTCAGCTGCTCTGCATTCACTGAGAAATAAATGTCAGTTCCACCTTTCACTCATGGACACTTGCAAGTCCTGTAGTTTCAAACTAAAAAATCTGCCTAGTTTTATGCAAAATACAGAGGGGTCTGGAACACCTTTCACATAGCTACTTTCACAATAGCTACTCAGAAACTTGTGATAATTAAAATGATGAATTTAAAAATGTCAGATTTCTTAAAATAGCTGACAGCATTTAAAAGGATTTGAGATCCACTAATCTGATTTGTTTTTAAGCTCTGTAAATTTGGAAATGCTGTCTAAGTAGTTCCTCAGTGCCTTGTAAAAATAAAAGGCATTTAGGAAGAAGTCTTTGACAGTTAAGGGCTATAAAACCATGATGAGCAACAAGATCACATAAAACTGAAATGTCCAATATTTTAGTTTGACCTGTGGTTTATTAATAGCCAAAGTTCTTGAAGTTAAGGAACTGTTACTTCTTTTCTCTTGAAGAATCAGTGATACAAATATTCTTCATCAAATTAAAAGGGGAGGAAAGAAAAAGATGATGAGTTAATGTTGATCAGCAAAAAGTTTCAAAATGATTACATCATCAGCCTTGGGAATCCCCTGAAACATATATATTTTGCTGATAGACAGGCTTTTTGACCAGCTTGAATTTTCATTTTTCTCAGTCCATTAAGCCTTATGGAGTTTAATTCTCTTGTTTTTTCACCACTATTTCCTTCCCTCTTGATCAGTCCTCTGAAAGACTAATTAGAGCCCACCATTTACAGAGCTACTTAAAGCACCTGAAAACTAGTGAAAGCCTAGAAAGTTGAAAACTATATAAAAAACCCTTGCTGTTTCCATTTCTTTAGGGGAATTAGAGAAGCCTTTACAGAAATGCAACTGGACTCTTCATTTTCTAAGCTAGGTGAATAAACAATGATCATCCTTCTGTTCAACATTTTCTTCTGTAGGATTTTATTTAAGCAGAGGGAAAAAAAAAAGGAATTCATCTTCTCATTACACAGGTCAGCAGTGAACCTCCAGTCCCTCCAGACCTGCAGAATAGTTCTCCTTTCTTTGAAGAAAGCTTTTGTAAGCCTTGCTTTCCCTCCTAACCTGTCTTTGCTTCCTAAAGAGTAGGAAACTCCTTCTCTTTCCCTAGCTGTAGGTTTACTAGTTGGAAATCATTCCCTCTCCCTGATTCTGGCATTAGCAAATCCTTTCCCTGCTGGAATTCTAGGTGCCTTTTTGTGTCTTTAAATTCTCCAATCTATTATGTCAAAATTAGCTTGAGTGGATTCATTTCTAACTAGACCTCCCTTATTTACACTATAATCACACACATTGCATGATTTAAGTATGTATACCCCTATATCAGCAAATGAAGAAACCCAGTAAAAGGGAGTTCTTGTCCCAGGAGAATTTAAAAGATTGGAAGATGAATGACAAGAAGGAAAAAGTGTCACATGTTTTGTTTCAAAACCATGAGGAGAGTTGTTGAGGACCATATTTAGACTACATTTTGTATGACTAACCTCACAAGACACCACCAAGTGACCCAGACTGCCCTTTAGCTATGCTGCCAGTACTGTGCTCCTCAGACAGCCAGTGAAGAGAAGTGGACACAACACCAAAGTCAAGCAGTCTTGATGCTCAGTACTGAGTTAGAAATCCTTCTGTAGGTTACACAGCAACTTCCTAGAGGAGTTGGGAATTAGCTGACTGTTGGAGTTCAAAACCAATGTCATAGTCAGGAAACTTTTTCCCTTAAAGGTACTCATTATACTTGAAGACTATTTCTGTCATGACAGTAAAGCTCAATCCACAACTCAGCCCCTACAAAGCGCAACAGAAAAACAATGTTTCTAAAAAACACAAGACTTCAACTTTAAAAAATATTTTTATAAATGCATGCCCTGAAGGAAACATTATTTATGCAGATTTTTTTTAGCACGCATTCAACAATTGCTGCCTTTGGCCAAGAAGAGCCATACTTTGCTGCTTGAATTCCCGATGAGCGAATGTAGAGAGGCTCAACTACCATTTCCCTCACTAGTGGTGTACATTCCTCTTTCTGAACATGCCAGAATAAACGATGAGGGATCAGTATATCCCTTTTGGCTTTAAGGTAACGTTGTGACATTTGATCTAAAAATCCTTGTATTCACAGAAAAAAAGAAATAAAAAGATTCAAACTATGTAAGGTGGGGGGGATTCAACTGGTTCTCTCTTTGTAACTTGGAATCTGATACAGAAACTGGAGAAAGCCCAACCTTTCAAAAGCTACACTGAAATGGAGCTCCTATCCAGCTGTGCAATTACTGCAATACTACCCAGCACTGCACAGCTCCAGAGGGTTTGCCTCTAAAAGGCTGAGCAAAGGCACAATTTGTCAGGATGTACTGGTTCACACCAAGGCCTCCCTACTCTAATATTTGGCTTCACTTGCAGACACACCTATGGAAAAATGATCACAGGGTAAGACCCTCCTGCTGTCACCTCCCCAGCCTCCAACCATTTCTATGTCAGTGGATCTCATGAGTCTAAGAGAGTTTGTCTATTAAGAAGTGAGTTTACTTCTCTAAAGTACTTGTCCAATCCCCAGGTAAACCTCCTAATCCATCCCACATTCTTTGACAAAGAGTTCCATGTGTTTCTCATCTACTACATGAAGATCCATCACCTCATGTTTGCTGTGAAATAGTGTCTTACTGACTGTATTTGATGGCCAAAAGTCTGATACTAGCAGAAATTGCGAGTAGTCAGGCCCTACCCAACTAGTCTTCCAGTGTTATGCACAATTTTTTAGACCATGGCTATATTCCCCTAAATTATACCTTTTCAAGGCTAAAGAGTCCCTGAATAGTCAGTAACCCATGTTTGGAAGCCCTTCCATGCTTTTGATCATCTTTGTCATTTCTTCCTGAACCCTGTCCAGTGTTGTAGTCCGAAATTTAAACAGCAAGCCTGGGGCCACAGGGGCTGGGGAAAAAGCCACCATCTGAAAGACCAGACAAGATGCATTGACATTCATTCATGTGGATTGTCCTGTCTCCCCCAGCAGGATGTGGAGAGACTTTGCATGATGCTACTGTCCCTGCAGATATCCCTTTGTTTTCTCCCCTCCTGTGTAATCTTTATTTCAGGAAAAGCTGACCATCCTCCCTCAGTGTAATCCTTCTTACTGGAAATATCCATCCTTTTTCCCCCAAATGTAAATAGGATCCAAGAAATGTAAATCCTTTTTCCCCCTTATGTCATCCCTGCTACAGGAAATGCTAATGGTTGTGGATTCCCCTACTTGGCATAACCCTGCCTCCTTATTAGCATGTTAAGCCCCTGAGACCCTTAAATACCATTTGCATGTTCAATAAACCATTCCAGTTTCTACCTCTATGTCTGGAATCATTTTAGTTTCTGGGCCTTTACAGTCCAGTATCACCTCTGAGTGATGAGGACCAGACCTGCACACAGGATTCAAGTCCTGGTAGCACCACAGAAACATGGACCAGCTGCAGTCATCTTGACTTTATTCTCTGCTCTGATAATAATAATTTTTCTCTGTATTGCTACTGAGCACTAAGCTGATGACCTCATGGAAATAGTTATCATGACTCCAAAATGTTATTCTTGGGCTGTCATGGTCTCATCATTGCCAGCCATGTGTATTAGCTTGTCACCAAATATGTTAAACACCAGTAAATACCCACGTGTATAAATACACTGGTATTTTTAGTCAGGTCTATAAATAGGTTTGCAAGTGTAATATATTTTATACATTTTAACAAGCTACAAGAATTTTTCATTGAACATATATCTATGTGGCAGTCACAAATAATGGAATTAATCCCATCCAAGGCCAAAATTTTGCACTATAACAAAACCACCAACAACCACTGTGAACTTGTTCTTGTGCTTTTATCTATTCATATTCAGTCACCCTCATCATTTCACCCTCTTACTAATAAAGACACAGATTCATTATTACTCTCAAATATGCAAATAAATTACTGTATAATAACTTCATAGAATCATAGAAGAGTTGAGGGCAGAAGAAATCTCTGAAGATTATCTAGTCCAATTCCCCTGCTCTAAAAAGGGTCAGAGAGAGCAGGTTGCTCATTGACATGTTCACTTGGGTTTTAGGTATCTCCA